>NC_056725.1:3440182-3740182 GCF_019279795.1 Protopterus annectens
AAATTTAAACCAAAAAGGGTCTTTAAACCCCAAATAAAAAAAAGAAAAATCAACAAGTCTTTAAACATAAAGACCTGTAGTACATAGCAACTGAGCTACTTCCATGAGCTTCAAAGGAAGGTGTTCTCCCTCAATACTCTAGTATGACAGCGATCCCATCAGTTGCATCTTATATGCCTTTTTTTTTTAAAAGTCAGAACACTACATACCGGAAACAGGTTAACTTCGAACTACAGGACACACTTGTGTGTTCAAGAAGGCACCACTCGACCCTTTACATCCCAGAACATTTTAACTGCTTTGAGTTCTGTGTGGTCATTTAATACTAATATAACATAGGTTCATAAGTAGGTAGTACTAGGCTATCTGCCCAAAGGCATTTATAAGCCCAGAATGTATTGGCTTTCGCCGCCCCCTTAGATTAGTTCCCTGTGCCTCTGTCCGATACCCGGGGTAAACTTTCTGTTTCCCATTCACTCGTCAAGGTTTCTCTTGAAGAGTGTTAGCGAGGAGCTCTGCCTAATGTAGATTGGAATCTTGTTCAAAAGCATGGGAAGTCTCTGGGACAGGAATCTATCCCTCCAGCACGTCCTATTTATTGTTGTGGTGAGGTTTAGATCCCTAGTGTGTGTGGCTCGAGGGGATAAGGTTTTCTTTAGGTGGAGCATGTCCATCAATTCTGGGTTGGACATGGCCTTGTATGTCAGGCAGAGATCACCTCTGAGTGGGCGGTATGCAACCGAGTACAGTTTGAGTTTCTTCAGTCGAGCTGCATAGGGTATCTGTTTGAGGCCAATGATCCTCTTGGTGAAGTACTTCTGTGGTCTTTCCAGCTGTTGCAGAGGTGTCTTGTAAGGTACATCCCAAATGGGGCATTGTACTCTATATGATGGGTCTGATGAGTTTAGAGTAGAGGGGCACAATGACCTCTTTTGATCTGGATGCAAACCCTTTTGTGATTAGGTGGGCCACATAGGATTTTCTAACCACTTTGGCAATGTGATTATCAAAGGAGAGATTACTATCTACTTGGGTCCCCAGATCCCTTACTACATCTTCCATATTTCGGGGACTACCATCTATGTGATAGTTTGTGGGTACTTTGTTTTTTCCAAAGGGGGTGACTATGCACTTTTTGGCATTTAGCTTGAGGCCATGATTTTGACACCAGGTAACCGTCTCAGTGAGACCCTTTTGGAGGACGTCTGTGTCAGCTGGAGAGTCAATTATAGCCCCTAGTTTGCAGTCATCTGCAAAGTTGGTCAGCCATAGTCCTCCTGTGCTTGCCTGTACCTCTGAGAAGTATATGCCGAACAGGAGGGGTCCTAGAACTGAGCCCTGGGGAACAGGACCTGTAACCGGTTTAGAGTCAGACCTAGCTCCTGCAACTCTTACCATGTGGGTTCTGTCCGTGAGCCAGTTGGCAACCCATCTTGTGACCTAGGGGTTTATGTTCAGGCTGGTGAGCTGGTCTACAATACCAGAATGGGGAATGGTGTTGAAGGCCTTTGCGAGGTCTAGGTAGGCTGTGTGTACCACCTTTCCCTCGTCTATAGCCTTGGTAACTGTCTCAAAGAAGTCCACCAGATTTAGGAGGCATGATCTGCCCTTAAGCTTGCCCTTAAGTTTAACTGGGTAGTGTCCAGCGTTTTGAGGTTCCCGATGTTTCTGTTAACGATTTCCATGATGATGCGCTCCATAGCCTTGCAGACCAAGCTAGTCAGGCTTATAGAGTGATCGTTTCCGGGGGTCTGTTGTGGCTCCACCTTTGGGGAGCGGAATAACCGCTGCTGTGTGCCACTCTACGTCTACGTAGCCTGCGGAGAGGCAGAGTTTGAACAGTGTGTTTAGGTGAGGGGTTAGTTTCGTCTTTGAGCTCGTGGAGGACGCAGCCTGGGACACCGTCCGGTCCCATTGGATGCTGTGTTTTTGGCTTTGGAGAGGGCTGTTTTAACCTGAGTGTCTGTGATTTCAGGGGCTATACATTCTTCTGGTATAGTTATGGGCCCTTTTGGTGGTGAGAGGGGGGTGAAGTTTTTACTGAACCTGTCTGCCAGGATGTTAGCGATATCGGTCAATTCAGTGTATTTTGTGCCACTCTGCACTAACTCTGAGCAGATCTGAGCATTGCCACTTAGATTCGTTATATAGCTTAAGAATGCCTTGTGGTTATCTTTGGAGCCCTTGGAAATTTTTCTTTCGAAGCTCGCCTTGGATGATTTTATGAGGGATCACAGTTTCTTGCTGATACTGATCAGGGATGTCTTCCCTTCTTGGGATTTTACTCTTTTCTGTACTAGTTTCCACCTTCTATTGCATAGCTTGTTTATGGCAGGGGTCCACCAGACTGGTTTCCTTTGCTTGGAGGAGTGAGTCTTTGTTTTGCTTGGGATAGCACGATACATACATTCTTGTAGGTGCCCGGAGAATGCATTAGTAAAGGATTTTGCAGCTTGGACAGCATTATCCTTTAGCATGGGGGCTTTGAAACTTTCCACCTTGGTCTTAAGTAACGTGAAGTTTGCTTTTGAAAAGTTTTTCATGGTGGGAGCAGAATGTGGATATCCAAAGTGATCTGTTTATGGTCAGATCTAACCAGCGAGGGATTGGCTTCCGGTGTAGAACACCGGTCACCTATGTTGGGGATGACCAGGTCCAATATGTTGTCACCTCTAGTGGGAGTGTTGACCTGTTGATCCAGGGCTTTTGGGTTTATAAATTCTAGGAAATGTTGGGCAAGGGAGTTAGTACTTGAGTAGTTCTCCCAGTTAATGTTTGGGTAATTGAAATCACCCAATATTAGGGTGTTTGGTAGGACCTTTATGTTTCCAAGTGTTTCCAGAAACGCGGAATGGGGGTCCTGGAACATTGTGGGTGATCTGCAGCAAGCTACAATTTGAATTTCAGTTTTGCCCGTTGTTAGTTGCATGCGGATGATCTCTGAAGCATCGTGCTGTGCCACTAACCTGGAGGTGTGGGCATCCCTGATGAATATGGATCCCCGCCTTTTGTATTTCGGTCCGGGTTCTGTGGCGGAAATGTATGGTATGAGATGTAGCCTGCTTCTGTTACTGCACATATAGAAATTTTTTCCGTACTGAGGAGTGCCTCGAGTGCATGCATTTCAAAGTCATTTGTTGGCCACCACTTCTTTTTAACTACCTGCTCTAAGGACACTGCACTATACCTTGCTTACATGCCTTCCCATTAGTCCCTCACATCAGAATTCACTTGCTTCCAGTACCAGAATACTCAAATCAAAAAGCAAAACAAACTGTAATAAAAATGATCTTACAGACCACACGAATAATACTAATGCAGTCTTTCTATGTCCATCAAATAAACTTTATGAAAAAATAAATTTATGAAACTTCAAGTCCCATATGGATGCTGGACAAATTGGTTGTGTATAGTGTCTCAATTCCTTTGGGCTTATATTCCTGCTACTAGAGCTACTTTCTGTTTTCTGAACACTATAGTTAAAATGTGAAACTGTTATCTCCCAACTGACCTCTGTAGTTTTTCTGTGATTTAACTTCCACAAAACATCTAGCATTCAGACTGTGTTAGCGCTTGCCTCCTCAGAACTGTGTTTAAGACCACAATTCAGCTCCTTTTCTTCAAACTCCTGCATACAGTTTCAAGGCCGCTTGCAAGTCTGTAAAAGCTGCATACATAAAATCATAACCTATAACATCCTTAGCTGATATTTATGCACTACTGCAAGAAATTGAGTGAATTTGTAGCATGTCTAGACTGAAAAGTCATTTTTTAAAGGAAAAAGAGTTTCCCACTATTTTGCAGATTTTAGCCACACATACACAGCAGGGAGAGAACTTAGTCATTATAACACAAAAGGCTCAAATCTCAACAAAATACAATCGAAATGCATGGCCGCTGCTATAGGCTACAGTCAAAATACTATATCTGGTCTCTCTGCTTTGCCTGTAACCCAGTCCAGGCTGCTGACTTGCTCTTCATACAAACCAGTTGGTTTCCTCTTCTATTTCAAGCACTCTAACCAGTCAAATTCTACCCCCCCCCATCTCTTTGCCCTGCTGCCTGCCAATCATCTCCCCCAGAATTAATTGGTCCATTTGTCCTCCTAAGTGGGGGTGAGGGCCCACCATGATGAGCAATCATTAAGAAAGCATCTAGGGTTTCTTCTCTCTTTTTTTTTTCAGGCCTACCCCTCTTGTGTCTATCCAGTGGAAGAAGAACCCATCACTCCCACAAGGTGCCGACATCAGGACATCCCTGCCCACTTACAGAAAAAAACTAAATGGTTGCTTTCCTTGTCTCCATCAGGGAAATCAGAACATGCATGTGATCCTGGGCATGTGTAATCCTTTCCTCCCTGCCTGTGTTAACATCTGAGCAGTTATTTGAACTCTGGGCACCTCTACTGTAGTCAGACCACTATCCATCTACCTCATAGGAGCAGGCGAAGAATGACTTTCTGATGAGCTGTCTTCTTGGTCAATCTTTAAATCTTTAAACATTTCTAAATTGCATACTGCTTCTTCAAGGACATGATTGCATCTGAAGGATCATTCAGTATCTTCTCAACTTCATTGTCCATTTTATGTTACTCTATGACAATATCCAACTAATCAACTTTTTGACTCTTAGCCAGAATTTGCATTAATTATATTTTTACAGTGTCAAAGGAATCAATCATTCCCCAAACTTTGTTATGGGTTGCTGCTTCCTTCTTCCCATTTGCAATGTGGCTGACTAATGGTCCAGTATTTCAGCAGCTTTTATTTTATTTCTTTTAAGTTTCTTTCTCACTTTTCCGATGACCGTCAAACATATCACCCAGAGGCCTTTCTGTTGACTTTCAGCAAAGTAATCACCAATTTTTAGCATATGGTTAAGGTGTTTACCTCACAGATATAAGATACAATGATTGATTCTGACCTCTTGTTGTTGGGTAGGCTTGTAATAGACTGCACACTGATAGCCTAGTATTTAGCTGTGAACTATTCTTATGGAACTAAGAAAATCTCTCTCTCGCTCTCTCTCTAATGGGGCATTTAAACTTTCTACTTTAACAGTCATCAGGTGATGCTTGTATCTTAAAAGCCAAGTGCAGCACCTGATAATGAAAGCTGCGGCAGCCCTATAACATACTGTTCCCACTGCATCACAACCCCATTTCACCATATGCTTTCCCAATACTTGGGAGAGATGAATGCCTTTTTTAAATTGATGTCGTCCTTATCTTATCAGGCCAACTCTTGTCAGTTTCCACTTAAAAACAAGCCAGACTCCTGCACTCTGCTAAGACATCTGATTATGGAAACCCCACATTCTTCACTTTCTTTACATTATTTTTATAAACAACTTTATCACATTAATTTGTGAAACAAACAGATAAGATTAACAACTTTAAAAAATTACAATGCTTTCCATCATATACAAAAATTATAGTTTCCATCATAACTTTATTCTTTTATTCCTATGCATTAGAACATATTCATGCATACTCAGATTTTTTTTTTTAATTGTTATTGACCTAGTTATTTTAGTCATCTAACATCAACTTTTCCTCTGACTGATAAATGTACGCCTGACCTATGTACAGAACCAAAGGAACTACAAACTTTTTCACTGGCTGTATTTTAACTGTCTCCACTGCCACTAATTTCCAGTTTCTTGTCTTATTTTTTAATCTTTTTCTGTTTGATCTCCTCCAAATTCTTAGCTGCCACAACAAAGTTGTTTTAACTCATATGCCTAGACACCTCATCATTTTTTTTCATGTTCCCACAAAAATGGCTATTAGTGAATTAATTCACATGTAACGACATTTTACTGCTATAAAACAATCACATTCAGGATTTGTCAATACAAGATAATATCTTCAGTAAACACAGCTAGCTTTTCTTGCCTGTCACACCAATTTTATCCATCACCTTTTTAGTATATTGCATATAAGGAGGTAAAGGAGATGTGCCTCTATTCAAGTTGTAGGGCAGGACTTCTACTACTGATCCATCATATATTCTCCATATTAAATCTACTACACCATTTGGGAATACAAATGTTAAAACTACACTACTCGTGTATTCCAGCTAGATACTTTCTCTGCATCCAAACTAATCAATAATGATTTTTTTTTAAACATTCTTATCCTCTTGGCATAATCATTATTTTATTCTCATCAAATGTTGCCCTTCTGAGAGAACCACTCATCCAGATCTATCAGCTTTGGTAACATGTTTGCTATCCTCTTAGCTAAGACTGCCTTGCTTTGGCAACTCTACCACCACTGTCTGCCTCCATGATGCATGTACCCCCCCCCCCCCACTTTCAAAACATTAATCTTCAGCAGCCTTCTTTCTCCCAATTTCCATTTCTATAAGAGTTCCATCCAATCCTAAAGATTTCTATATTGACTGGTTACACATTAGATTTTTTATTTGTCCTTTATCCCTGTCGAATGTTGAGCTTCCACTTCACCAAGCTTTAGAATGACGAATGCTTCCAAATGACTTTCTCCTTCTCTACTCTACATAGCTTTTCATAAAAATTGCCAAATAATCTTGACTCTCTTCAGGATTCCTAGTTAACCTTCTTGCCATAGGGGCCCTAAGTTTTGCCACATCTCCTTCCACTTTCTGTTGTCTAAGTCTTTGTGCTTAAAATCTCTGTGCTCTGGAATTATTGTCAAAAAACACATGTAACTGCAATTTTTCTAAATCCATGCATATTGTCCAAATGTTCTCAGCATTCTGTAATTGTTCCAATTTTATATTTGCAAGTGTCCCCCTTCCTCTGTAACATGTTAACTTTTGCCAATTCTTCTGAATAGTTTTGCTACTTTTTCCCACTCCTTTCTCCTTTAATTACAATACACTTTTAAGAATTATCTTCATTTTACCTCAAAAGCTCTAGCTAGCCCCTCTGGAATGATTTTTATCTGCCAACTCTTGAATTTTACTTAATACCCATTTCTCAAATTCCTCCCTTTTTAATGAATACACAGAAATGTCAACGACTTTTTTGTTTTACTTTCCTGCATCTTTCTTAACCCTTACAAGTGCATGATCAGATAAGGTTATTGGATGGGTCTAAATAATTTCAACTAAATGCATATACTCCTATGACATACAGTTTCTGTCTAGCCTAATCCAGTTATTCTACTTTGCAGAACATGTGAATTCCCTCTGAACAACTGCTCCTGAAATAACATCCTCTATAACAAATACTTTCATATACGTCTTTTAAAAATTACCTCCTCTAATTTCAGCATCTCTTCTAAGGCCACCAGCACATATCCCATGCTACAAATTATATTCCATTGACCACCTAGAAATAAAATACCCAGCCGGAAACTGATTTCTCCCATAATCCTTTTAAATTACATAAATGATGCTTTAGGGAACACAGATGCACTTAGACATATCTCTTTCCCAGCCAGTATCCTGTTACTGCTACAAATCTTCCATTACTTCATAAGTGAAGATTGGACAAGAGCCTTGTGTTCCTGTATGTCCCTGCAATAGACCACCTGAATGTACCCTGCTGGACATCTAAGAAAGAGAGTCCTAAATTAAGAAGTAACCTACCAGCTCCCAGATACCTTACCTTGATAAAAGACAGTGAAAGTACCAGCCTTGTGTTCCTGTATGTCCCTGCAATAGACCACCTGAATGTACCCTGCTGGACGTCTAAGAAAAATTGTCTTAAATTAAGAAGTAACCTACCAGCTCCCACAGAGACCTTACCTTGATAAAAGACAGTGAAACCTTGTGTTCCTGTTTGTCCCTGCAATAGACCACCTGAATGTACCCTGCTGGACGTCTAAGAAAAATAGTCCTAAATTAAGAAAACCTACCAGCTCCCAGAGAGACCTTACCTTGATAAAAGACAGTGAAAGTATGTGTTATAGCTTCTAGAAAAATTCTAATAATAATATTTTTTTATAGATACTGCTAGGTAAGGCAAGCTTCCCAGTCAGGTTAGCCAGCAGCCAACCCCCCCCCCCATTTAGCTTTCTAAATGACCCTTACTTCCAGCTTATACACTCCTTATCTCTAACTAGTTTATCTCCCTCCTCTTCCTATGCCTGAAATTTCCTTTAGTAGACCTATTTGCTGCAAAGAAGTGACTAGCCACTGGGGGGGGGTGCCTTCGTTCAAGCTTCCTGTATGCTTAATTTCTTCACCTATTCTTAACCATACCTCCCTAGCTCTGTTCTCAGTGTTCTTCTGACTTACTGTTTTACCTTCTCTCCTTTGTCCTAAGCCATCTTTCATCACATTCTAAACATCTAACATCCCAAGTCTAGTCTTGCTAGCCTCTCAACTTTCTTTCACATTCTCTTACCTTCAGACTTACCTGCAGAATTTCACACTTCATTGATTGTCATCCTCGACAGTCTACTCTCTCTTGTCTCTACCCACTCCGTTTGCCCTGCGGGCTCATTCCTCTCCTCTACCCTGCCCCCAATTCCCACCCGCCCCCAGTACTCCTACATTTATTCCTCCAAAAGCCACACCTCCATTACATCTACTCCAATCAAGCAGATCACACCATTCCCATTCCCAACCCCCATTATCTTAACACACCCACTGTTACTTAACCACTCATCCATCCTTGTTACATTACCCCACCTACTTACATATCTGGTAACCTGCTTTCAAAACTCTACCTCCCATTCTTCTCCCACTTCTCAAACAAATACAATGTCTACATCAACCATCCCATATCATTTACAACTATTAATCCTGGTCTCACTCTTACCTCCTCTAACCACCGCCTATCTCTTAACCTCCTATGAACAACCTCTATACTCTACCCTTCCCCTCCCCTCCAAACACTACCATTAGCTATCTCTCCAACCTTCCTAAACTTCATATCCAAACCCAGCTACCTACTAGCCAAATATCACCGACTAGCACACATTAAGTATACCAACCTAAATAATAGAAAACTATTTGACTATTATTGTAAGCCCCTCCACCCTAAACGCACAACACTCCTCCACTCCTTGCTAGATGGAGACATTCATCCTAACTCTGGCCCAAACCATACCCTTACCACTGCAAACAGAAAGCCAAATATAACTAGTACCCTAGGAACTACCAAACCCTCTAACTCACTCTCGATAGCCCATCTCAATATACGCAGCATTTTCAATAAAATTTCTCAACTTCACACCCTCCTAGATGTCCACCTATTTGACATCCTATGTTTATCAGAAACTTGGCTAAAACCAACCGTTAAGGACACTGAAGTCACCTCACCTGGTTACAATATCATTAGATTAGACCGCACAGCCAAAAATGGAGGATGGGTAGCAATCCTCTATAAAACAGAGCTACAAGTTAGCACTGTAAATCTTAGTCCACCTTTAGACAATAATGCTGAAATACTTATCTCAAAATTTCAGGTCAACACTCATAAAGCCATATATATTATCTGTATATATCTTCCTCCAGGAAATAACATCAATACACTCGAGAATATCCTTAACTGGCTTTCTATTAATCTCCCACAAGAAAACATAGTCCTAGGAGACTTTAATATCGACTGGAAGTCCTGTAGTAATGCCCACCCCACCACCCATATTAACCTTTATGGCTTCTTACAAACCATTAACTCCCCAATAGACCCAACAACAAAGAAAGTACCTTGGACTGGATACTTACTAATAGTCCTCATCAGACTTACAAAGTAGGAACATTCTCAGATGATCTAAGTGACCATTCACTAACTTATATCATCAGACATAAAACCAAACTAACCTTCCCTAACACTTTCAGAACAGTACGCACCAAAAAGCAATTTAACCCAGAACTTTTCCAAACAGAACTCAATGTAATTGGACACCGCTAAAAACTCTGCCACTCAATGAAGCAGTAGAATACTTCAACTCCACATTCTTAGCCATCCTGGACCAACATGCACCAGTACGCTCTGTCAGAAATAAAGCTAAACCAGCCCCTTGGCTCTCTAACGATACTAGGCAAAAAATCCATCTCAGAAACAAATCCTGGGCAAAATGGCGTACTACTAAGAATCCTATAGATCAACAAACCTTTAGGCAACATAGAAAAAAGCCATCCTATTAGATAAAAAGAATTTTTACCTCCAGTTACAGCAAACCTATCACAAGGAACCACAAAAGTTCTGGACTAGCATTACCAAACTTCTTTACCCAGGTCAATGTATCACTCCCAACCCACTAGGGCTCTAACCCTGAGAATCCCACACATACTGCTAATGCTTTTAATTCTTTCTTCACAAACATCATCCAAATTCTAGCTAGCCATCTATCTCCTGATACTTCTAAGCTGCCTACTTCTACTACAAACTCACTCCATCATTTAATTTACAACCAGAGGCTACTTCCTTTATTTGCTCCCTTCTCCAAAAATTAAGACCTACCACCCCCCTCAGCCAACCAACTCCCAGCAGAATTCCTGCAAAAAGGAGCTAAAGCCATTGCCTATCCCATCTCCATTCTCATCAACAGAACCATTACTGAAGGAACTACCCATCTATCTGGAAAATGTCTCATATCATCCCACTACATAGAGAGTGGAACTCCAATGACTTCTCTAACTTTCGTCCAACAGCTCTGCTATCTCTTCTTGCAAAAATAATGGAAAAGTGCATCCATAAGCAACTACTTAACTACCTTCTCCATAACAACTTACTTGCCAACTGTCAACATGGATTTAGACCTTTCCACAGTACCACCACTGCCCTGCTATCCTTCACAGACTGTAACAACAAAAACTGTAACAGAAATATTCTTTCCTCTGCAGTCTTCATCGATTTATCTAAAGCTTTTGACATGGTCAATCACCAACTCCTTTTACACATACTGAAATCTCTTTCCCTTGATCCTCTAGCCATGAATTGTTTCAAATCTTACCTAGAAAACCAGCAACAGGCAGTACTCTGGCAAAATAAACTATCTAATCACCTTCCCAATTCCCCTTGGCGTTCCACAGGGCTCCACATTAGGCCCACTTCTATTTTCCATTTATATTAATGACCTTCAGTCAGCTATTCCACACACTAACTGCATTCAATATGCAGATGACTCTACTATACTCTGTTCAGCCACTTCTCAAACTGAACTTCAGTCTCTTACCCAAAAAGCTTTCAATACTGTAGAACAATGGTTCTCAAACCGTTGTCTCCTCCTAAACCCCCAAAAAACTAACCTGTTACTCTTCACACCAACCCAAAAGTCCACCCCTATACAATTCACAGCCACATCCAATAATGGTAATCTTATTTCTCCTGACCTGACCACTAAACTCTTAGAAATAACAATAGACAACAACCTCAACTTTGATACTCATATTAACAGCACAATAAAAACAGTTAACAAAAAACTTGGATCCCTTTACAGAATCAAACCCTTTCTTTCACCAGCAGCTAGGACCGTCATAGCCAGAACTCACTTAATCTCCACTCTATTTTATGCTTCACCTATATACACTAATCCTTCTAAAAAACAACCTCAACAAACTGGCAACATCCTATAATAATATTGCTAGATTTGCTACAGGCTCTCCTTTCAGAACTCATCACTGTCTTAACCTAAAACAACTTGACTGGCTAGAATTTCTTAACCTGCTTCAATTTCACCAGCTTGCTATAACCCACAAGACCCTGTATCAACTCACCAACACTCCAATACTTTCTACCCTCATTACACCTTACAATAACCTTAAGAACCTACGCTCCTCAAACAAACTGCTGATCAATACTTCCAAATCCAACAACTCTGCAGGTGACTCCCTATTCTCCAACACAGTTGGAAAACTATGGAATCAACTACCCACTGATCTCACAACTCTGACTTCTCTCTCACTCTTTAAAAGGAATCAAAAACTATTTCTCAATACACACTGGCTATGCTCCTGCACTAACCCTAACTTTTTTTTTTCGTTTACACTAATCACCACTCTACATCTCTTTAATCTTACCCTTAAAGATGTTACTGCAAATAAAAATTATGTATATATGTATATTGTACCCTCCCTTATACAGTTCCCATGTTATGCTCACTATGAGTATGGTATTTTGTACAAAAAAAACCACTAATGATTTTATGAAACAATAGCTGTTTTGTTTAGCTTGATCTGTTTTGACTTTTATATTAATTCTGTATGTTTCTTGGAGCATTTCTCCCAGGGCCTCTACTGAAAATGGACATGTATCCAGCTAGACTAGCCCGGTCAACAAATGTAAAATAAAATAAAATAAAATAAAAATTATTGTCTTTTTTTTCTCTTATCAGTACAATACTCCTCCTTTGTCCTTTATATACCTGCTTAACGCCCACACTGGAATCTCCTTTTTTATTAAATTCATGTTCAATTTTATCCAAATACATTCCTGCAACAGGACAATTTGCACACTGCGTTTCTTAATATACATCAGTACTCTGCCTTTTTATGCGCCTCAAAGCCATTTATACCCATATTAAAATGAACACAGCAGCCATTCTTTTAAAGTTACAATCAATTATAGTGCATGTCACTTCTGGTGTGTGCGTGTCTTGTTCCTACCAGCAGCTTATGTGTACTTCAACACTTGACCAGCACAACTTTTACAACTTTTAATTGCAGTTTCACAGAAATAGTTCTATTTAGTACAAACTTCTCCAAATCCATAAAAAGAAAAAAAGAACAGAATAGAAGAAAGATGTACATCTGAAAGGGGGGGGGCGGCAAAGCCAGAAGCTTTGACTTTGCCATGGTAGCTACATCAACCTACTCATGGTGAGATGCCTTTTGCACACAAGTACATTACTACTGTCTCCAACAATAATGTTTTCCACTCCCCAATGCAGAAAAAACATTTGCATATATTCAATTAACCTTTAACTTAAACTGGACTTTCAAATTAATTCACTGACAAACCTTGTGAAGAAATAGTTTTGTAAATTATGCTTGGAATATTATAAAGTTAAAAATGCTGCAGAGACAGATATTCAGTTTCAACACTATTTTAATCTTGCACTTATCTTTCCGTTTTTAAACAATTCTCTAAAATTATTTTTATTGCTCTTCTGAGACAAAACTAATCTCCTCCTCTAACACAGCCATGGAAAAGGTCAGAATGCAGGCTCTTGACATCTCTTAATTGACAACTTCCCTATCTCAAGTATACAATTCAAATATTTTTTTTTTTTAAACAAGAAACATCTTTATTAAATTATCACATACGACATAGGCAAACATACATTTATATAAATGAAAACAAACCATATTGACTTAATTTTCATTGCAAATATTATACATCACAAATGATGTTGAAATAATTGTAGTTGCAAACATACATCACTTATGATCTATCCAGTCATTGTCAGTCAAGCATTACATAGCTCATTCAAATCCTGCCTTCTTTTAAACCTTGTTCCTCCTCAGCATGTACTGCTTTTTTGGCAGCCATCATAATTAGACTCAGCAAGGTCTTAGTATGCCTAGGCAATTTCAATTCTGTTTCATAGCTCAAAAAATCATTAGCTTAGTTACACCAATTTGCTCACCCAGTATCTTTGACAAAATAGTCTGCAGGGAGTTTGCCATCTCATTACGCTCCCAGAAAATATGTTCCCGGTTACCTACCTCTTTCTTCCCCAGCACACCTCCACCATTTGTTGTCTACCTGAAGAAAAACTGTCTACTTGGGGTACAAAAATACCTATGTAAACATTTCCAAACAAAGATCCTAAATCTTCTAGACTTTGTTGCATATTTGGGAGACATACATATATCCCTCATTGTGTCTTTGTATACTGCTTATCCAGTCTCTCTTCCCAATCCTTTCCAGCCTCCTTTGATTGATTCTTTAGTTATCATGCAATATTTTACATGCTCTACTAATTATTCCTTTTTTGACAGCAGTGTCTGTTCTAGAGTCTACTACACACACTACCAGATCTGGCCTTTCATTTAAGATCCCCCTACTTCTTTCTCTTTGCCTATAACCTGGTATCAATCCTTGGTAGGGAAGGAAAACTCTAACCTGTAGTCCAAATACATCCTTGGCATCTTCCCATTGTATTACCATTCCCCCTCTAGTTATTTGCTCCCAATACCTTGGTTGCGTTGCCAGTTTTCTCCAATAAATTCCAGCCCCCAATTGCCTAGTGTCTGTATCCCTAATTGCAGTCATCCCTAACAGCAGAATCTCCTTTCTCCATTCACATGTTGGCTTAGTTCTTAGAATACTTTATGCTACTTTAGCAATATAATATTCTGTATGATTACTGTTATTCTCCTTAAAGGTTTGCATCCCAAATTCCAGTCTCTCCAAGTTTCTTGAGCCCCCTGTTTCATCATTACCCCCTTCACTTTGAATTATCGATTTCTGCTTGTGCTATGTATAGGAGCTCTACCTCTGTAGCTCTGAAATACCCCTTCAAATCAGGTAATCCCTATCTGCCTTGTTCTTTTAAAAGAATCTGCTTATCCCACTTGACTCTTGCCATCTTCCTCTCCCAGATAAAATCCTTCAGCTCTTTATTAACTGCTGTCCACAACTTGTCCTCTGGTTGATAAAAATATGCTTGACCTATTGTATAACACTATAGAGACTAAAAACATTTTAACTGCTTGTACCTTATTATTCGTACCCATACAACAGAGCTTCCAATTTCTCAGTTTTCATATTATAGTTTATTTAGCCTCTTACCAGATATCATTAGCTGCCACACTGGAATAATTTTTAATCCATACTCCTAAATTCTTCACTTTATCATGTTCCCATAAATATGGATATTACTGAACCAAATTGTGTGTGCGTACCTAATTTACTGCTATTGCTTTTGTTTAAGCTTCATTAATTTTGTATCCTGAGAATATCTGAAACTGTCTCAGTGTTCCACAACACTGCAATGTCCTTTCCTAGTTTTATCAGATATAAAATATCTGCCAATATTGCCAGCTTTTCTTGACTACTATACCAACTGCATCCTTGAATTTCTGAGCTCCTTATTTTCTTTGCCAATGATTCTAAATATAATACGAATAACAAAGAGAAGAGGGGGGACCCCTGCCTGGTTCCTCTGTTCAAGCAGAAATTATCTTAACAGGACGAATTTTGGTGTTCTTTGCTCCCCACCATAGCTGAACTGACAAGTGAAAATTTATGTTCCACTCGCATAATGGTTAGTCATTTTTTCTAGTGACATCATGGGCCTTGAAACTCTTAAGAGATTCCAATCCAAGATTTAACAGTTTACAGAAAAATAACACAATGCAATAATAATAGTAATAAATGTACAAGCTAAATGTAACTGAAAATTTCCCTGAGTACTTACTGAGCTGTGGACGTTGCCTGAAAAGGACAAAAAGACAGGTAACTGATCACTGTGGCAAATCGGAACTAAAAAAAATTCTTTATCTGTTCCCCACTGTAGTTGCACGTCAGACCAATGCCCTGGAGCAGAGGAGCAGCAAAGCTCTGAAAGTCAGACTGAAAGAGCAAAACATCCGCCTACTGCTAATTCCCAGTACCTACAATGAACATGTATTGTTTTGTTAGCTTTGATCATTAAGTCTTCACGACAACTAATTTCTTCCTTGAAAGAAAAATGACTGAATTACTTTTCTTATCAGTGCTTTTTTGCCAACATAATTAGTAACTGCATTTCTAAGTCAGCATCAGTATGCCTCTGAAATTCTGCACCACCACTAAGTGTGGAGTTACCAAAACACTGAGTTCTGCTTCCAATAATTCTTTATGCTTCTCAAGCAAATACACTCAATTCAACATTACCTGCTATGTATACTTCCTTGCCAGGTCTATTTCACTTTCAGATAATACTCGTGAATTACACATCCTCCCGCTGCAATCTCTTGATAGCCTTGTACACAGACTTCTTTATGCTGTGCAATAATGAAATTCTTTACTAGAGACATATTTGTGGAATTTTTCACATCCATGTACTCTTGCTAACAGCTCCTTTTCTATCGAAGTGCATCTCTTTTGTACATCTGTAAATGCCGACTCCAACACAATGCTCCTTACATCCAGGCAACATGTTCATTCTACGTTAAAGATCACAGCTTCTATATGTTAAAGAATGGCATCTACATGCAACAGAAATAAGCTTAGTCACATCTTAGCATTAGTTTCCTGTGCAAATCAAAACTCTCTTCTTGTTCAAAGTAGGGCTGCCATCATCTCAGATGTCCAAAACAAGATATTTTTATGTAAATGTAAAAATTTGCAGGGCAAATCATACCCATTAACAAGTGCAAAAGACTGGACTTTACTTTGTTGCCAAAATTAACGCTCATTATTGCACAATTTGAATTTTTTTTTTCTATTTCATATAATGTAAATGTATTTCAGATGCAAAATAATTGTTTTAAGCAATTAAACAAAACTTTGGAAACAATTTTTGACCCCAAATGTCCAGAAATTTGCCATTTTTTCATGTGGGACACAACTGTCCAAACAGGGACTGCTCTACATAAAGAGGGACAGGGGGTAACCTTAGCTTAGATCTCTACGTCTAAGCCATACACTGTTCTAACAGATTTCTTACTGGCAAACATATCTCAGACACGTTAAGTACACACCTTCCAAGAAAATGCATCAGTCACAAGAATAAGAAGTTACGTCTTACCGTAACATTCCATCTGTGACAGTGCTTTTACGGTTGTACTTCAATAAAATTTTGGCCTGACTATTCGTTTTTCTCTCTGAGCATTATTGCCCTCTTTGTGGTTTATTCCATCTGTGTTGTCGATCTTCATCTATTCTTGACTGATGGGTTACAGTTCTGATCCTTGGAACAGATCAGGCTGCTATACAGCTCATGCCAGCCAAAAAACTCTTGAACTAATAGACTACCCATAATACCCCTCTCTACATTACCTCAGATAGGGTTTGCAGAATTATACAATGGACAGAAACTAATTCCAAATGAGGAAGCCATGTCTAACAAGTGTCCTAACAGAAGACCCAGGACAATAGTTCACTCCACCAGGAATCCACAGGAGGGGGAAGGAGGGTGGGACTCCAAGAACAGATGAAGATCAACACGGATGGAACGTTATGGTAAGACATGACTTCTTTATCTGATGTTTTTATTCTTCATATATTCTTGACTGATGGGACAGAGTCCCCAGCTACTTTAGATCCTGGGTGACCCAACAGAAGGATATTCCTCAGAACCATAGAACCAAAGGCAGCTCTTTCCCTGTAGACCAGATCCAATTTGTAATGAGTAATAAAGGCATGTGGAGTAGCCCATGTTGCTGCTGCACATACTTCACTCATGGAAGCTTTAGAATGGAAGACAGTTGAGGTAGCCATAGATCTAGTGGAATATGCCTTCACCAGCATTGGAAGCTTTAGTTTTTTTTTTTTTTTTTGTTATAAATGAAAGAAATACAATCTCTTAACCATTTTGACAAGGTAACCTTAGAGACAGACTTCCCTAAGGTTGCACCAAAGGAGACAAATAATTGTTCTGATCTCCTAAATTCTTTAGTTCTGTTGAGATAGAAACATAATTGTCTGAACAACTAACCGGTGTAAGCAATATTCACCTTTATTAGAAAAATTTGGAAAGAAGACAGGTAAGTGTATTGTCTAATTAATGTTGGATTCTGCGACCATCTTTGGAAGAAAGGATGGATTTGTCCTGAGTTTAACTCCATCCTTATGGAAAATGAAGTAAGGGGGTTTTGAACATAAGGCTTGCAATTTGGAAACTCATCTTGTAGAGGTGATAGCAATAAGTAAAAGCATGTTCCAAGAGAGGAACTTAACGTCACAAGCAGCTGCTGGTCAAAAGGGGGGGGGGGGACTACTAGTGACTGAAAAACAAGAGTCAGGTCCCATGGTGGTAGAGGATCTTTAAATGGGGGCTTTAAACGGATAGTTCCCTTGAGAAAGGCCTTACAAAGTCTGTGAGAAATTAAGGGTAGATCTCTAAAGCCATTATGAAAGTTAGAGATGGCTGCTGGAATGACTAACAGTAGAAGTGGAAGCTCCACTACCAAAAGAATGGCCAAAAATTCTAAAACTTTTAACACTGGGGCTGAAAAGGGATAAAGGCCATTGTCGCAAGACCAGATTGAAAATCTCTTCATTTAATAAGGCAGAGAGTCCTGGTGGATGGTTTATGGGATGCCAGCAAAATGTTTTGTAATGAGGATGGAATATCATTATGCCTGTCGACTAACGGAATTGGAGGAACCAAGGAGTTAGCTTGAGACTTTGAAGACGGAGATGCACCAGTCCCTGATAGTGAGACAAAACGTCTGGAACTGGGTCCAGAATCCATGGATGGTGAACTAGATGAGGTTACAGGAAAGGAACAGTACAGTTGTGTACACTTGCCGTAAATGTAGATGTTCGAGTGTATTCACTGTTGCAGTCATCACATTTGGGTTATCTGCTTGCAGCAGCCCTCAGTCGGGCTGATTATCAAAGTCTTGGGTCCTGCGTCGGTTGCTGTCTCATCTTCCGTAACGTCAGGTAGTCAGGGGTACAAAGCATGCAGCCAACGCCATTACATCAGTTTTTCTTGCCCCAGATGTCAGGTGCCCCCCTAATGGGAAGCAATTATATATATATATATATATATATATATATATATATATATATATATATACAAGGTTATACCTCCAACAAAAAAGCAAATACACCAAAAAGCTTTTAAGCATAGTAAAGGAGAGTAGAGGTATAGCCAAAAGAAGTCAGGGGGCTGGAGGGAGGGTAACCAGGACTGCAACAGTGAATACACTCGAACATCTATATTTACGGTAAGTGTACACAAAGTACAGTTTTGTACCTACCATAAATGTAGATGTTCGAGTGTTCACCCTGCTGCAGTCATCACACTTGGGTTATCCTGCCGTCAGGTGGTCCCGCAGTCGGCCCGAATTCCAAAGTCTTGGTCCGGCGTCGGTTGCTGTTGCTTCTTCCCTAACGTCAGTGCGCCAGGGGTATGTAAGAGACATCCGATGCCATTTTCTTCAGTTTTTCTTGCCCCAGATGTCAGGTGCCCCCAGTAGGTAGGCAAAATATATATATATGTAGCTAGATAAAAATAAAACAATACCTTTAGGCACAAGCAAATACACCACAGAGGTTGTATAGGATAGAGTGGTATAGATAAGTTCAGCTAGTACAGAGGGGATGGAGGGAGGGTAACCTGGACTGCAGCAGGGTGAACACTCGAATATCTACATTTATGGTAGGTACAAAACTGTACTATGTTCATCGTGTTTCCCTGTTGCAGTCATCACACTTGGGTTGAATCCCAAAGCTAAGGATGGGAGGTGGAGTTAAACAGGGTTAGAAGAAGCTAGTAGGCCCTGCAAAACTGCAGTGGCAAAACCAGCTCTAGTCTTAGAATATAGAGGTAAGTGATCGTGTTTGGTGAAGGTGTGCACTGAACTCCAAGTTGCAGCTTCCAGAATATCCTTGGTTGGCACTCCCCTGAGAAAGGCTGCTGAAGTAGCTGTAGCCCTGGTGGAGTGGGACCTAATCTTAGCAGGTACCGGTTTCCCATGATGCGTGTAGCAGAATCGTATGCAGTGCCCTATCCATTTAGAAATGGTCTGTTTTGAGATAGCTTTTCCTTGTGATCCTGTAGCATAGGCTACAAAGAGTTGGTCAGTTTTTCTGAAAGCCTTAGTTTTATCCAAGTAGTAACGTAATGGTCTGTGAATGTCCAAAGAGTGCAGGAGTCTTTCTCCTTTGTTCTGGGGATTTGGGGAAAAAGGTGGGAAAATGAATGGTTTGATTTAGGGCCACACTGGATACCACCTTTGGCATAAAGGAAGGGTTAGTTCATAGAGAGACTCTGTCTTGATGAAAAATGAGGAAAGGCTCCACTGCCATTAGTGCCTGTAGCTCTGAGACTCTTCTAGCTGAGGTTATTGCTAGTAGCAGGGCAGTTTTCCATGAAAGAAATTTTAAATCAGCTGAAAAAGCTGGTTCAAAGGGCGGCAGTGTAAGCTTTTCCAGAACAAAGTTGAGATCCCAAGTAGGTGTTGGTGCTCTCCTTGGCGGCCTTATGTTCTTAGCCCTTCTGAGGTACTGTCTTAGGAGTGGATGTGAGAATAAAGGAGGATCCGTGTTGTAATGAGCTGAAATTGCTGAGGCGTGGATCTTAATAGATGAAAAGGAAAGTCCTTTGTACAACATCTCAGTTAAATATTGTAGAATCTGAGGAATGTTTGGATCAAGTGGATTTTGGCCTTTAGCCTGGTTCCAGGCGCAAAATCTTTTCCATTTGTCCGAATAGGTTTTCCTGGTGCTGGGTCTTCCTGGCCTCCAGAATGACATCCATAACAGCTTTGGATAGAGGTGTTGTTTAGGTAATTTGCCATGCAGCCAGGTTTAAAGTCTTGTGCTGGCTGTGTATAATCTGATTGTCTCGCTGGGTGAGCAGGTGAGGAATCTGTGGTAAAATCCATGATGGGCCGTAGACCATGTTCCTTAGAATTGGATACCAATGCTGGCGTGGTCAGTCTGGTGCAATGAGTATCATTTGTGGCCTCTCTAATCTGACTTTCAGCAGTACCTTTGCTAGAAGAGGCAGTGGAGGAAAGGCATACACTGTTAATGTTTTCCAACTGAATGAGAGGGTGTCCACTCTCCAAGCTTGTGGATGGCATGTCTTTGTGCAGAATTTTTGAAGTTGATAGTTTTGGGGGCTTGCAAACAGATCTATGTCTGGGAGTCCCCATTTTTGAGCTATCATTGCAAATACTTGTGGATCTAGTTTCCACTCGTGTGGATCCATGATGTTTCTGCTTAGGTCGTCTGCTAATGTGTTTTTCTTTCCTGGCAGGAATTGTGCTTGTAATTGAACCTGGTAAGACAGTGTGGTGTTCCACAAGGTCATTACTTGCCTGCATAGAGGGTAGGAATGTGTGCCCCCTTGCTTGTTTATGTACGACATTACTGTGGTATTGTCCGTCTTTATTATTAGTTGTCCTGGGTGCAAGAGGTCCTTGAAAGCTGTTAGGGCATTCTGTACTGCTAGCATTTCTTTTTGATTGATATGCAGATGCCTCTGATCTGTAGTCCATTTGCCCTGAATGCACTGTCCTGCCATGTGTGCTCCCCAGGCATAGTCCGATGCATTTGTTGTCATAGTTTGCCTGGCTGTGGGTAAGGTGAAAGGCTGACTCTTGTTGAGGTGACATCCCTGCGCCCACCATAGAAACTCCTGTTGAAGGCAGGGAATGAGTGGTATCATTGTTTCCAAGCTGTGGCTGTGCTGAGTCCATACGCTTTTCAGGTACCATTGTAATTTCCTCATATGCAGTTTTGCAAATGGTATTAGTAGTATGCAAAATGCCATGAATCCCAAGGCCTGCAGAATTTTTCTTGCAGGGAGTTGGGTTTTTGTTGCCATTATTTTGAAATTTTGAGACAGCTGTTGTTGCTTGTCTGGCGTGAGATAAGCCATCTGGGCCATTGTATTCAAGCTGGCACCCAGGAATATTCTGTTTTGTGAGGGCACTAGTTTTGATTTCTTTTTGTTTACTCTAGGCAACTTAGAAGGTGTTTGACAAATGCCAGATGCTTTAAAAGAATGTCCTTGCTTTCTGCTTGAATAAAGCAGTCGTCCAGGTCGTCCAGGTATGGGTATATTTGAATTCCTCAGTATGCAGTTACTGGTGCCAGGCATTTTGTGAAGACCCTGGGCGCAGTAGATAAGCCAAAGGGCAGTGCAGAGAATTGATAATGCGTTGAACCTGCAATGAAGCGGAGGTATCTTCTGCAATTTTGTCTGATAGGGACATGCAGGTATGCCTCCTTGAGGTCCAACGTTACTAGCCAAGCATTCTTGCCCAGCATGGGAAGAAGCTGCTGTAGTGTTAGCATCTTGAATTTTGGTACCTGCAGATAAGTGTTCAGAATTGAAAGATCCAGAATGGGTCTCCATGCTTTGTCCTTTCTTGGGACTAGAAAAAGTCTTAAGTAAAATCCTTGTCCTTGCTCCTGTGTAGGTACCTGTTGAATGGCTGTCATGTCCATGAGAGCTGTAATTTGTTTTTGTGGCTCTTCCCATTGATTTGGTGGCAGGTTTGGCATTCCTTTTATCCTTGGTAAGGTATGAAAGTGGAATCTGTATCCTTGAGAGACAATGTTTAGGACCCATTTGTCTTTTGTGATGATGTGCCAGTTGTCTGCAAAAAATACTATCCTCCCAAGAGAGCTACCAGGAGAGATTTGCTTGGTAGTTTGATGATTGAGTCACTGTGTTTGTCTTCTGCTAGCTTGGGGCCTGTCTTCTCCTTTCTGGGTAGCAGTACCCTATTGGCGAGGTTTGTAAGGGCCTTGTGACTGACCTCTGCCCCTTGGGCATCTGTATTTGCCCCTCTGTGATCTGTCAGAAGCTGGAAAGGACCACTTTTTTGTTGGCCAATTTCTGCTGAAATGAGGGGGTTGTACCTGCAAACAATCCTTGACCGTCTGCATAGACTATGCCTTATCCTCCATTTTCTTTAAAACCTCTTCTGCTTTGACACCAAATAATACATCCTGCTGTAAAGGTGCATCCAATAATTTTGCTTTAACATGATCAGGAAGGGTTTGTTCTTTTAACCAAGCATGCCTATGTATGACAGAGCCAGTAACAGCTGCTCTACAGGAAGCTTCCAATGAATCAAATCCGCATTGTAAAATATGTTTGCCCACCTGTTCAGCTGCATGCAACAGATCCTGCATTTCCTTGAATTCAGACTGTTCAGTATGTGTGCTCATTTTTTGTTTTAATTGAGACATTAGGCATTGCTGATATTTCAGCATGTGAAACTGACAATTTAATGCTCTCATAGTCAGAGTTGCTGAGGTGTATATTTTTTTTCCCCATCTATCTAGGGCTCTGGAATCCCTTTCAGAGGGCACAGGACTTTTAGCCATAGAAGCTTTAGCTCCCTTAGGACCCTGGGAAATAGTTTCTGGGTCAGCCACAGGGCTTTTATAAAGGAATTTGTGAGAGTCAGGTACTCTGTAGTATCTGTCTGGTTTGGCTGGACAGGAGGTAGAGAGTCTGGATTTAGACTAGACTCCAAGTAAACATCATCCACAATATCTAAAACTGGAGGGATAGCAAGAGGTCTGTGCTGGGGTAGTAAAAGGAACTCTCGGAGCCTTTTCTCAGAATCAGAGTAGTCCTGGCCTTCCCAGTGGAAATGTTCCCTCATGGTATGTAAAGTTTCCCCAAAGGAGTAGTCTTCAGGAGGAGATGCTGAGGGAATAGAGTCCTCAGCATCAGAGTCTTCATAAGGTGGAAAAGTGTAATCCTGTTGCTCAGAAGAATCTGAGGAAATTGAAACCTGGTCAGAGGAAGCATAATCCTCCTCTTGTCTTGGTCTTTTATCAGGAGGGGGATGGGAACTGCTGATTAGGGTAATCAAATCTTCAGCCATCTTAAGCATCTGTTTCTTAGGCATGGGGCCTTGAACTGTAGACTGATGTACAGTCTTCTTTGGTTTTAAAGGAGTTTTAAGCTTAGCATAAGATTTAATGGTGAGTGTAGTCTGTGTGAAGACACCTTCTGCAACTGAAGGTGTTACCACTGCACCGGGGTCTACCTCTGCTCCGGCGTCGGAAGGGCCTAATGAAGATGGCTGCGTTGGCCTAGTAAACTCCGCTTGAAAATCCGCAGCTGTCTGGGGTTCCAGTTCTGCGGTCATCAGGGGCTGCGTAGGCGCCTCACTGAAAACCGGAGAACCGGCGACAGGCCCAGCAGAGGCCTCGGAATCTGGCTTGTTCCTAGGCTGCCTGTCCTTATCCTTGCGTTTTTTTATGCATGCCGGTAGTCGGCTGCTCCGACGGCATGATATAATTAAATTTCCTACCAAAGTAATGTCGTGTGAAGTCAAAACGGCGTTCGACAGTTCGTTTATTAAACCTAGCACAAAACCGACAACCTATGACATCGTGGTCTGGGCCTAGGCAAGGAATACAATAGGAATGGAAGTCCTTATGAGGTATTTGCTTCCCACAAGAAATGCAATTGTTAATTTTTTCTGACATCAGACTGAGGCAAGAAAAGGTTCCTCAACGGCGTACTTAGCTTTACTGAAGACTTCGGACTGAAATTTGAATCGAAAATCTCTGGTGTCGGCCGACCGGCACTTGCGAACTGCTTCTGCTTCGGGCACCGCGCGGCAAGGAAGACTGAAGAAAATGGCGTTGGATGCCTCTTACATACCCCTGGCGCACTGATGTCAGGGAAGAAGCGACAGCAACTGACGCCGGACCAAGACTTTGGAATTCGGGCCGACTGCGGGACCGCCTGATGGCAGGATAACCCAAGTGTGATGACTGCAGCAGGGTAACACGATGAACATCTGTACTATGTTCTTCGTGTTTCATTGTTGCAGTCATCACATTTGGGTAGATTCCCAAAGCTAAGGATGGGAGGAGGAATTTAGATAGCATTAGGACCAGCTATAAGGCCCTGCAAGACTGCAGTGGCAAAGCCAGCTCTGGATTTAGAGAAAATTGGTAAATGGTAATGCTTGGTGAAAGTATGTACAGAATTCCAGGTAGCAGCTTCTAGGATGTCCCTGGTAGGGACACCTCTGAGAAAGGCTGTAGAGGTAGATGCAGCCCTGGTTGAATGGGGTCTAATCCCATGTGGGATAGGTTTTCCATGGTGCTTATAGCAGAAATTAATGCAATGGCCTATCCGTTTAGAAATGGTTTGCTTTGAAATAGCCTTCCCCCCTGCAGCAAATGCCACCAGCAGTTGTTCAGATTTCCTTTGAGGTTTAGTCCTGTCCAAGTAAAATCTAAGTTGTCTGTGCACATCTAAAGAGTGCAGTATTTATTCCCCTTTGTTCTGTGGATTAGAAAAGAAGGCTGGCAAATGAATGGACTGATTAAGAGCCATACTGGATACCACCTTGGGCATGAAGGAGGGATTGGTCCAGAGGGACAGCCTGTCTGCATGAAAAATGATGAAAGGCTCCACTGCCATAAGGCCCTGTAATTCAGATACCCTTCTTGCTGAAGCGATTGCTAAAAGGAAAGCTGCTTTTCCAAGAAAGGAATTTTAACTCTGCACTTGCAGCTGGCTCAAAAGGAGGAAGAGAGTTTTTCCAATACAAAGTTAAGGTCCCAGGCTGGAGTTGGGGCTCTCCTGGGTGGTCTTAAGTTTTTGGCCCCTCTGAGGAACTGCTTGAGCAGTGGATGAGAGAAGAGGGGTGGTTCTGTGTTGTAATGAGCTCAAATGGCTGAGGCGTGAATTTTGATGGAGGAAAAAGAAAGGCCCTTGTGAAGCATCTCAGTTAAGTACTGAAGAATATGAGGTAAACTGGGAGCTGCTGTGCCCATCCCTTGAGTTTGGTTCCAGGCACGGAATCTTTTCCATTTTTCAGCATAACATTTTCTAGTACTAGGCCTCCTTGCCTCCAAAATGACATCCAACACTTGGGATGGTAATGGAAAGATTAGGTAATTAGCCAGGCTGCCAGGTTCAGGGTTTGAAGCTAAGGGTGCAGAATCTGGCTCTCCCGCTGTGACAGCAGGGTACGGATCTGAGGCAGGTGCCACGGAGCCAGCAGTGAAACTGCGCAAGATGGGGTACCAGTGTTGGCGTGGCCAGTCTGATGTCATCAGTATCATCCTTGGTTTGCCCTGTTTGATCTTTAGTAGTACTTTGGAGAGGAGAGGCAGAAGAGGAAAGGCATAAACTGATAGATTTCTCCAGCTGAAGGACAGAGCATCCACTTTCCAAGCTTGTTTGTGGGGAGTCCTTGTGCAGAATTTGTCCAATTGGTAGTTCTGGGGGGGGGGGGCAAACAGGTCTATATTTGGGCTCCCCCATTTGTTTATCAACATGTTAAAAGTCTTTGGGTCCATACGATTTCTGCTTAGTTTGTCTGCCAGTGTATTTAGTTTTCCTGACAGGAATTGAGCCTGTAGATGCACTTGGTAGCTCAAGGCTGTGTTCCACAGAGCCATGGCTAGTCTGCAGAGCAGGTAAGAATGGGTACCCCCTCCTGCTTATGTACCACATAACAGTGGTGTTTTCAGTCTTTACCACTAATTGTCCTGGAAGAATGTGGTCCTTTAAGGCTGTCAGAGCATTCTGTACAGCTAACATTTCATTTTTATTGATATGCAGGTGCATTTGACTTGGATTCCATTTGCCCTGAATGCACTTCCCTGCCAGGTGAGCCCCCCCATGCATAGTCTGATGAGTCTGTTGTTAGAGTTTAGGCGGCAGGGGGTAGAGTGAATGGCAGTCCCTTGTTTTGGTGGCAGGCCTCTGCCCACCAAAGGAACTATAACCATAGGCAAGGTATGATAGGAATCATTGCTTCTAGATCCTGAGAATGTTGACACCATAGGCTTTTTAGATACCACTGTAGTTTCCTCATATGCAGCCTTGCATATGGAATTAGTAGAATGCAAGAGGCCATGAACCCCAAGGCTTCCAGTATTTGTCTTGCAGATAGCAGGGTTTTTGAGGCCATTAGTGTGAAGTAAGTTGTCAAATGAATCTGTTTCTCTGGCGTGAGGAAAGCCATCTGGGAAATTTGTTCAAGTTTGCTCCCATGAATATAATTTGTTGACAGGGTACCAGATGTGATTTCTTTTCGTTTATGGTGTACCCCAGACAAGTTAACACCTTTTGTACAAATGCCAGATGATTCAAAAGTATGTCCTGGCTTTCTGCCTGAATTAGACAATCGTCCAGGTATGGGTATATTTGAACATTTCTTTGGCTGCAAAATGCAATGACTGGAGCTAGTCACTTTGTGAATACCCTGGGCGCAGTAGATAAGCCAAAGGGCAGTGCAGAGAACTGATAGTGCATGTAGCCTGCTTTGAAGCGTGGGTATCTTCTGCAAGACTCCCTGATTGGGATGTACAGGTAGGCTTCCATTAAATCCAGTGTTGCCAACCAGGCATCTTTGCCTAGCATAGGAAGTAACTGGTGAAGTTAGCATCTTGAATTTTGGAATCACCAAAAAGGTGTTTAAGATAGAAAGGTCCAGGATAGGACGCCATGAGTTGTCTTTTCTGGGTACCAGGAAAAGTCTTGAGTAGAAACCTTGTCCCTTTTCCTCTTCTGGTACAGTTTGAATAGCCTTTATGCTTAAGAGAGAGAGTACTTGCTTTTGAGCCTCTACCCACTGATTTGGGGGTAGATCTGGCCAACCGGTTGGGGTTGGTAATGTGTGGAAATGAAATCTGTATCCTTGGGAAACTATATTTAAACCCATTTGTCCTGGGTAATGAGCTCCTAGTTTTTTGCCTGCAGGGCAATCTTCACCCTAAAGGAGCAGTCAGTTGAGAAGTGCTTGGAAGTTTTAAAGTTAAGTCACCGAGACAGTTTACCATAGGGGGGAGTTTTACTACTCCATGATTTGGAAGTGGGAAGCCCCACTGCTTAGTCCTTTGCGTACCCTGGGACTGAAGCCTGGGTGTTCTGCTAGTTCTAGGTTTGGAATGAGAAGGCCTGGAAGAGGCAGGAAAGGACCAATTCTTAGAGGGCCAATGCCTACTAAATCTTGGAGGCTGTACTTGCAGGAAATCTTTAATAGTCTGCATAGATTTAAGCTTTCTCCTCCATCTTTTTAAGAACTTCTTCTGCTTTGTTGCCAAACAGGTGGTCCTGTTTAAGGGAGCATCCAGCAATTTAGCTTTAACATGATCTGGCAAAGACTGCTCCTTAAGCCAAGCATGCCTTCTAAGTACAGACCCAGTGACAGCAGCCTTGCAAGATGCCTCTAGTGAAGCAAAACCACACTGCAAATTATGCTTTCCAACTTGTTCAGCAGAATGCATTAAATCCTGCAAATCCTTATTTTCAGCACAGTCAGGAATCAACATCATTTTCTGTTTAAGCAATCCAATATTATGATGCTGATACTTTTAACATATTAAACTGGCAGTTTAAGGACCTAATGGCCAAAGTTGCAGAAGTGTATACTTTCTTACCCCATCTATCCAACGCCCTGGAGTCTCTATCAGAGGGGTTAGGATTTTTGGCAGTAGTAACCTTAATGCCCTTGGGTCCCTGTGAAATCTTCTCAGGATCCCCAGTAGGATTTTTAAAAAGAACTTGTGAAAGTCAGGAACCCTGTAATATCTATCAGGTTTTCTGGCAGCAGGAGGTAAGAGTCAGGGGCCTAGGTAGATTCCAAAAAGGCATCATCAACAATGTCTAGTACAGGAGGGATAGCTAAAGGCCTAAGTTGGGGCACGAGTAAGAAATCCCTAAGCCTCTTTTTAGAATCAGAGTAATCCTGGCTTTCCCAGTGAAAGTACTCCCTAAGAGTATGCAGGATTTCACCAAAACAGAAATCCTCTTGGGGGGGGGGGGGGTTGGAAGCAGAGGGAATAGAGTCCTCTGCATCACAATCCTCATAGGTAGATAAGGGTAAATCCTGGTCATGAGAGGAAACAGAAATTTGACAATCCTGGTCAGAAGTATCATAAGCAAATTCAGTCCTAGGTCTCTTAGAGGTGGAAGGTTGGCTTCCCCTGATTAAAGTAATAAGGTCTTCAGCCATTCTTATAATTTGTTTTTTAAGCATAGAGGCATGACAATGCGGTCTGGGCATCGGTTTTCTCGGCATGGTTAGAGTTTTAGGACTTGAAGAAGAAGATGACCTCGGTTTAATATGCAAGTCAGTAGGCCTGAATACATCTTCAGAAGCCTGTGCCTGCACAGCGGCTCCGGACCCATCCAAGGTAGAGACATCCACAGGTTCCACAGTTGAAGCATCTTGCGGCATACCGGATTCCGAATGGGTCTCAGTAAAGGCCTGCGAATCTGAAGTAGCGGGTATCAGGGGCTGCAAAAGCACCTCACTGAGTACCGGAGAACTGGCGACTGGCTTAGGAGAAGCGTCGTCGGCAGCTTGGACCCAGGCGGCCTGTCTCTGTCTTTATCTTTGCTTTTCCGGAATGTCAGTAGTCGGATGGCTTACCGAAGGCATATCTGGATAATTGAGCCGAGTAACAAAATATTTAGAAGCGTAAATATACTGACGGCGAATAGTTCGTTGCTTAAATAAGGCACAAAACCGACAGCGAGGTACGTCGTGGTCAGGGCCTAAGCAAGGAATACAGTATGAATGAAAATCTTTGTGAGGTATTTGCTTTCCACAAGAAATACAATTATTGACTTTTACTGACATTGGTTTAGAGCAAGAAAAAGTTTCCCCAATGGGGTACTTAGCTTTAGTTGAAGACTTTGGTTCTGAAACTCGAAAACAAAAATTTCAGGAGTTGGACGACCAGCACTTGCGAACTGCTTCTGCTTCAGGCACCAAACAGCAAGAAAGACTGATGTAATGGCGTCGGCTGCATGCTTTATACCCCTGACTACCTGACGTCATGGATGATAAGACAGCAACCGACGCAGGACCCAAGACTTTGATAATCAGGCTGCCTGAGGGCTACTGCAAGCAGATAACCCAAATGTGATGACTGCAACAGTGAAACACGAAGAACATCCAAATTTGTTGAGACCAGAAGGGTGCAATGAGGATTACTTTGCTTTTTAACCTGGCTGCTTTCTTGAGGAAAAGAAGGATCAAAGGGAAAAGGGCAAAGGCATATAGGAGACCCGGGGGCCAATCAAGAAGAGCATCTCTCGGGGACTCCTCCTGAGGGGGGATTAGGGCAAAACAGCTTCTGCACGTGTTGTTTTGGGGTGAAGCAAAAAGGTTGCAGGAAGACTGGCCCCAGTAATGAAAGATCTTCTTCGCTACCTTGGAATTGAGACCACTCGTGCATCGGAATGAATTTACTTAGTTTGTCCACTATTACGTTTGAACTCCTCAGGATATGCATTGCTACCAGAAATTGGTTGGAGGCAACTGCCCATTGCCACACTCAGAGGGGCTCTTGACACAGTGGATAGGAGTTGGTTCTCCCTTGCTTGTTGATGTACCAGACCATGGGTATGTTGTTTGACTGAATTGCAATTGTTCTTTGAGGTAGAGCAACAGCAGTAGCACCGCCCTCAGCTCCAGAACGTTGATATGCAGACTGGCCTCTATCAGGGACCAAGTGACAATAGTAGCACTGCCTTCAGCTCCAAAACGTTGATATGCAGATTCGCCTCTATTAGCGACCAAGTGCCTTGGACTGTCTTTCCCAGATAATGCCCCCCCGACCTCATCTGGGAGGCATCCGTGGTCACTACGGCTTTGAGTCGAGAAGGGACAAAGGGGCAGCCCAAAAGAATTTGTCTGAATTCCATCCACCAGGATAGGTCCTTTTTGCAGCGACTTGTGATGAGTACGGGGTGGTTCATTAGGTGGGATAGAATGGACCACTGATTCGCAAGACACTATTGCAGTAATCTCATGTGAAATCTCGCTAATGGGACCAGAGTGATCGCTGTTGCCATGGACCCTAATGCTTAAGGCACTAGCAGGGCTGGTACTTCGAGCACAGAATGAACTTTAGATCTTATTTTCTGCAGCCTGTGGGGTGGTAGAGAGGCCACACAAGAGAGTGTGTTGAGATGAGCTCCGATAAATTCCATATCCTGACAGCGGGTCAATTGAGAGTTGACTGTGATGCCTAACTGCAGGAACAATTGCAGGGTAAATTCTGTCACCTGATGCAGTAGATGTCTGGTGGAAGCGGTGATGAGCCAGTCATCTAGATATGGAAACATCAGGAATCCATGCAGTCTCAAGTGAGCTGTTACTGCTGCCATACGTTTGGTGAACACCCTGGGGGCTGTGGTGAGACCAAAGGGCAGCACCCTGAACTGATAGTGACTGGTTCCTAGCTGGAAGTGGAGGAACCTACTCGAGCGTTTGTTCATTTTTAGGTAGTAATACACGTCTTGAAGGTCTATAGAGCACATCCAATTGTTTTCCTCTAGAAAGGGAAGTATAGACTGAACTGTGACCATCCAGAATTTGGACTGCTGAACAAATTTGTTTAGAATACTAAGATCCAGAATTAGTCTCCAGTCCCCTGTCGCTTTTGGCACTAAAAAGAACCTTCGGTAAAATCCGGATCCTATTTGCTCTGGTGGAACTTCTTGGATGACTCTCTTTTTCTAGTAGCTTCTGTATTTCTAAGACTGCTTGGTCCTTTTGACTCGGTGGAACATCGGGGGAGTCTTGCTCGAGTTCTTGGATAAAGAATGAAGGGAATAAAGTAACCTCTGGAAATAATTCTTAGCAACCAGGCATCTGTGGTTACTTGTAGCCAAGCTGTTGGGTGCAAAGAAAATCTTCCCCTGACTGCCTCCAGAGGCAAGCAATCGGGTCTCCTTGTCTTTGTTGGCTGGCTGCCCCTCCTACCAGCCAATCACCAGCCCCCTCTCAACCAATCACCACATTCATTCCTCATCATCAATGGAAACGGGTTGGCTGGGGGGAGGGCATTATTAAAAAAAAACACCACAGGAATTTTGATTTTTTTTTTTTCACTATAGGTCCCTAACATCCTCTATTCATGTCCCATACCACTCCAAGGTTCTGAATGCAATGGTGCCAGTGAGGGCCTGCCATTTGCTTCCATGAGTGAGGTAACCTCCTCAAAGCTGTCATGCCCCTCTAAAATTCTGTGTTCCCAAATGATCTGCAATCATCACTGAGAATTTTACTGTGTTAATGATCACCTAGACATGCAACAGATTCCCCCCAATCAAGAAGAGGCGAGCCAGCAATGATACCTCTGTCTACATTGGGACCTCTACTGCTCGCTGGTATGGGTCTGTTAAGTGGAGGAAATGAGAGTCAGAAAAGGGATGTACATGTGATCTACAGTTGCTATTTGCCATTTTACCCCTATTATGAATGTTTTCATAAAGGCTGACAGTATTTTTCAAAGAGTACTTGCCTTGAAAGGGTGCATCCAGAAAGTACAGTTGTATAAGAACTTACCATAACACAGATGCCCTACTGATCACTGTTGCAGTATTCCTGACTTATGGGTAGTCACCGCTGGCATCCAGCCGGGGTACCAAAGCTTTACCTTCACTAGGTTGTACAGCTGACTCATGACATCAGCTCTGATGCACTGTGGCTCGAATAGATAGGAAAACTCAACCATTCCCATTTAACAGAGCAGAAGTTAAAGCAAAGCGGGAGAGAAATAGGAAAGCTGAAGTGAGGTAGAGAAGAGGGGACTGAGGGAGAATGGAATACTGCAACAGTAATCAGTAGGACATCTTCAATCCACCTCTTCTGCACCAAATTCTCAACCACCAACTACTAAAAGCCTAAACAGATTTTTACAAGGTGCCTGATGACCTAAATTCCTTCTACAAGAATCCAGTGGCAGACCCTACTGCAGTATCTCTCTATATTCAGATAAATCCTCAAAGCTTCTGTCCAGTGCTAATGTCCTACCTATGAACAAAGATAGTAGGGCTATGGGTAGATGGGGAAAAGAAGGTCTACACCTCTGCGGTTCGTCAGACTTATCAGCAATCTATAAGGCCTCAGGAGCCATACTGGCCTCCAAAGGGGTCTCGGTAGCAGGCTACTAAGAGATAAACTGGTGTACTGCAGGTTCTGGAACTTCAAAGGGTACTTCAGAACCTGAAACATTGGACTGCAAATCTGTTCCAGGCCTATTTAGCCCCCCAAGAAGATGGACATCACAGGAAGCAGATTCATCCATCTTGGACTGGGCCAAGCACTTACAACGTCAAGTTTCTAAAAAGATTAACAGAAGAAAGTCATGACCTAAGGGTTTTGGAATGAATAATAGAAAGACTGAGCGACACTTGTGATTGTGTTCTGGGCCTAATCAACACAGACACTTGGTATGTATGTCCTTGTATGTTACCTGCCTACCTCACTTGCACTTACCCCTCTTAACTGATATCTAAAACTTTTAAAAAATTAGCTTAAGGTTCAAAAGGGCACTTATCTGGATAAGTGAACAAAGCAAAGGTACCAATAATCAAACTGCGATCAGTCCAATGTATGCACAACCTGAACATTGAACATACAACTTGGGAAAGGTAAAACTTTGGTACCCCAGCCAGATGCAAATGGTAACAACCCATATGTCAGGAAAACTGTAACTGTGATTTCAATTAGGACATCCTGAACAAGGAGAAGCCTGCAGAACACATCCTTGCCAGAAAGTACAGTTGTGTACACATACCATAAATGTAGATGATTGAGTATATTCACTGTTGCAGTCATCACTTGTGGGTTATCCCTGCTGGGTAGCACTTGGCGGCCCGAATACCAGAGTAAAGGGTTTCCCTCCTGCGTCGGATGTCTGGTGTCTGAAGGTGATGTCAGGTCACCAGGGCTATAAAATGAGGCAGCCAATGTCATTACATCAGTTTTTCTTGCCCCCAATAGGTAGGAGCCCCCAAGAAAGAGAAAAAGGGGATGGTGGGAGGGAAACAGGACTGCAACAGTGAATACACTCGAACATCAACATTTATGGTAACTGTACACAACTGTACTATGTTCTTCGTGTTTCACTGTTGTAGTCATCACTTATGGGAAGATTCCCAAAGCTGAGAAACAGGGTGGAGGGAAGGATGGGAAGGAACAAAACTCCATAGCTGCTCGGTTTCAAGGGGATGCCAGCATGCCCTGCAGGACTGTAGATGCAAAACCTGCCATGGTTTTGGAGAAGGTAGCCAACTGGTAGTGTTTGGTGAATGTGTGAATAGATGTCCAGGTAGCAGCCTCCAAAATATCCTTGGTTGGAACCCCTCTCAGGAAGGCAGTGGAAGTAGAGGCTGCCTTAGTGGATTGTGATCTGATGGATTTGGGAGGACTCTTTCCATGAAAGGAATAGCAGAAACAGAATGGTCTGTTTGGATATGGGCTTACCCTCTGCCCCAAGACCAAAAGAGACAAGTAGCTGGTCAGATTTTCTGAATGACTTGGTCCTATCCAGGTAATATCTCAATTGTCTGTGCACATCCAGGGCATGCAAAATTATTTCCCCTTTGTTATGCGGGTTGGGAAAGAAGGATGGCCTGGTTGAGGGTAATATTCAAGACTACCTTACGCATAAAGGAGGGGTTGGTCCTAAGAGACAGCCTGTTAGCACAGAAAAGGATGAAGGGCTCAGTGGCCATAAGGGCCTGAAGCTCAGAAACTTTCTTGACTGAGGTGATGGCCAGCAAGAAGGCAGTTTTCCAATAAAGGTACTTCAGGTCTGCTGAGGCAGCTGGCTCAAAAGGAGGCAAAGTCAGTTTTTCCAGGACAAAGTTTAGCTCCCACGCTGGGACAGGTGGCCTTCTAGGTGGGCTGATGTAGGCCACTCCGCTAAGGAACTGCTTTAAAAGGGGGTGAGAAAATATGGGCTGATCTAACTGGATATAGGCAGAGATAGCCGAGGCATGCATCTTGATGTAAGAGTATGATGATCCCTTTTCTAGCAGCTCTGCCAGGTAGTCCAGAACCAATGCCAGACTGACATGGGTGCTGTAAACACTGTTGCTCTGGCATCAAACAGTAAATCTCTTCCATTTGGTGGAGTAGGACTTTCTGGTGCTGGGCCTTCTGGCCTCCTTAATAATATTTAAAACCTGCCTGCTTAAGGCTGTAGTGTTATCCGCCTTTGGGGTATAAGCCATGGGGACAGCTTGAGTGTGGGGAGGTTTGGATGCAATACCATCCCTTTCTCCTGAGTTAGAAGGTTTGCTATGAGAGGCAGGTGCATGGGAGGCTCTTTAACCAGACTGAGGAGCAAGGGGTAGCAGTGCTGTCTGGGTCAGTCTGGAACAATAGGAGCAGCCTTTGGCCCTTCCTCCCTGATCTTGAGAAGTACCCTGGGAACCAAGGGCAAGGGAGAGAATGCGTACACAAGCAGGTTGCCCCAGTGGAAGGAGAGGGTGTCCACCCCTCCATGCTTCTGGCTGGAACTCTCTGGAGCAGAACTTGGTTAACTGGTAATTCTCTGTGGTTGCAAAAAGGTCTATGTCCAGGTTCCCCCAGTTTTGCCTGAGGTTGAGAAAGGTTCCCCTGTAGAGCTGCCACTTGTGGCGGATCCAGGAGGCTTCTGCTTAACTGGTCTGCCAGGGTGCTATGTTTCCCTGGGATAAACTGAGCTATCAGGTAGAGTCTCAGATTTGTGGCTGACTGCCAGATTTGCACAGGTAAGCGACACAGGGGGTAGGAGCAAGTGCTCCCCCTGCTTGTTGATGTACCACATTACTGTTGTGTTGTGTGTCTTAAGAGCACACCTGGTCCCAGGTGATCCTTGAAAGATAGGATTGCCCTGTGCACCACCAGCATTTCTTTTAGGTTGATATGGAGGGCCTGAACCTCCTGTTCCCAAATGTCCTGAGTGCACATACTTCCTCGGTGTGCCCCCATTTCAGTGTCTGAAGTGTCTGTGGTGATGGTCTGACCCTGGGGAAGAGTGATGAAGGATAAACCCTTGTTCAGGGTACATGCCTCTGCCCACCATAGGAGCTCCTTCTTTAAGCAAGGGATCTGGGGGCAGCTGGCATTCCAGTTACTAGGAGTGTTGGCACCAAAGGTTCCTGAGGTACAACTGTAGTTTCCTCGTGCAGTCTGGCTAGGGTTACCAACAGGATGCAGGAGGCCATGTATCCCAGCGCCTGCAGAAATTTCCTTGCTGAGAGGTGAGTCCTGGGAGCCAGCTATGAAAAGTAAGAAGGGAGGAAGCTCTGCTTCTCCGGAGGGAGGGAGGCTGTTTGTGTTGAAGAACCCAGTAGGGCACCCAGGAATGTTAACCTTGTGGGGTGAATTTGGGACTTCTCCCAGTTGATTGTGAATCTCAGGGAGGTTAGGAGAGTCTGAACAAAAGTAATGTCTTGCAGGAGTCTTTCCTTGGTGTCTGCCTAGATTAGGCAGTTGTCCAGGTAGGGATAAATCTGTATGCCCTTCTGTCTGCAAAAGGCAATGATGGGGGCCAGGCACTTGGTAAAAACTCTGGAAGCAGTAGATAAACCAAAGGGCAGAGCAGAGAACTGAAAGTGTTCTGGCCCTGCTCTGAAGCACAGGAAACTCCTGCAGGACTTCCTTATGTGGATATAGAGTTAGGCAGCCTTCAGATCTAGGGTCACTAGCCAAGCATGTGGTATCAGCATTGGCATAAGCTTGTGTATGGTCAGCATTTTGAATTCTGGGACCAGAAGGGACAGATTCAGAGTGAATAGGTCGAGAATAGGGTGCCAGGTGCCCTCCATTCTGGGTACCAGGAATAGTCTGGAATAAAACCCTTTTCCCACCTGTTCCTTTGGTACAGGTTCCATGGCTCCTTGGACACAAAGCTTTTGATCTGGCGGGTTGCCTCTTCCCTCTGATTTGCTGGTACATCAGGAAACCTGAATATCTGGGTTTTTCCTTGAAAGAGAATCTGTACCTGCTGGTAATAATTTTAGGACCCACAGATCTGAGGTGATGGCCTGCTAATTCTCTAGGAAGACGGAAAGTCATCCTCCTAGTCTCTCTGGGGGTATATGGGGCAGAGGGGAGGGGACAGAGTCATTGCAAGTCCTTGGAGAAGGGAGTAGGCTTAGAATTCCCTTGCCTAGGCATTGCAGAGGTCCACTGTCTGGATCTCTGTTGGCTTTGTAACTGGTGCCTAGGTGGCCTGTCCCTGCACCCCTTCCTCTGCACAGGTTTTGTTTGGTAGGAAAGGACCAATGCTTTGTGGGAAAGTTCCTACTGAACCTGGGAGGCTGTACCTGTAAAAAATCTTTCACAGTCTGGATAGACTTGGCCTTGTCGTCCATTTTCTTAATAACCTCCTCAGCTTTAGGTTCGAACAGCTGGTCCTTGTCCAGAGGGCCGTCCAATAACTTGGACTTTACCTGGTCAGGCAGTGGTTGTTCCCTTAACCAGGCATATCTTCTGATCACTGAGCCAGATACTGCAGCCCTGCTAGAGGATTCCAAGGTATCACACCCACAATGCAGGGAATCCTTCGCTACATGGGAGCTAGAAAGTATAAGATCCGCTAGTTTCCAGGTTGTACTGCTGTCTGGTAGGGTGAATATTTTTTGTTTTAATAATTCCAACACATTTTGTTGGTATTTGAGCATATGAAATTGACAATTCAGAGCTCTAATGGCTAAGGTAGCCGAAATGTAGACCTCCTTTCCTAGTCTAAGGCTCTGCTCTCTTTATTAGCTGGGATGGGGTTTTTTTGAGGAGCTAGCCCTAGCCCTCTTGGGACACTGACTAATGACCTCTGGGTCAGCTGTAGGGTTTTTAAAAAGATACTTGTGGGTGTCTTGCACCCTGTAATATCTGTCTGGCTTCCTGGGGGCAAGGGGCAGAGAGTCCGGGGTGAGTCCAGATTCCAAGAAGACTTCCTCCACCACATCCAGGATTGGGGGAATGGCCAGGGGTTTGTGCTGTGGCAGGTCAAGGAACTCTCTATGTCTCTTCTTTGACTGAGGGTAATGTTATGCCTCCCAGTGAAAATGTTCCCTGAGGGAATTTAAAGTCTCCCCGAAAGAGAGGTGCCTCAGGCGGGGAGCCAGAAGGAATGGGGTCCTCAGCATCAGAATCCTCAAATGCTGCAAAAGGCTGCTCTTCAGTGTCCGACTCTTCTAGTTCAGACCCTTCTGACTCTTGGTCAGAAAGAGCCTCAGGGGTAATGTCCTTTTGGCTGGAGTGGCATGGGTAAGCTGGCTTCCTCTTATCAGAGTGATTAAATACTCTGCCATTCTGAGCAGCTACTGCGACTGTGTGGCAGACTGGTTGGTGGCTGGTCCCCTGGGATGGGGTCTTTACAGGGGCAGCCCTGGTCAGGGGCCTCGTGGATTCAATGGCCTTATGCAAGGTTAGTTTAACCAGCGGCGTGGTTGTTGGTCTCTGCCTGGTGTCAGTCGTTGGTACGGTCTCTACGGAAACTGGTGCCTGCAAAGCGGCTCTGGACCCCACCGCAGGACTGAAAGCCAACATACTGGCAGGAGAAGATGGACCTGGCAGCATACTGGACTCCAAATGGGTCTCAGTAGAGGCCTGCAACGGTTCCTCAGCTGGCGTCAGGGTCAGCAAAGGTGCTTCACTGAGTTCAGATACTCTAATGGATGTAAAGCTAGCTGACTTCGGATCAGAATCGTCAGAGGGCCTAACTCTCTGAGGCTTATTCTTTTTCTTTCTTCTTCTTTGGAAATTCAACAGCAGCTTGACCAACCGATGCCATTTCATGGTGAGAAATACTCTCATTGAAGTGTCTAGCTACAATTTCACCCCTTCTCCTGATAGTCCTATCATTAAACAGAGCACAGAATTGTCATCCGGGGATGTCGTGGTCTGGGCCTATGCAGGTGACGCACAGGGTATGAAAGTCTCTGTGTGGGATCTGTTTTCCACAACAGAGAGTATTATTTACTTTCTCTGACATTGGTTAAATACAAGAAAAGGTTCCCCAGCAGGGTACTTAGCTTTATACGGTTACTCCCTCACTCCGGCAATGGCCAACCGATGCACTCCAAACTGCTTCTGCTTCAGGCTACATGGCAAGAAAGACTGATGTAATGGTGTCGGCTGCCTCATTTTATAGCCCTGATGACCAGACAGCCAATGCAGGAGGGAAACCCTTTACTTTGGTATTCGGGCCGGCCGAGGGCTACCAAGCAGGGATAACCCACAAGTGATAACTGCAACAGTGAAACACGAAGATCATCATCAATATAATCAAAAGTTCAGGGAATGATATGGAAGCTCATTACACAGACTGTGCTCTGGAAAACCTTCCCCATGGACTTTTCTGATGTGCTTTTTTCCCTCAAACTCAGTTTAACTGAAACACATATAAAACAACTTTAACATTTACATTTCAACATGACAGAGTTTCGGTAGTGGTGCTGCGGTAGCGCTGTCGCCTCACAGTTAGACATTGCACGTTCGATTCTCAGTTAGAGAGTCTTCTGTGTGTCGACATGCGTGAATGGGCGTTCCTTCGCTGAAGGTTGTGCGTTAGGCCCGGCAAGCCAGCACGTAAAACTCTACTGCTAATCATTAGCGGACCGGAGTTCCGCTGTGGCGACCCCTAACCAGGAAAAGCCGAAAGACAGAGACACAAATGAAATTAATTCAATTTCTGTATCATACAGTTAGTTAATGAAGCAATCTTATACTGTGAGTCAATAACTGGTCAGAAAGGTGTCTCTATCTTCTGTGAAGATGATATTTATATACCAGTGGGAGCACAGTCTGGCCTGAAATTACAGTGATCCCTAATTTCCTCTGTCGTTGCTACTGCCCATTAGTCTCTGCCACCTCTTGCTGTCTTTGCTTCCCCCTTAATATAATCTCCTCACTTCTTATTTGAATTATTAGCTCCATTATCTCCCTGACCTGGGGGGGGGGGGTCCTCTTCTTCCATTTTCTTGTCATTGCCTTCTCTGGGGCGAGTAACAGTTCACAACAGCTCTCTTTCCTATGCCATCTGTCTTTCATTGGGATTCCTAGAAAATGCATTGATTTAGTTAACAGACCCCTTCCTGGCCATAGAGTTTACACTGCATCTCACAGGAAACACAGCACTTATTCTAACCTGGGGCAATCCCAGAAGATGCAAGTCTAGGGAGTCCAGGAATCCCTCCCTACATCTCCAATAGTCATTTCCCACTTCTCCAAACATTTTTAGTCTAGGCTGTATATAGAAATATTTATGCAAGTTATTTCCATGTGAATATACTGAATTTCATTAATGTACAAGCCCCCCATGGTGCCTCATAAATCCCCTCCATTTTTGCTGTGGAATTCACTCATATAGTTTGGCTCTCACCTTGTTTTAAGCCTTTTACCTGCCTCACATTTTATCTCTACAGATTTATACATCTTCGAGACCACCTTAGGGGCTGTCCAGTATGGGTTTTGTATTGCTGATAGGTAAATTTCCATTTTAGTTTTTCAGACACTCGTGCTCTTTCATCTACTACTGATGCACTTACTTCAGTCTCACATATAACAAGAAAACCCCTCTAATGACCTGAAATTTGTAACTTATCCTGGTCTGTGTCATGATACTTTGGGACTCCACTATTTGCTGCCAGTGTTTCACCCTTATCTGTTTTTATCTGCTTTGTTAGTACCTCTTTCTCTGTTACCATAGCTAAACTTAATACTTTTTGGGCAAAACATTATTCTCGATCAAAGTCCTGCGTAGCTCCACATCCAATAAAGTGCCTCATTTATCCCCTTTAGGAGTCTGGGTATTTTATTAATCCATGAAAGACAGAATATTAATGCAGGATTTATTTCTAACATTTGCAGTTTTGCACAACTTAATTCCATCTACCTTGGTTTGTCTATCTCAACATTCTAAGTGGTAAAAAATTTAAACTGACTCGCTCTTCAACATACCCACAAATCCAGAACCCCAAACCCTGCTAAGGTTTTTGGTTTTATTAATCTTCCCAGGCCACTCTAGGTTTAGTTTTGTCCCAAATAAAGTTAACTTCACATTCTGTGCCCCTAAAAAGGGGGCTTATCTATGTCCACTGGGATGGCCTGGAAACTGTAGAGTAATGGCAAAGGGGGGGGGGGGCATCTGGAGTGCATGTACCTTGTAATCTAATTCGAGCTGGAATAGTTTCCATTTTTTTCAACCTATTTAATATTGCTGCTTTGTTTTACTACATGCAAGACTGATTGAGTCTTCCACTAAGTGCTAACTTTACTCCTAGATAGTTTTCTGTAGAAACAAATAATTGACGGTATTTATTAATTAGGGCCTAGGATGAGTGAAAATTAATGGAAACTTGACAGTGTTATTGCAAAATTTATTTTATATACAGAAAATCTCCCATGATCCATTATCAATTGAAATAGCTCAAGATGGACTTCTGGTTGGGTAATAAAGAACAGAAAAATCATCTGCATATAGTGCTATTTTGGTCTAATGATAATGAGCCCAACATCAGTCCTGCGATATCTGAATTTCTTAGCTGCAATGCCAGCATCTCTAAATACATGGCAAAAATAAAGACAAGATAAGGGGCATCTTTGTGTGGTTCCTCTTCGGATTAAAAAAAGGGGGGGGGCGTCAGAGTTTATTTTAACACAAGCATTAGTGCATTTTGAAGGAGAGCTACCAAACTACTAGGGGAAAAATGTATCTAAAACTTTAAATAAGATGTCTAACTTACTCTATCAAATGCTTTTTCGGCATTGAGACTTATTACCATCAGCATCTGTTTAGAATGGCTTGATTCCTAGATAACTATTACTGTTTTATTACATTATCAAAGGTTTGCTTCCACTTTATGAAGCCAGATTGGTCTCTATTACTTGCAGCACTAGTTGAGAGATCCTGGCCATCTTGACAAAAATAAACAGTTTATAGTATTGATTTAGGTTTGAAATGGGTCTGCATGAACTAGGAGGCAAAGGGTCTTTCTCGGGCTTTGCAACGGCTGAAGTGACTGCTACTTTCCAAGTAGAAAGATTTTCCTGTGTCAAAAGAATCTAATTCACTAATGTTATAAGGCTTTTCTGAAGTGGTTCCCACTTAGTGAATACAATGGGAGCCCCTCCAGGCCTGGAGTTTTCTTTTCTGCCCAAGTTTTAAGCACTGTTTGCCATTCCTCATATCTGATTAGGTTTACTGGCCTATTTAATCTTGTAATGTTTCCACAAAGGGAAATTTTCCAAAAACTGGTACCCTGATATCTCTTCTTGGTTCTGTGTGGCATATAATGTCCGAAAATCTTCTTGGAAGGTGCCCAGGATTACCTCAGGGTCACTCAACCTGTCCGGTTTTTGCTTCTTTTATTTTGAAGATCCATTTCTTTCCTTTTTCCTACCTTAGCCTAAGTGCCAAAGTTCTCTGACCGCTTGGTAAATTTTCTAAGAATGTCCCTTTATGGCCATTTGTCAGATTTCCCTATTTTTTCCAAGAGTATATCATCTGTTGTGCTTCTCTGATATCCTGGCTCCACATCCTGTGGAGGATTAAGGGAAAAGGGTAGGCAGATGGATAGCTTGACTGAGGGATATGTCATTCACCACCTTAGGCATGAATGATGGATTGGCCCTATGATTCACACTGTCCCTATGGAAAATGAGAAAGGGTGGAATAGCCATAAGAGCCTGAAGTTCAGACATTCTGCAGATAACAGCCAGCAGGAGGATGGTCTTCCAGGTGCAGAATTTTAAGGCAGCAGAAGCTGTTGGCTCGAAAGGGGGCAAAAGTAAATTTTTCTAGCACAAAGTTGAGATCCCAGGGAGGAGAAACAGGTTTCCTAGGTGGCTTAAGATGCAATAGTCTCCTTAAGAAAAATTTGACCTTTGTCCTGGACATAAGAGAATCAAGAGGCAAACGGGCATTAATGGCAGGCAGACAGGATTTAATGGAATTGTAGGCCAGTCCAGAGTGTAATAATTCACAGAGATATTTAGGATAAAAGGGGTATCTGATAAGAACGGATCCCGGCTGTGCTTGAAGCACCAAACTGAAAAATCTTTTCCACTTAGATGCATATGATTTTCTGGTGGTGGTTCTAGCTTTCTGCAGAACCTGACCACTTCCCTCAGAGAAGAGGTGTATTTTAGGGATCAGAACCCTGTCATCCAAAGAATGAAACTGAGAAAGGCTAGATTTGGATGAAGAAGTAGACCTTGCTACTGTGTGAGCAGATCTGGATACAATGGTATTTTCCAATAAATTTCCCTTGGACAGTTGGAGTAGGAAAGGAAACCAAGGCTGTCTTGGCAAGAAGGGAGTCAGGAGTTGTTTTGTAGCTTCTTTTTGAACTTGTAGAATAACTTCTGGAAGAAATGGCTGGGGGGGGGGGTATAGAGGAACCTCCCCAACCGATGCAGAGAGAAGGCATCTGTCCTCTAGACTAAGGGTGGGGGTGGGGCGAAAGAATCCCAGTGCAGAACAGGGAAAGCTGGTGTTTTTCTGGTGACACAAAAAGGTCTACTTATGGTGTTCGCCACAGATGCCTTATTGTTTTGAAGACTTGTTTGTTCAGGGTCCATTCGTGAGGGACCTCCGAGTACCTGTTTAAGGAGTCTGTCAGTACATTCTCCTGTAAGAGAATGTACGCAGCTGTCAGAGTCAAGCCCATTTGCGTGTCTAGGTGTCATGCCTCCTATGCTAGCCTGTACAGTGGGTAAGATCTTCAGCTTCCATTTGTTCAGATGCCACATAACTGTGGTGTCGCTGGTGTACACCAGTAGTGAGCTAGTTTTCACTGATGGGAGAATATCTACAGTACTTGCGGAAGAGTTTTCTTTACTTTCAGGCTGATGTGCTCTTTCAGGATGAGGAGGACCATTTCCTCTGCACTTGGAGGTATCCTGCCCAAGCCCCCCATGCTGTGCCCCAAGGATCTACGTGAAGAACTTGATTAGGTGGGGGTTGCGTGAAAGGAAGGTCTAGGATGACCATGACCTGTTTTTCCCCAACACAGTAGCTTCTTTTTGAGGTAGGGTAATACAGGGAATAAGGTATCCAGGGAATGGCAATGTTGACACCAGACTTATTTCAGGTACCACTGAATTTTCCGCATATGTAGTCTGCACAAAGTGCAGAAATGGTAGATGCCATGAAACCAAAGGCCCTGAGTACCTCCTTTGTTGTGCAGTGAGACAATGAGTAGAAGTTTCTGAAAAAGGTGGCCGGACTGAAGTTTTTCCTGAGGAAGGCAGGCAAGTCTAGTCTGCAACTCAGGAAGACCTGGTCCTACGTGGGTGTGAGATGAGATTTTTTTTGAAGATTATTGTGAACCCTAAGATGGATAGGAGATGTAGCATGAAATGTACATACTTAAGGGAGTCTATGGGATAAGTAGGTCATCTAGATAAGGGAAAATGTGAAGTCTTAAGCTAAGCAATTTGTAAAAACTATTGGTGCCCTAGAAAAAAAGGGCAAAGCAGTAAACCAAAAATGTGATGAGAGGGTCGAATGGGGATGTGTAGGTAGGCATTCTTTAGGTCTAGTGATGCACGAAAGGTGCGAGGAAGAATGAAAGGTAAAAGTATGTGCAGAGACACCATTTTGAAAGGGGGTACCTTTAGAAAGGTGTTTAGAAGAGAAAGATCCAAAATGGGTCTCCACTGTCCTTCCTTTCTTTGCACTAGAAAATTTCTGGAAGAGAACCCTTTTCCTATGAAGGAGGATGGCACTCTTTCTATGGTGCCTTCACCTAGTAAGGTCCTGAATAACAGGTTCGAGCAAAGGAATACATTTTTTGGAGGAGGAGGCAAGACCTTTAGACAGGAGATGCTATATCCCATGACATGGCACAGACTTCTCTGATGGTAGTCAGAACCCATTTGTCCATATTTACCAATTTCCAGAAAGGAAGGGACAGAGAAAGTCTTATTGAAAGAGTGGTGTAGAGTCTGAGGATGGAAAGGAGAAGTATGGGAGGTAGTCACAGGTTTTTGCTTTTGAAGGAAGGCCTCCCCTAAGGAGATTCCCTGTGTGGTTTGTCTGAAAATCTCTTTCTTGGTGGTGGTCTTTGTTTGTAAAGGGACTGAGGGTTCCTCTTAACAAAGGATGTGGACTTAGCTGGACAGTTCCTGTGGTATCTATGTATTTTAGATAGTAAAATTTGCCTACAGTCTTACCATGCTCTTGTATGGCTTTGACGAGTTTTGCAGTTTCTAGGCAGAACAAGAGGTCTCTGTCTAGGGATAAGTCTAGGATTTTAGATTTGAAGTCCTCAGGGATGGGATGGCTGCATAACCATGTATAATGTCTGATGACTGAACCTGTGGCTGCAGCCCTGGAAGAAGCATCCGCAGGATCAAAACTGCATTTCATACTGTGGTTAGCAATTTGAGAAGCCTGAGGCAGTAAGGTATGCATCTGTTTAGTATTTACAGACTGAGTTTGACATGATCTTATTCAGAGACTGTAGGACAGATATTTAATCATCAGAGTCTGGTAGCTGATAGCTCTGAATACTAGGGTGAAAGAGATATAGACCTCCTTTCCCCATTTATCCATAAGCCCTACTATCCTTGTCTGTGGGAAGAGCATTACCACTGGGGAGAAGTTTAGTAAGCTTATCTGAGGACAGGAAGACAGTAGCAAAGTCAGTCACAAAGTTCTTATAGAGGTGTTTGATTTCATCAGGTACCATGCAGAATCTGTCTGGTCTTTTAGGTGCTGGTGGTTGAGAATAAGAAGATGAAGATGTAGAATGAAAGATGCCCTGGTATGCATCTATTACTGGAGGGCATGGAGAGGGGGCTGGAGTGCCCATTTCTAGGAGACTACAGTACCTCCTTTGATAATTCATTTGGTTTTATTGCCATTCAAAATGCCTCATCATGTTTTGAATAGTTTCCCCAAGAAGCCTCATCAACAGGGGAGTCAGGAAAGCAGGAGTCCCCTTCGTCACAGGAAAGTTTTTTTCTGGGGAATGCATCTGTGAGGAATAGTCCAGGAAATGATTAGAATCCAGATCCTGTTCCTCCTCAAAGGAAGAGGAATCATGGAAGTGTCTTTGTGGTGTGGCCATTAGCAGCTGGTACACAAAAGATGGTTTTAGGGCCATGTCAGCTTTAAATAAGCCATGGAAGAAGTTCATCCATTCTTTTTATTGGAAGCTGTAGGGGAGGTCACATGCTGTTTTCTGCTTTTTCGTTTTAGGTGACATCTGTCTGAATGAGTCCCGGAGGTTAAGAACATTGGCAAACTTCTTCCCTGATTAGGATTTGAGTACCTCCGTGTGGAGGCTCTGAAATAATGGGACATAGTTTGTCCAAGGCATCTCCTCTCTGCAAGGCCTCAAGAACCACACTGGACTTAGCTGGGGTCTCAGCAGCAGGCAGCTGAGAAGGTATCTAACAGACCATGGGGTAACCACATCAGGTGCGTCTCACTCAGAGATGCAAGGCTGTGAATTGTCTTGGAATCTTCTGAGTTTATTCTTTGGCAGAGGAGTGATGTTGGATGCTGGGGATTCTGCCATTTTGGCTTGGGTCAGGCATTTTAGACACTGAGTTTCACGGAACATGTTACGGAAGGTTTTTACGAACATACAACTGGCACATGGAGCAGGTTTTGTAGTCATGCTCCAGGCCTAAACAAAAAAGGCACTTACTGGGCAAGTCCTTGTACAGGATCTGCCTACTGAACTTGCACTTATCCCTCCTAGTTGACATCTAATAAAAATGATCTACAGAATCAAAAAAACTTGAATAAAAGGAAGGTTCCCCAAAGGAGCAAATGTCTGAAAACATGAAAAAGCAAAGTAACCGTACCAACGACCCAGGGAAAATAAGTTCGACAGATGCATGAGATCTGCATTTGGACTGGTGGCAAGATGGTCTGAGGTACTTGTGCATACATCTGTCTATATACCAAAATGCATATGAGTTGAGGTCACGTGTCGGATGTATGCTCTCAGGAAGTCAACTCGCATCTGTTCTGTAAGCCACTCTATTATGACCATTGCTTATTCTGAGGTATGTATGTTATTAATTTAATGCTAGTTATCCCTGACAGGAAAGTCAGCAGAGTACTTAATTTAGTGCTCATCAATTTTCTACCTAACAGCAGAAATGAGTCTTCTTTCTCAATCAAGCCTTCTGAGAGGGACAGGTTTCTGCATGTTCTGAGGTTCAGCCTGACCCTCTAAGACTATTCCAATGCACTCAAATTTCACCAATTATGTGCCTCTTTAGTGTCTAGAATGTTTTGTTGGTTTTGCATTAAAGTGGGGTGCATTTACCTATTTGACTGACATCGTTTTATTTTGGAAGCCAACACTCTTGGTACCTGTGACTTCCTGTGAGAGTTTCCTTGCTGTGGTTCTGGATAGGTCTTTGTTCCTGCTAGAAATGTCATTGTAAAGTAGAATGGGAATATTAACTTAAACTTTAGCCATTTTTATTGATAGAGATGCTTTGCCAGAATGAAGCTATTCCACTTTCTCCTGCTGTCTGCACAACAGTCTTTGTCTACAAAATTTCTGTTGTCCCCACAATATACTTTATTCTCTTTTTGCTACTGCTTTGCCAGGATTATTTCCTTAATTTTGTAAGTAGCAAAATGAACTATGAACGGTACTAGTGTTTTCCTGGGAGTTGGGTGGGCGGAAACGGTCTGTGCACCTTTTCGATGAAAATCTTCGCCTGTGATAGACCTGTCCAGTTCGCCAACTACTTCATAGAAATTCCTTCTGGTTTTATCCCACCACCATCTCAGGAATCTCTGGAAATCTTAAAAGTCTTTATTCTGGCTCAGACTTCAAAATCTATGAATCACTGCTCAATTTGCCCCATCCATACTTTATCAATTGGACGTACATGTGCATCTCCTTATCTTCTCTTAGTAGATTCCATTATGGAGTCTGAATGGTGTGTAACGGTTTGTGCAATCTCTTCTATCCATTTCTCTGTATGAGCAATATACATAACCGATTTCCCATTTATAGTGCTTAACTTGGCAAGGATTAGTGGACAGTACCTTGTAAGCTGTTTGACTGTTGCAGGGCTTCCTGCTGAGCTGGGCTTTCAAGGCTTGCTTATGCTTATAAGCATGATATCCAACTCCTTTACTGACTTTACTTGGGTTGTAATGCCAGTTTATGGGGGGTTTCCACTCATTACTTACAGAACATGGGAGTTTTTGGGGTGTCCTACTTTCAGTCTGCCATCTTAACTGAAACTTTTCTGTATGCTTTTTTTATGATCTCTGGGCCTGCTGATCATCGAGTCAACACCACCACTTGTTCATCGCTCATCACTGGGTTGACAGCAATTGAACAATCCATGGTGTAGTCATCATTTAAAGCAGCCATGAGGGGTATGACTTCCTACTTCATAATGCTAAATAAACAGCATCATTCCAACAAGGAATGGCAGCATCATTTACAACAAGAGCCCTGTCCTCAACACAGACAATAATATAAATCTGCACAGTATGGCTAAAGATGACTCTGGATCCTAAAATCATCCTTTCACACACTTCTTTTCTGTTTACTATACAAACTGCAGCAGACTACTGGAATCATCAGTCAACAGCTTTTTCTGCACACTTCTCAAAGTACAGTTCAGACTTAAATAACTCAAAAAATGATTGACTCAAAAAACATTATCAGTTCGATTTCATACGCAGTATTCAAAACAGTCAGTAAAATGGGACAAACTGCAAGACACTTCTATAGATTTTGCCAAGTGCACGGTAAGTTTCCTTTACTAAAGATCATCATTAAGGAAGCACTAATGCATGCACATCACAGAGTATTCAAGCAATGCAGAAATCTGATTTCATGTAAACTTTCAAGTACACAAAGCACTCGTATGAGCGGAAAGAAGAAAACTAACCTACAGGAGTGTGGCTGTGAAAAATGAGATGCACAAGAAGCACCCCCAAACAGGCAAACATTAACCAAAACAAAATGCTATACTAGAACTTTCAAATTTCTAACAAAATAAAAACTGACTTAAAACAGAAATTAAAAAAAAAAAAAAAAAAAAAAAGAATGAATCTGACAAGCATTTGATGTAAAATAAACTTTAATAATGTAAATAAAATAGAGTTTTTCCTCTCTCTTGTACATTAATCTGGTGAGACGACATTAGATTTATTTAAATTGTATTTTTGCTGCTGTAAATTATCAGGATTATTTTAAACTGAGTTTTTGCAAGATATACAGTGGATATAAAAAGGGTACACACCCCTATTAAAATGCCAGGTTTTTGTTATTAAAAAAAAAAAAGAGAGACCACAATAAATTATTTCAATAACCTATAACCTGTACAATTCAATTGAAAAACAAAAAAATCTGTTAGGGGAAGAAAATAAACAATAAAAAACGTACAATAAGCTGGTTGCACAAGTGTGCACACCCTTAAACTAATACTTTGTTCAAGTACCTTTTGATTTAATTACAGCATTCAGTCTTCTTGGGTAGGAGTCTATCAGCATGGCACATCTTGACTTGGCAATATCTGGCCACTCTTCCTTGCAAAAGTGCTCCAAATTGGTCAGATTGCGAGGGCATCTCTTGTACACAGCCCTCTTCAGGTCACCCCACAGATTTTCTATTGGAGTTAGGCCTAGGCTCTGGCTGGGCCATTCCAAAACTTTAATTTTCTTCTGGTGAAGCCATTCTTTTGTTGATTTGGATGTATGCTTGGGTCATTGTCGTGTTGAAAGGTGAAATTCCTCTTCATCTTTCGAGCAGATGCCTGAAGGTTTTGGGCCAAAAGTGACTGGTATTTGGAACTGTTCATAATTCCCTCCACCTTGACTAAAGCCCCAGTTCCAGCTGAAGAAAAGCAATCCCAAAGCATGATTACTGCCACCATCATGCTCAAATGTGGGGATGGTGTTCTTTTGGTGATGCAAAGTGTTGTTTTTGCGACAAACGTACGTTTTGGAATTCTGGCCAAAAAGTTCAACCTTGGTCTCATCAGACCATAACACATTTTCCCACATGCTTTTGGGAGACCTGATGTATTGTTTTGCATAACGTCGGGCCTGGATGTTTTCCTGTGCAAGAAAAGGCTTCAGTCTTGCAACCCTACCCCATAGCCCAGACATATGGAGAAATTGGGAGATTGTCGTCACATGTAGTAAACAACCAGTACTTGCCAGAAATTGCTGCAGCTCCTTCAGTGTTGCTGTAGGTCGCGTGGCAGCCTCCCTGACCAGTTTTGTCTTGTCTTTTCATCAATTTTGGAGGGATGTCCAGTTCTTTGTAACGTCACTGTTGTCCCATATTTTCTCCACTTTTTGATGACTGTCTTCACTCTGTTCCATGGTATACCCAATGCTGTGGACATTTTTTTGTACCCTTCTCCTGACTGACACCTTTCAACAATGAGATCCCTTTGATGCTTTATAAGCTCTCAGCAAACCATGGCTTTTAAGTTCATAGGTTGGTACTAAGCTATCGGCCCTAGGGCCTATACAACCCTAGCCATAATAATTCCCTGGATATTTCTTCCCAGAATATGTACTTCCTGGACTCCTGTCTAGCAGGGCGACTGACGTGATCCCCGGGGTGAATTTCCTATCTCCCATCCAATCCTCAAGGTTCCTTTTGAAGAGGGCCAAGGACATGTATGGGCAGTCTATTCCAGAGTATGGGGAGTCTCTAGGTCAGCAATCTATTCCTCCAGCATGTTTTGTTCATTGTGATGACAAGGTTTAGATCCCTGGAGCGTGTGGCTCTGAGGGATTGGGATTTCCTTAAGTGGAGCATGTCCAACATCTCAGGGTTTGACATGGCCTTGTATGTTAAACAGAGATCACCTCTGAGAAGACGATATGCCAGAGAGTATAGCTGGAGGTTTTTTTAGATAGTCAGCATAGGGCATCTGCTTTAGGTCTGTCATTCTTTTAGTGATGTATTTCTGCAGCCTTTCCAGCTGCTGCAGATGTCTTGTGAGATACATACCAAATGGGGGGGCTGTACTCTATAATGGGTCTAAATACAGATGAGTACAGTGGGACAATGACCTCCTTTTTTCGGGATGAAAAGCCCTTAGTGATGAGGTGTGTCACATAGAAGGATTTTCTGACTGTTGTGGCGATGTGGTTATTGAAGGTGAGACCACTGTCCACCTGTATCCCTAAGTCTCTCATCACACTTTCGGTGTTTAGTGTACTGCCACCTATGTGGTAATTCATGGGTACATGTAACTATACATTTCTTGGCATTAAACTTGAGCCCATGGCTCTGGCATCAAGCATCTGTTTCTGTAAGGCCCTTTTGTAGAATATCCACATCATTTGGGGATTCAATAATGGCTCCCAGTTTGCAGTCATCTGCGAACCTTGTTAGCCAGAGTCCCTTAGTGTTGGCCTGTACTTCAGAGAAGTAGATGCCAAACAAGAGCAGTCCCAGTCACTTTTCTGGAGCTGGATTTGGAGTCGGCTACTTTCACAGTCTGGGTTCTGTCAGTAAAGCAAGGCAACCCATCGAGTGACGTAGGGATTTATTCCCAGCTTAGTAAGTTCTTCTATGATTCCAGAGTGGGGGATGGTGTCAAAGGCCTTGGCGAGGTCCAGATAGGTTGTGTCGACTGCCTTACCCTCGTCCACAGCTCTGGAGACTGATTCAAAGAAGTCAAACATGTTCAGGAGACAAGATCGGCCCTTAACGAACCCAAACTGGGTGGGGTCCAGTGTTTGAAGGTTGCCAATGTCTTTGTTTATAAGTTCCATGATAATGCGTTCCATGGCCTTGCAGATCAGGCTCGTCAGACTGATGGGACGGTAGTTCCTAGGATCCAAGGTGGATCCCCCCCTTGTGAAGTGGGATAACTGTAGCTGTGCGCCACTCAGTGGGCACGATGCCTGAGGTGAGACTATAATTAAACATGACAATTAAGTGAGGTGCCAGTTCATTTTGTAGTTCATGTAGTACACAGCCTGGGATGTCATCTGGTCCCATGGATGCTGTATTCTTAGCTTTGGAGATTGTGGTTTCTACTGTGTGGCTGTGACTACATGAATTTGGCAATCTTTTGGTATTGAGATGGACCCTTTAGGGGTTGAGGGGGGGGGTGAAGTTAGCACTAAATCGAGCTGCCAGGATATTGGCAATATCCGTGGGATCAGTATATTTAATGCCATTCTGTTGTAGCTCAGAGCAGATCTGAGCATTCCCATTTAGATTCTTGACATAACTATAGAATGCCTTGTGGTTGTCTTTGGAATCTTTGGCAATTTTATTTTCGCAACTAGCTTTGAAGGATTTTATGAGGGATCTCAGCTTCTTACTGAGGCTGGTAAGGGAGGTTTTGCATTCTGGGATTTTCCTCTTTTCTGCAACAGTTTCTTCCTTCTGTTGTTTAGTTTGTTTATGGCAGGGGACCACCACATTGGCTTCTTTTTTTTGGAGGAGAGTGTCTTGGTTGTATTTGGGATGGCACGATTCATGCACGAGTGGATGTGCTCATACAGTGCCTTAGTGTAGGATTCAGCACTCGAACTTTCAGCTCCCGTCTGCATGGGTGTCTGACTTGAGTAGCATGAAGTTGGCTTTGGAGACTTTTTTACGGAGGTTTCCTTACTGGGGGGTGGGGGTGGGATGTGGATGTCAACGGTGATTTGCTTATTGTCAGACCTGACCAATGAGGGGGTGACCACTGGTGTGGAGCATCTATCTCCCATGTTGGTAATGACCAGGTCTAGGATACTGGAGCCCCTGGTGGGACAATGGATTAGTTGATCCAGGGCGTTGGAATTTATGAATTCCAAGAACTGCTGGGAAAAGGTGCTGGTACCCGAGTAGTTTTCCCAGTTAATGGCAGGGTAGTTGAAATCACCCAGTATTAGGGTGTTTGATTGTATCTTAATATTTTCTAGTATGTTTAGAAAGGTGTAGTGAAAATCTTAGGGCATGGTGGGGGATCTGCAGCCATTTTTAGGAGCGCCTCGAGAGAGTGCATTTTGAGGTTTAGACTTCTAGCATTGAGTAACACTACCTTCAGATTTTGCATGCTTGTACCAGTTACAATGGTGGTTTTGTCCTTTGAACCTTGCCTAAAAAAGGCACAATAGGGGTGGCAAGAGCTTTAGCCAGTAACCTGAATCCCAGGGGTGACAGGTGCAGACCATCTCTGGCAAAGCATCGTGGTTTGTTGATCATGTCGTCCCAGGCAGACAGATACTGGATCCCCTTTGAATGACACCAGAAGCTTAGCCAATTGTTGAAGTCAATCATTTTGTCCTTATACTGTGGTATCATTCTGGGCGAAGGCAGGAGCTGTAGCAGGCAACTGAGTAAATGTCAGGAAAATCCTATTAGGACAGCTGAACTTTATTTGGGGTTAATCAGAGTCTCTTTAATTGATGGCCGGTGTGTACCCAAGAAGACTGACTGCTGTAATTACATCAAAAGGTGTTTCAACGAAGTATTAGTTTATGGGTGTGCACACTTATGCACCCAGCTTATTGTATGTTTATTTTTTTATATTTTTCCCCCTAACAGATTTATTTGTTTTTCAATTAAATTGTACAGGGTATAGGTCACATTAAAGGTGGGGAAACTTTTGAAATGATTTATTGTGGTGTCATTTTTTTATATCACAAAAACCTGGCATTTTAACAGGGGTGTGTACACTTTTTATATCCACTGTAAGAGTTCTGGGATAAGATGGAACATCGAACAATCCAGTCCCAAACTCAATAAAAATTTGGCTTGAAAGTCAGCTTAACAATGACATACATTTTTTTTGCTACACAAGTCGTCTCTCTAGAACGATGCACAGACAAAACCCTGTGAGCGTGCCTTGGCTCTATTTAAGTACACTAAACAATTTTAAAACAAGACAAAATGAAAAGCTACCAGTTTCATGCATATTCTTTAATTTTCCCACATCGGCTACATAAACTGCTATAGGCACACATTTTACTTTTTAAAGTTTTAGCTGCAGTAAATGTCCTGTCCACCCATACTCATCACTTTACTCCATGCTTAATTTGAATTTATTTGCTATTTGTTGATTTTTATGGATGGTCTGTTCTACTGAGCCTTTTCAGCCACCAATACCACTTCAGGGAGAAGCAAGCAAAACATGCACTTGAATATTTGCAGGAGAAACATGAATCAGCAAATACATATAGCATTGTAAAACATATACAAGAATGTGTTTAAACATGTTTGTAGTAGAGGAAACACCACGACTACACTCCAATATCGGGGAAAAAGACAAGCTAATTAAACATCACTCTACTGAAAGATCCGATATTAACAACTAGAAAGGTGCTTGACTGTTAAGCATCCAAGAGCTGTTGACACTGGGTGCCAAACTAGGCACAAAAAAGAGTGCCAGCCTTTAAACGACAATGGCAGAAGTAAAAAAAAAAAAAAAAAAAAGGTTTATTTCTGCCACCTCGTCTAGGTCTCTTAACTTGCCCTGTCACTTGTAAACTTGTTCTACTTTCTGATTACTAAGAATTACAGCCATCTAAAAATTCCAGAAACAGTGTTTCATACAGCTTATTCTTCAGAAACACATTTTAAAACACCTTTATTAAACTATCATACATAGACAAAAATACTTTTAACAGAAAAGAAAAATGAACATTAACCATTTTTCCCTTAATGTACATTACACATTGCATATCCTTTCATTCTTTATGAGTATCAGTTCAATATTATACAACTTGCTCCAGAATGCAAAGCAGAAAATAAGGTATCACCTCAATAATATATACGAGATTATAAAGACTGCTGTTAAACAATTGTTTTTGACAACATTAGAGTACAAAAACTTTTAGCATGACGAACCATGCAACACAAAGTAGAAAGGGCTGTCACCAAGCTTAGGGAGCATATAACAAGGAAAGTAACAAGATGCAGAGTTATTAGAAATATTTTGGAAATTCTATGAAAGTCTGTATAACGCAGAGAAATATGGAAATCAAGAAAAGACAACTGGAAATTTTTATGGAAGAATTAAATATGCCAAGTTTAGAGGTAGATGAGGCTCAATTACTAATGGTTAGGATTGGAGGAGATGAGATAACAATAGTGATGTATAACCAGTCTACAGGAAAGTCCCCAGGAATAAATGGTATTCTTGTGGAAATTTGGATGCTAGAAGGGAAAAAAACTGATGAAGATCTGGAAGGCTTTGTTTAACAGTATTTTAAGAGGAGGAGAAGTACCACCTTCCTGGAAGAAAGCGGTGGTAGCTGTAATACCTAAATATGGTAAAGATCCATCAGACCCAGCTTCATACAGGCCCATTTCAATACTAAATCATGATTATAAAGTGTTCATGTCTATAATGCCTAAAAGAATGACAAAAGTAATGCCAAAATTGATAGATAAGGATCAGTGTGGTTTTGTGGAGGGGAGGCAAACATCTGACAACATTATCAGAACATTAACAGCAGAAATTAAGAAAATGCCGTTGTTGGTGGGTCTTGATGCAGAGAAAGCATTTGACAGAGTAAGCTGGGACTTTATGAGCGGGGCAATGGAAACATTTGCATTTCCTGAAAAAATTACAAAGTTAATTAGGAAGATATATGAAAGATCGGAGGCGAAAATTAAAGTAGGTGGGTTCCTCTCTGATAATTTCTGCTTGAGCAGAGGAACCAGGCAGGCGTGTCCTCTTTCCCCTTTATTTGCATTATATTTAGAACCACTGGCAAAGAAAATAAGGGACTCAGAAATACAAGGATATAATCAGCATGGTAATCAAGGAAAGCTGGCTCTATTTGCAGATGATATTTTATACCTGACAAAACCAGAGAGAGACATTACAGTGTTGTGGACATTTTGAGACAATTTCAAATCTTTTAGGATACAAAATTAATGAAGGTAAAACAAAGGCAATAGCGGTAAATTATATACCCACATAAGAATTGGTTCAGCAATATCCGTATTTATGGGGAAATGATAAAACTGAAGTATTTAGGAGTATGGATTAAAAATGATTCTGGTGTGGCAGCTAAGGATATGTGGGAAGAGACTAAACAAAAGATAATACAAAAAACTGAGAAAAATGGAAGCTTTGTTATATGGATATGGATAGTAAAATACAAGCATTCAAAATATTTTTAGTCCCTTCAATCTTATACACAGGCCAAGCATATTTTTATCAACCAGATAAGTTGTGGATAGCAATTAATAAAGAGCTGAAGGACTTTGTGTGGGAGGGGAAGATAGCAAGAGTCAAGTGGGATAAGCTGATTATTCCAGTAGAACAGGAGAGATGGCGATTACTCAATTTGAAGGGGTATTTCAGAGCTACACAGTTAAGGATCCTATAAACAGCACACCAGAAAACTATCATTCAAAGTTGAAATGGATGATGCTGACATGAGGGGAAGCTCAAGAAACAAGGAGAGACTGGGAGTTTGGATGCAGGCCTTTAAGGAGAACCACAATAATCACACAGAATATTATATCCATAAAGTAGCATAAAGTTTTCTAAGAACTAACCCAACACTGGAATGAAGAAAGGAGATTCTACCGATAGGGATGACTGCAATTAGGGATATAGACAATAGAAAAGAGGGGGCTGAAATTTATTGGAGAAAACTGGCCAAGGAACCAAGGTATTGAGAGCAAATAACTAGAGTGAACGGTAATAAAATGGGAAGAGGCCAGGAACTTAACTGGACTGCAGGTTAGAGATAGTCTTCCCCATCAAGGATTGATATCAAGAGTATAGGCAAACAGAAAGAAACAGGGGGGGTCCTTAATGAAAGACCAGCACAGGTAGAGTTTTTAACAGACTCTAGAACAGAAGCAGTCATTAAAAAGTAATAACTAGGACAGCATATAAAATATTGTGTGATAACTACAAGAATTAATCAGAGAAGGTTAGAAAGGATTGGAAGAGAGACTGGATAAGCAATTCACAAAGAAACAATAAGAGGATATATGTATGTCTCCCAAATATTCAACAAAATCTAGAAGATTTAAGATTTTTGCTTGGAAATGTTTACACAGATATTTTTATACCCAGAGTAGACTCCAGAGGACGTTTCCTCAGGTAGACAGGAAATGCTGGAAGTGTGACAGGGAAGAAAGAGGTACTTGGGAACATATTTTCTGGGAGTGCGGTGGGCTGGCAGACATTAAGGATTCCCTGCAGGATGCACTGTTGGAGATGCTGGGTGGACGACTGGTGTAACAAGGGAGATGAGTTCTCTGAGTTATGATACAGAATCGGAATTCCCTAGACATGTTAAGGTCTTGCTGTCCCTAATTCTGGTGGCTGCCAAAAACGCAATTACTAGAAAATGGAACTCAAAATGTAAACCAACTACATTAGAAGTAGTGAATACAGTAACAAATAAAAAAAAATGTAACTGAGATCTTTAGAAAAGGGCAGGAGCAAACCTCACAGGAAAAATGCGAACTGTGGCAACAATATATACAGGGGAGGAAAGAGGTGCAAAAGAAGGCAGGACTTGAGGTATATAATGCTTGACTGAAAACAATTGGGTAGATAAGTGATGTATAATGTTTGCAACTGGGAGTGTCAGTATAGTTTGTGATGTAAAATGCTTGCAACTAGGATTGTGTCTGTGTGCTTTGTTTTTATTTACATAAATGTATTATTGCTCATGTCTTTATGTCACAAGTAATACTGCAATAAAATTTCAATAAAGGTGTTTAAAAAAAACAAAAACATTTTGTCTAATCTTTTCCCACATATCCTTAGCTGCAATAACAGAAGCATTTTTAATCCATAAAGGAAACTTGTGTAAAATCTTACCATAACCAGAGATGTCCTTCTCTTCCATGTTGCAGTATTCTACTTGTGGGTTTACCCTTTCTTCCTCTCCAGTTTTTGCAGTCATAAAAATGGGGACAATGGGTGGGAAGGAATACTGCAGCATGGAAGAGAAGGACATCTATGGTTATGGTAAGATTTTACACAACTTTCCTATGTCCTTCTATACCAGTGTTGCAGTATTCTACTTGTGGGTGAGTGCAAAAGCTCACTTAGAATTGGGAGGTGGCCTACATGAAGTTTCCAGGAATCCATGTAGGATAGCCTTGGCAAACCCCACCCTGGCTCTGGAGAAATGGTCCAGTTTGTAGTGTTTGGTGAAGGTGTAGACTGAGAACCAACTGGGTGCCTCCAGTATGGAGTTGGTGTCTAACCCTTTAAAGAAGGTTCCAGAAGATGCCATTGCTCTAGTGGAGTGGGCCTTGATATTGCCCTGAAAGGTCTTACCATGATGTAGGTAGCAGAAGGAAATGGCCCGGGAGATCCAGGATGAAATGGTCTGTTTGCTCATGACTTTCCCCAAGGCCCTGGGGTGGAAGGAGACAAACAGATGGTTCGATTTCCTAAAGGATTTAGTTTTATGAAGATAAAGCCCAAGTTGTCTGTGGACGTCTAGGGAATGTCGCACTCTCTTCACTATCCCCTTGTGGGTTAGGGAAGAAGGTGGGCAAGTGGATGGGCTGGTTCAAGGATAGGTCATTCACTACTTTGGGAAGGAATGATGGGTTTGTCCTGAGGGTTACCCTGTCCAGGTGGAAGTTTGGGAAAGGTGGTGAAGCCATAAGAGCTTGATGTTCTAAAACCCTTCTGGAGGAAGTCAGAGCTACCAGCAATACAGTTTTTCATGTGCAAAATTTTAAGGTGGTCTTGTCTGCTGGCTCAAAGGGGGCTACCATGAGTTTTTCTAGGACATACTTTAGGTCCCAGGGAGGGGGAGACGGTTTCCTGGGAGGTCTTAAGTGTAATACACCTTTGAGGAAAAGTTTGGAATGGAGTCTGGATGCAAGGAGTGGATTGGGGGGGCAGGCAGAGGTAGCAGCTAGGTGTGCCTTCAGAAATGAGTAAGACAACAATGTCTGCATGAGTTCACACATATGACAGGATGAGAGGTATATCGCTTTCCAGCAGGTCCAACTGTCTTTTGTGACAACAAACAGAAAAGCTCTTAAATTTAGAGAGATAGGATTTCCTTGTGTTGGGTTTCCTGGCCTCCGGCAGGACAGTGATCATGTCCTCATTATACAGGTGTCTGAAGGGGATCAGAATCCTATCAGCCACAGGGTGAGGTGCATGGACTGCCACTGTCGGTGCATTCAGTCTCCTTGCTCTGTGTGAGCAGGTCCACTGAAGGAGGTAACTTGTGGTGACTGCCCTTGGACAGGTGAAGGAGAAGAGGGAACCAGTACTGTCTTGGCCAGTAGGGAGTCACCAGCAAGATTTTAGGCGAGCCCTTTGTATCAATGGGAAGGGGGGAATGCATACAGGAATTTCCCCTTCCAGGTTATCGAGAAGGCATCTGTTGCTAATGCCTTGGGGTCTGGTGTCCTGGTGCAGTAGCCAGGAAGCTGCCTGTTTATGGAGAAGGTGAACAGGTCTATCTGTGGAATACCCCACCTGTGGACCATAGTCAGGAAAACATCTTGTTGCAGCATCCATTCATGGTTGTTTGAAATAGTTCTGCTTAGATAATCTGCCTGGGAGTTGTGCAGAGATGGGATTGTAGCCTGCCTGGAAGGTGATCTCCTGTGAGGTAGCCAGTTCCAATGCCCGCAGAGCTAGTCTGCATAGAAGGTAGGATTTGGTCCCTCCCTGCTTGTTGAGATACCACAGGACTGTGGTGTTGTCTTTGAATATCTTTAGAGGGCCCTGCTCTAGGTAGGGCTAGAAGGCTTGTAGAGCAAGGAGGATGGCTCTGATTTCTCTCACGTTTATGTGATCTTGTTTATGTTTGTCGGGCCACAAACCTTGTACTTTCCTTTTTCCAGGGTCGATCCCTAGGCCAGGTCTGTGGCATCGGTGTTACATAGTCTGGGAGGGAGAGCGTGTTTGCAGAGGCAGGCCTGGGTTTTGGCCTACCTGAGCCAACCACCATCTCAGTTCCTGATGCAAGCAGGGGAGCAACGGGATCCTGAACTCTAGAGGGTGGGAGTGTTGGGTCCACACCGACCGGAGGTACCACTGATGTTTCCTCATGTGCATCCTTACTAGGGGCAACATGGGAATGGTAGCTGCCATGTAACCTAGAAGCCTCAGGAATTGTCTTGCAGTCAGTTTTGTTGATTGTAGAGCAGTAAGAAGGTGGTTTTGGAGGGATAACACCTTTTCTGTTGGAAGAAAGGCCTTCATGAGGTGTATCCTGATCGTTGCCAAAAACACAGAAAAACTAGAAAATGAAGCAACCACGACAAACAAGGTAAAAATCCAAAAGTAATCCGCCACTCCTATGCTGTAACCACACTAGAGTGCTTTTGCCTGCTTACAATGAAGGAACTTGTGTAACAATTTGGGTAAACAAAGTTAAACTTTTTGCTTTTTAACATAAAAGTGGGAGGGTGAATGATGTCATCAATCTTGAACTATTTAAGTTTTGGATGTTGTTGTTTTAAATGTCTGAAGCTGTTCTTTCATTGTAAGCGGACGAAAGTGCTCTAGTGTGGTTACAGTATAGGAGTGGCGGATTACTTTTGGATTTTTAACTTGTCTGTCCTGATCCTGCAACCCAGGAAGACAATATCCTGTGTGGGGTTGAGGTGGGATTTTAGGAAGTTGGTCATGAACTCGAGAGACTGCAGAATAACCAGAAGGTCCCAACGGTGGCGGAGAAGAGTTTCCTTGTCTTTTGCCTGGATTAGGAGGTCGTCTAGGTAAGGGAATAACTGGATTCCCTCTTCCTTGCAGTAGGCGATGACTGGAGCTAGGCATTTCATAAACATTCTGGGTGCAGCAGAAAGCCCAAAGGGCAAAGCACAGAACTGAAAGTGAGATGAGCCTGCCAGGAATCTCGGGTATTTCCTGAAGGTAGGCTTTATAGGTATGTGAAGGTAAGCATCCTTTATGTCCAGGGTTGCCATGAAACCCTGTGGAAGGATGAGTGGAAAGAGAGTAGGTAGGGTGAGCATCCTGAAATTAGGGACTTTTAGGAAGGGGATGAGGCATGAGAGGTCTAGAACTGGCCTCCATGGCCCTTCTTTTCTGGGTACAAAAAAGATTCTGGAGTAGAATCCTTTTCTTTTTGCTTGTGTGGGAACTGGTTCTATGGTGCCCTGAAGTAGCAGGGTTTGCAAAACCTGATGGCGGAGGGGTAGTTGACTGGGGGGAGGCTGTGGTATGCAGAGTCTTGATGGAGGTGTGATCCAGGACATGAAGTAGCCGTCCTTATGCTGGACAGAACCCATTTGTCTGTGGTAATGCGTGACCACGCAGGGAGACAGTGAGAGAGATGGGCAGAAGGGGAAATGGATGGGGGGATGGGGGCAGAAATTTTGGCAGGCAGTCAGACACTACCTGCCCTATCAGGAAAGGGGGGGGTCTTTGGCTGGAAGACTGAGATGGCCTAGTCTGAGGAGGTTGTCTTCTAGGGGTTCTTCTAGATCGAGGAGCTGCAGGCCTGGAGGATTTCCTGATAAATTGGGTCTTTGCCAGGTAGTTCCTCTGGATCTTGGGAAAAGGCGTAACCAGGATATGTTTTAAGTCCTGTAATTCTTTTCCTTTCTGTTGTAAGGATTTGGTCAGCCACTTTTGCACTAAAAAGTGCTGAGTGATCCAAAAGTGCATCAAGGAGCTTGGCCATGAAGTCATCAGGGAGAGGCTGTAGTCGCAGCCATGAGTACCTCCTTAGTACTGAAACGGATGCAGCTGACCTGGCTGAAACTTCAGCTGCATCATAGCTGCATCAAAGGCAAGTGTCTATACACTTGAGATAACTGCTATCAGTGAAGACAGGCCTTGGCTGCACAGTCAGGGATGTATCTAAATCTTTAGTGGCTTTGTCTAGCAGAGCTAAGAAGTATTTGGTCATATGAGTTTGGTAGTTGATGGCTCTAAATGAGAGGGTGGCAGAAGTATAAATTTTCTTTCCCAACCTCTCCATAGTCTTGCTGTCTTTATCAGCAGGGAGGATAGTAGTGGTAGGCAGGAGTTTGGAGGCCCTGTCTGTAGAGATGGAAATAGCGTCTGGATCAGCAGGACTTTATGGAGTCTGTCTGCTCTTCAAGGGGCCGGAGGTTGGGAGTCCGGGCTAGTGGAGGCTGAGGCAAAAGCATCCAAGAATGCGGGCTGAATAGGAGGAATAGCAGGAGAACTGGGAGACTCCACTTGAATAAGGTCATAAAACCTTTTCTGTACATCAGACATATTCGAAGATTGCCACTTAAAGTGGTCTTTCCTTTTATTAATAGTTTCCCCAAAGGTAAGATTCCTCTACAGGGGAGTCAGGTTCAACAGAGCCCTCCTCCACAGATCATATCCCAGGGGGGATGAGATCTGGGAGGAGTAAGAGAGAGTCCTCAGAGAAATCAGACAATTCCTCTTCTTCAGGCTGATCTACCCTCTTTTTCCTGGGTTGGAGGTCTGGGACTAAGGAGGGGAGGAGCAGTGGCAGAGGGTTCTGCACAAGGCCTAAGGGGCATGAAAGCACTGAACAAACTCTGGCTGAAGGCCTGCCAATCTGGCATGCTTTCAGAGGCTGGAGTGAGGTGTCTTGTTTTTTTGTTTTTTCTTTAAAGGTTTTGCCGGTGTCTGGCTAGGAATAGGGATAGGGTCAATTGTTGGAATGGTGGAGGTGGCATCTGGTGAGCCCCGAGTGAATGCAGGTCCACCCCTGGCATTTAAGGCAGGCGCAGGTAAATCGTCTGTGAACGTGTCGTCCGCACAAGATTGTGCAGCTTCTTCAGAGGTACCTGCTTTATCTATACCTGCGGATGCCAGATCCTCAGTCACGCTGACATCAGCTACAGACTGAGGAATGGCAGACAGAGACGCGGCAGATGAAGTAGGCCATGAGGACTTGACCCTCTTCCTGGTTCCTAGGCGGCTCAGACAGGGCGTTGGGTGTGGCATTCATTCCTAATGCTATTTGTTTCATGGGCTGATTCTCTAAATACAAGTGTAAGGCCTGCTTACGGTCTTAGGGACAAACTATCAGCAAATGACGTAGTTCACGTGGTAGTGTTCTCTGCCTAGACAAAAGAGACACTGGCCATGCGTTTCTTTGTGGGAAATCTGCCGACCGCACTTGCCCTTACCGGATGACATCAACATTAACAGACTATAATTATCAACAAGTAGGACTGAAAGAATCCCTAATGGGGTACTTAACTGAATTCTTTTTCGATCTGACATCTGCGAGAAGCAGAAGCACCTGGCGTACAACTGGCAGCTGAAAAGTTCTGAGGGCTGGTGCATGCAGCCATTTTTATGGCCCAAGTTCCAGCAGCCATGTCAGATGTATGATGCACCAAGAGGGACTGAAAATCTTTGGAGACATGGCTGGACAAACTGGAGAGGAAGAAGGGTAAACCCACAAGTAGAATACTGCAAGACTGGAATAGAAGCACTTTCCTAAATACTTTGTGTCCCCTTAAATATGGTTATTGCTGAACCAGTTCATATCCATCCATCCACAACCCCTTTTCCCATTTTCTGCACAAGGGGTTGGGGTGTCACTTCAACAGTGGAAAATATCTAGAGCCAAGGTTTACACTGCTGGGTGGCTAACCTTGCCGTGGTAGTTTTTCCCCACCACACACTCACACCTATGGCCAATTTAATGTGTCCAATCCACCTACTGCATATGTTTTTGGAATGTGGAAGGAAATAAGAGCACCTGAAGGAAACCCATGTGAATACAGACAGGGCATGCAGGCTCTCTACAGAAGGTACCCAAGCAGAGAATCGAACCAGGAACCTACTGTTGAACCAATTCATATCCTGGTACGTATTTTACAGATACTGCCATTTTGTTTTATCTTCATTAGTTTTAAATCCTTAAAAGATTTGAAATGGTCTCAAAAAGTTCCGCAGCACTGAGATATCTTTATAAGGTGCAAAACAATACCTGCAAATAAAGCCAACTTTTCTTGATTACCATATGGATTATAACCTTGAATTTCTGAGTCTTACTTTTTTTTGCAGTGGCTCCTAATATAGAGTAAATTACAAAGGAGAAACAAGACACTCCTCTCTGGTTACTCTGCTTAAACATAACTTATCAAACGGGAACCCTCTCACTTTAATTCTTGCGATCCTTCATATATCCCCCTAATTAACCTTACTATTGTATCAGGTAATGCAAATACTTCATTGGCTAACTGAAAATCCCAATTTACTCAGTTGAATGCTTTCTCTGCATAAAGGTCACATCAACAACAGTGGTATTTTCTTACATTCTTATTTCCTCTGGATCATCATTGTTCTATTAATGTTGTAAATGTTTGCCTCCCCTCCACAAAACCACACTGATCCATATTTATGAATTTTGGCAAACCTTTGCCATTCTTTTAGCTACTGTAGACAAACATTGTATTATGATGGTTTAAAATTAAAATAAGTCTAATATGAAGCTGGGTCTAATGGGTCTATCATCTTAGAGTAATACAGCCACCACAGCTTTCTTCCAAGATGGATTTCCTTTTAAAATACTGTTAAACAAAATCTTCCAGGTCATTATCATGTTCATCTCTCCTAGCTTCCAAAGAAATACCATCTGTTCCTGGAGACTTTGCTGTAGATTGATTACACGACAAAATTTTTATCTGATGTTCTCCTATCTTAACTATTAGTTGTTGAACCTCATCTGCCTCTAATCTTGGCATAATTAAGTTTTCCATAAATATTTCCATTTGTACTCTTTCTCGATTTCCAGATTTCTCTGCTTTGTAGCAATTTTCACAAAATTGCCGAAATATCTGTAATACTTCTACAGGATTCTCTGGCTATTTTTCTTGTTACAGGCTCCCTAAGTCTGGCGATAACGTTTTCTACTAAGTCATTCTTAAATGTTTTGTGCTCTGGAGTTATCAATAATAGTTGCTGCTGGTGTCTTCCTAAATTCATGCATATTATTCAAATACTCTATTTTATCTTCAGCACTCTGTAGTTGCTCCTCCTCTTGTTCTGTGAGAGTTCCCTTAGTCTGCGATAATTTAACCTCTGTCAGCCCTCTAAATAATTCCTATTCCTTCTTAACCATACATCTTTCTCTTATGTCTACCCTATTTTTAAACTCCATTTTCATTTATCCCATTCTCTAGATATCACTTCTGAAGAAATTTCTATGGTCTCTAGTTGCTCTCGAATAGTTTCCTGTACGCATTCCATAAATTACTCTCTCTAACAGGTACGTGGGAAAAGTGGCAGTGTCTCATTTTTACTTCATTATTCTGCATTTTTATCTTTGCATGATCTGAAACAGTTATTCAATTTGCTTCAAAGCCTTCAATCAAAATGCACATATTCCTGTGAAATATAACTTCTACCCAGTCCAATTTAGTTGTTATACCTTAGGGAATAAAATGTATTCTGTAAGAGTTCTACTACGGAATTCATGTTTTTCATACCAAATACTTTCATACATTTCTTTAGAAATCTATCCTCTTTTGTTATATTTTTCCTTCTAGCTCCACTGATACATCCCCACTAATGCAAATCAAGTTCCAGTCCCCACCTAAAAGCAATACTCCCTGCTGAAAAGTAGATTTCCCAAACATATTTTTATAATACAAAATAGCAGTTTTTGGAGGAAAGTAAATACACATGCCATTATAATCCTCAACCCTTGTCAATACCGCCTTAGTATCACACATTTACCATTCTTGTCTTATCCCTCTTCTATAACTACTGGAGTCTCTCTTGCAATCAGTATTATTATTACTCCCCCCCCCCTTTCCTTTGTCATTTTGTTGAATATCCACCCAGAAATACTTTCTTTGTCCAATTCACATGGTCATTTTTTTTTGCAAACGCATTCCCCGTAGAATTGCTATTTTACTCTGCAATTTTTTTTAATATAATTCAATTCTCTTTCCCTTTTGCCTATTATTTGTAAGGCCATTTCCATTCCAGGAGAATATGAATAGTGTAGCCATTATGATACAAAGCTATTGTTCCCACCTAATACATGCAAGCTTTTTGAATATATATTTTCAACTTTTGTCTTACATGCACACACACTAATGTTTGGCAGACTGATATTTTTATACAGTTGCTTCTTCTAATCTCCATTTTAACTAAATTTTTCAAAACTTATTGCTTTAATGAAAACTGTCAAAAAACACATTTTCGGAACACCCCATCCTCTGTTAACTTAGAACAAACATATAAAAGTATGTACATCTTCAAAAAGTTAAGATTAACTCTCCAGTCAGAAGCAACTTTTCCAGACTGACACCTGAACAAACAGGGCTTACCCAACCTAAAATTAAGGTTACCATGCTAAAGTACATTACATACTGTTTCCTCTTACACTGACTGGCATCTACACCCCTCCCAGATGTGAAAAACAGCTTGTATGCTTTTATAAACATTAACTTTTATCACTAAGGAAAAGAAAATAAATACTGTCTGTCTTTTATACACTGTTCTATAACATGCATTCAAGTATTCAGACTGATATGTATGCTACTGTCTTCTTATTCACTTTCCATAATTTCCAACTTTATTTTTCACTGAAATAGCTGCCATTGTTTCTTTAAATTTTGCATTTCTCGCAGCAGAGTGCTTAGAACTCTCAACAATTGCTTGCACCTGCAAACAGCTCATCTCCATGCAAAAGTAGTCAGCAATGAGAAAAACAAATTAGCTAACATCTCTGTGAATGCATGATGGAATCTTTGTAAATTTCACTCAGAAAAAAAAGTCCAACTGCCTTCAGCTGCAGACTTCTTGACTCCCACTGAGAATACATGCCAATACAAAAACTAAACAAGTTAATATCTTAGCATATGAGAGGAACTTCGCATTTTTCATGGCTTTCATCATTTTGCCGTACCTTTCAAATCTACATACTTACAAAAAACACTTGTTTATGGCTTAATCTAGACACCCACCCATGTAAAAAATAAGAGAAATTATATTAATTCTACATATAGTATAATAAATGCACTTTTACACCCCGCCATATCACCCAATATCATACAATATTCACTTAATCTTGCTATTGGCCAGCTCTTCTTCTCTTGTTGTACTGTAAAGCCTAAATCTATTACAACTAAAAAAATGCTTCATACTATGATATCTTTAACACATATAGTCGCAAAACGACATGTAATTTATATCACAAAATACTTCATATAAATACTAATAAGAACAAAAAATGTTTTATTTGCAGCTATTTTGTTCATTTTAGTGTCCATCTAAACATTAATGACAAAATGGGATACATGCTTTACAGTCCACTCACAAATTTAACAAGTCCAGCCTTTCTCTGCCACTTTCATGCAAAGCTATATTTTAAAAATGTAATGGATGCTTTACAGTCTCCCATTTATTCACTAATTTCAGTACTGCTGGTCCTCATCCTGTTCATCTCCATCTCCCAACACACTCGAACTGTAGTCCAAGTCCAAGGTACTTCTGATTCTTATAGTCAAACTCCTGTGTTCTTCTGTCTCTTAAGAATCTTCCTTTGGAACATTAGAAAATGTTTTTCTGGCAAAGTCTTACCAGCACAGTCTATCAGCTTTATTGTCAAAAGAATGAGAAGTACAGCCCCCTTCTCTTTGCTGTCTCACTTTTTGTTGGATAAACTTTATTATATCCTCCGTAGCCTGTTCTGCTTCCAAAAATGTCTGACCATCCAGGAAAAATGTTCTGAAGACAGCTGGATACAGTAGGTCCAAAAATGTCTGACCATCCAGGAGAATGTTCTGAAGACGGCTGAATACAATAGGTTGAATATCACACACCTGCCTATCAACATTCTGTGACTGCTGGGATAAAGTTGCTTTTCTTCTGCTTGGTGTACAGTGATTAATCATTTTCTAGAGACACTGCTGCCACCAATTGTAATATTTTTCCCTTCTGCACAGTTTTGTCAGGATCAGCTCTTTCTGCTGGTATGACTCCATCTTTATTAATATAGGTCTTGGTTACTTTCTCATAGCCAGGTTTGGTGCAAGCACTCAATGTGTTGTTTCAGTTAACAAATCATGTGGTGAATACCTGTCCAGGTGCCTATTTCTGCTTTCATAAAATTAATACATTTAATTTATCTGGTACAACAGAAAATCTCAGGTTTTCTCTGTGTGCTGTCTTACATTATTTTTGACAGTGTTCTTGTTGAGAAGCCTCATGCTCAGCCAGCCTTTTCATTTCAAACTCTGAATTTTTTTTTTTTTTTTTTGCAGTTTTATCAGTTCATCTGAATAGCTACTTAAAGCTTCTATTTTTCCAGTGTTTTGTTATAATGAATTGATATATTCTTTCAATTTCATTTACTTAATCACCTCTGAGAACATCTGATTTATTTTTCCTCTACATCAGTGAAAGCTACTTCTTGTACCAAAACTAAAGAACTGCTTTTCACTGACTACCAGAATTCTTCTCAGCCAGTGTTTTCTTTTCACCTTTTCTGGTGGATTTTTGTACTGGTTCTCTAAACTTCTTTGCTTGCATACAGACAGTCTACTTACTAGCCAGTACCTGCATTTTACCCAAAAATGACAATTTCAATGGCTGTTATTTCTCAGTTTCTGCTTTCACAGCGGAAGACCTGAAATTTAGGTGTTCAGTGTGAAGCCATCTTGGAAGTCTCATTCAGAAACTCATATTGATGCAAAATGTGTTTTATTAACACTAAGTTAATTAGAGGACTATTTAAAAACTTTGCCTAAGTTTGAGCTTTTGCCCCATCCACAAAAATTAAACAATTAAGAAGACTGGTGTTCTGATACTGTCTGGCTGATAATGCTCACTAATGGTTTTACTGAACACTTTCCACTTTTTCCCTGTAACCAGAAGTACATGGAGCAGACAGACCTCCACGTATGTACTAAGTATAATTGGATATCCAATTGTAACCTTTAACCATGTATTCTCAACATGAATAATGAGATTCACCTCCAATGCAAAATGTCTCAAACAAATAGTAATGCGGTTATGATCAAATAACTGATCATAATCCTCTAGGACTATAAAATACTAGTTTGTAAATGACAAAAGACAAGCAAGTAAGTGGGACATTAAGTAAAACAGCAACAGTAAGTGCATAAATCCTTACTGGAGTTTATGCAATAACTAATTAAACAAAAATATAAAATATTTACACAAACCAGTTCAGTAAACAATATAAACAATGTAAACAATATAAAAACAATCAAAGGAAAATTATTAATGATAGTTGGAAGCCTATTAAAGTACAAAATGTTGAATTACTAACTTCTACATGTCAAAAAGTATCAATGAAAGTTTGGAAAAACAAGTGGTATAAAACATGCCTTAATTTTTTTTCCTCCGAATGATATTGTGTGATGCAATATTTAGTGCAATGTTCTACTTTCTAACTTACCATCTCTAAGGCAGCCTATTCTGTACATCATAGGCATTCTGATTACAAATGCAAAAAGATCATCAATGAAAGTGTTCAGTGCTTTGTACGTTAGCATCCTCCATGGGAGGTGGGCTACAGACTTCAGCTTGTAGTTAATGAAAAGCTGAGGAGTCATTGTAATGAACCCTGAAAGAGAGAGAAATAAAATGCACATCAGTTAGAACAATCCCGGACAAGTTTTCTCTATGGTGATTTGTGCTACTCAACTCGTGTTTTCTATAATTAGGTAAATTAACTGCAATCCTCAGAAAATTGAAATTCAGTACTCAGCTTTGCAGTGAACACTGCACTGACTCATTTTTTTCTGAAAAAAAAATGCAATGAAAACAAGTAACGTTTGGCAAAAAAGTATTTTAAGTTAGTGTCAAAAGGAGTTAAAGTTTGCTGTTTATGTTTTTAGGAAAAGACTCGGCTGAAAATCAAAATACACATTTTCAGAATCTAGAAAGAATAGTTGTGTAAAATGTTACCATAACTATAGATGTCCTTCTCCTCTATGTGCTGCAGTATTCAACATATGAGGGAGTTCACTTCTGGCTGACCCGTACGTCCAGCCAGTATACAAAACCCTTAATGCTACTGTAAGGTACGTCCGACTCCGCATATCATCCTACATAAGTTGGTCATAAAGAGACGTCGGGTATAAAGTGAACGTCAGCACACACCAACATCAGAAGTGAATGCCACCAAGCACCAGCCCAGGCTTAGGTAAGAAAACATGCCACCAGGGAAACAGGCAAGCATCAGGGGAATGCGGGGGGGGGGGGGTAAGTAATACTGCAGCATACAGAAGAGAAGTCATCTATGGTTATGGTAAGATTTTACACAACTATTCTATGTCCTTTTCATATGCTGCAGTATGCCTCACATGAGGAAGCATGCCAAACCTTATGCAAAGGAAGGATTTGGTGGAGGACCAGAAGCATTTTCTATAAAGCCATGTAGAACAGCCCTGGCAAATCCAGCCCTGGACGTAGAGATTACATCTAGTTTATAATGCTTAGTGAGTGTATGAACAGATGACCAGGTATAGCTGCCTTCAAGACAGAACAAGTGTCCAAGCCTTTAAAGAAAGCTCCAGAGGAGGATACTGCCCTAGTAGAGTGTGTCCTCACCAGAGAAGAAAGGCTCTTTCCATTGGCTGAATAATAGGTTTAGAAATCCAAAAGGAGACAGTTTGCTTGGAAACCAGCTGACCCAGGGCCCTTGGGTAATAAGAAACAAACATGCATTCAGATTTATGGATAGGTTTTGTTTTATCCAGGGAGTATCTGAGTTACCTGTGAATGTCCAAAGTGTGCAGAATCATCTCACCGGAGGATTGGTAGGAAGGCTGGCAGACTGATTGAGGGACAATTCATTTGCTACCTTGGGCATAAAGAAGGGATTAGCATGCAGAGATACCTTGTCCCTGTGGAAGACTGTGAAGGGGGGATTAGACATTAGGGCCTGCAATTCAGAGACCTTTCTGGATGAAATAATGGCGACTAGCAGAACAGTTTTCCAAGTGCAATGTTGCAGGGAAGGGGAACTTGCTGGCTCAAATGGAGCCAGAGTAAGTTTCTCCAAAACAAAATTGAGATCCACTGACTTCCTTGGTGGTCTGATGTGAAGGAAGCCTTTTAGGAACAGTTTAACTTCCAACCTAGAGGCTAAAGGAGGTGACAGAGGAAGACAAGACAGCCGAGAGGTGGGCTTTCACAGAAGAATAAGAGCCCACTCCATCAATTCACACAGATAGGACAAAACCACCAGGACATCCACTAACAATGGTTGGTAATCCTTTTTGATGCTCCAGATTGAAAACCTCTTCCATTTGGAAACGTTAGTTTTCTGGCCTCCTGCAGAACTTGAAGTATGTCCTCTGAGAAATGGTGTCTGAAGGGAATTAAAACCCTATGACCCACAGGGACAGGTTTAGAGTTGACAGCTGTGGCTGTACTAGAGTTCCTTTGTCCTGTGCAAGTAGGTCCATCCTGTGGGGTAACTTGTGGCCACTGCCCTTGGCTAAATGCAGAAGTAGGGGGAAACCAATGCTGTCTTAGCCAAAAGGGAAGGCACCAACAAGATTTTGGGTTGATCATGCTGAATCTTCAGTAGGACCTTTTGGAGAAATGGGAAGGGGGATGCATACAGAAACATCCCCTTGCAAGAGAAAGATAGTGTCCACCTTCCATGTCAAGGGATGTGGAACTCTGGCACAAAATTTGGGAAGTTGTCTGTTCATAGGGAAAGCAAAGAAATCTATCTGAGGTGTGCCCCCATCGATAGACCAGGTCCAGAAACACATCCCCGTGTAACAGCCATTCATGAGATTGAGTCATGGACCTGCTTAACGTGTCTGCCACTACATTCTTTGCTGAAGGAAGGTAAAAGCCTGAAGACAGACTTAAGTTTGTAAGGCTATCTTCCCAGGCATGTAAGGATAGTCTGCACAGGAAGTAAGACTTCACCCCCCCTGTTTGTTGACGTACCAGACGACTGTGGTGTTGTCTGTGAATCACCTTAGTACCTCTGGTGAAAGCACAGGTTTGAAGACTTGAAGGGCAAAAATCAGGGCCCTCATCTCTTTTATGTAGATGTGGTCCTTTGTCTGGGTAGTATACCATACATCTCTGACCTTCCAAGATTGTACAATTCACGACCATCCTGTGTCTGAGGCATCCATATACAGCTATTGAGTGGGAAGGGATGGGATGATTGTAGTGATAGACCTGGAGTCCCTGAAACCTGAAGGATACACCAATCTAACTCCTTTTTTAAACTAGGTAGGAGTCGAATAACAAGCCTTGGGGATGTGAGTGTTGCATCCAAACTGTCCTTAGATACCACTGAATTTTCCTCATGTGCAACGTGGCCAAGGGGAGCATGGAGATCGTGGATGCCATGAACCCTTGGAGATGTAGGAAATTCCGGGCAGTCAGGGATTGCAAGGGTAACAGGCCCTGGAGATATGAAGGAACAGGACCTTCTCTGTGGGCAGAGAGGCTAGCATCCTGCCGATTTGTATCCTGCAGCCAAGAAAAATGTGGTCTTGTGAAGGGGTCAGAGAGGACTTCTGATAGTTTACTGTGAAGCCGAAATTCTCCAGAAGAGAAATTGTGAAGGAGAGATCCTTTTGAAGAAGATCTGAAGACTGGGCCAGGATGAGCAGATCATCTTTGTAAGGAAAATCTGTATACCCTGAAGTCTGCAGTAAGCTATGAAAGGAGCCAAGCATTTTGTGAAGAACATCGGTGCCGTAGACAAACCAAAGGGCAAAGCACAGAACTGAAAATGTGAGGAAGCAACAGAAAACCACAGATATTTCCTGAACCGGAGGTGAAAGGGGATGTGAAGGTAGACATCTTTGATATCTGATGACGCCATAAAGGTTTGAGGAAGTATAAGGGGGAAGAAGGGTGAGTCAAGTCAGCATCTAAAAGCTGGGGGCTTTCGAAAAAGTATTTAAATGGGAAAGGTCCAAAATGGGCCTCGAGGGGCCATCCTTCCTGGGGACCAAAAACATCCTGGAGTAGCATCCTTTTCTTAGTTGAAAGGAGGGGACCTCCTAAATTGTCCCTTGAGAGCAAAGAGCAGATATGACCCAAGGAAAAAGATCCAATTGTTCTTTTGGTGGTTGTGGAATGCCCCTGAAGGAGGGGAGAGTTTCCCAAATCATGAAGTATACTTGTTGGATAATGATGAGGACCCAAGAGTTCTGGGTTATCAGGTTCCAAGCAAGTAGACAGACAGAGATGAAGAGACAGAGGAGTGGATGGCCCTGGCGGCAGGTAGTCACAGGCTACCAGGTTTGGACTGGGGCTGAAAGGGCTGTTTCTGAGAGGGTGTGGAAGGAGTAGACTTTGAAGTAGTTTGTTTCCTGGGGCCTTTTTTACCTTTGGAGGAAAGAAGGCAAAACTGGTTTCCTAATAAACGTGGTCTTAGCTGGGTAATTCCTCTGGAACCTGGAGACAGGAGAGATGAGGATTAGCTTAAGATCCTGGAGCTCCCTGCCTTTCTCTTGTAGTGATTTAAACAAGTCTGCAGCCAAGCTACCAAATAAGGCTTTATTATCCAGAGGGGCATCCATCATTTTGGCCTTGAAATCATCAGGTAAGGGTTGCAACCTGAGCTAGGAATAACTTCTCAGGACCAAACCAGAAGCCACTGCCTAGGCTGAAGCATCTGCAGCATCATAACAGCATTTGATGGAGTGCCTTGTAACCTGGGCAGAAGAGTTAAGGAGAGAGGACAACTTAGCCTTGGTGAGTGAGTCAGGGAGCTCCGAAAGGAGCTTTCCTGTTTCTATAAAAAGAAAGCTAGGGAGTACTTGGCCATATGGGTTTGATAATTAATTGCCCTGAAAGCCAAAGTAGCAGAGGTATAAACTTTTTCCCCAGTCTCTCCATGACTTTGGTCTCCTTATCAGAGGGCAGTAAGGAGGAGGGCAATAATTTTAATGCCTTATCAGCGGAGACCAATATGGTAGCTGGATCTGCAGAAGGGGCTTTTAAGAGTAATTCTGAGTCCTCAGGCACCTTGTAAAATCTGTCAGGGTGGTTGGCAGCAGGAGGCTGTGTGTCCCGGCATTTAGATGCAGCTGTAAAGGCATCCAAGAAAGGTGGAAGAACAAGCAGAATGACAGAAGGGGATGGATAATCCATCTGAAGGAGGTCATAATACATTTTCTGTATGTCTGACACTTGGCAGCAGTCCCATTTGAAAAAATATTTTTAAAACAGTTTTCCCAAAGGCAATAGCCTCCCCAGGGGAATCCGTACCATTACATTCCTCTTCTGGTGAGGCATAACCCAGAGGGGAAGATATTTGAGTAGAATAAGTCAAGGACTCACCTCCTGATGATTCCTCCTCATCTGAAGGCAGACTCTGCAGACATCCTCTTAAAAGGGGTAGAGGGTGAAAAGGCAGAAAGATGGACAAACATAGCCGAAGGCTGAAGCAGTGCCATGAAAGCATCGAACAGGTCTTGGGAAATGGCCTGCCAATATGGAGCTTGATCCTGTGCAGCTAGAGCAACACATTTTGTTTTTTCTTCTTAGGAACTTCCATATGATGGAAAGTACAGTTTTGTACCTACCATAAATGTAGATGTTCGAGTGTATTCACTGCTGCAGTCATTACACTTGGGTTATCCTGTCATCAGGTGGTCCCCGCAGTCGGCCAGAGTTCCAAAGTCTTGGTCCGGCGTCAGGCTGCTGTCGCTTCTTCCCTGATGTCAGTGCGCTAGGGGTATACAAGATGCAGCAGACGCCATTTTCTTCAGTTTTTCTTGCCCCAGATGTCAGGTGCCCCCAAATAGATAGGCAATACACATTGCTAGTAAAATATACATCAAAATAAAAACAATACCTTCAGTTGCAAGCAAATACACCACATAGGTTTGTATAGGGTAGAAAGTCCCAGCTAAGAAAGAGGGGATGGAGGGAGGGTAACCTGGACTGCAGCAGTGAATACACTCAAACATCTACATTTATGGTAGGTACAAAACTATAGTATGTTCATCGTGTTTCACTGCTGCAGTCATTACACTTGGGTTGAATCCCAAAGCCGAGGTTGGGTGGCTGGGTCTATAAAGGATTCGGGGTGGCTATGAGGCCCTGCAGCACTGCAGTGGCAAAGCCAGCTCTGGATTTGGTGCAAAGAGGTAAGTGGTAATGCTTGGTAAAGGTGTGCACTGAACTCCAAGTTGCAGCTTCCAAAATATCCTTGGTAGGTACTCCTCTAAGGTAGGCAGTTGAAGTGGCTGTTGCCCTGGTGGAATGTGGCCTAATGTTGCTAGGTACAGTTTTTCCATGCTGTGTGTAGCAGAAACAGATACAGTGTCCTATCCACTTTGAAATGGTCTGTTTTGAAATGGCCTTTCCCTGTGATCCTGCAGCATATGCAACAAACAATTGCTCAGTTTTCCTGAAAGCTTTTGTTTTGTCCAAGTAGAAGTGTAACTGCCTGTGTATGTCCAATGAATGCAGAAGTCTTTCCCCTTTATTCTGGGGATTTGGATAAAATGTTGGCAAGTGAATAGTTTGGTTAAGAGCCACACTGGATACCACCTTTGGCATAAATGTAGGGTTTGTTCTTAAAGAAACCCTGTCCTGATGAAAAATGATGAAAGGTTCCACTGCCATTAGTGCCAGTAACTCTTGAGACTCTTCGTGCTGAGGTTATTGCCAGAAGCACAGCAGTTTTCCACGACACATATTTTAATTCTGCTGTATTGTCTGGCTCAAAAGGAGGTAAAGTTAGTTTTTCCAAGACAAAATTGAGGTCCCAAGTTGGTGTTGGTGCTCTCCAGGGTGGTCTTATGTTTTTAGCCCCTCTGAGGTACTGTTTTAATAACGGGTGAGAGAAAATAGGAGGATCCGTGTTGTAATGAGCCGAGATGGCAGAAGCATGGCTCTTAATGGATGAAAAGGATAGGCCCTTGTCCAGCATCTCAGTTAGGTATTGTAATATCTGCGGAATATTTGGAACAAGATGGTCAAAGCTGTGAGCCTGGTTCCAGGCGCAGAATCTCTTCCACTTTTCTGAATAGGATTTCCTGGTGCTGGGCCTCCTGGCCTCCAAAATAACATCCATAACAGCTTTAGAGAGAGGTGTTGGTTGCTTGGCTAAGCAATCTGCCATGCAGCCAGGTTTAAGGTTTTGAGCTGGCTGTGCAGGATCTGATTGTTTTGTTGAGTCAGAAGTTGAGGAATTTGAGGTAAAATCCATGCTGGGCCTTGAGCCAAATTCTTTAAGATTGGGTACCAGTGCTAGCGTGGCCAGTCTGGGGCAATCAGGATCATTTTTGGCCTTTCTTGTCTGGCTTTTAGGAGTACCTTTGAAAGGAGAGGCAGCGGTGGGAAGGCATAAACTTTCAAGGTTTTCCAGCTGAACGAGAGAGCATCCACTTTCCAGGCTTGTGAGTGGTAAATCCATGTGCAGAATTTCTGTAGTTGGCAGTTCTGAGGGAAGGCAAAAAGATCTATGTCTGAGCACCCCCATTTTTGTGTTATCATGCTGAATACCTGTGGATTTAATTTCCACTCGTAAGGATCCATGATGTTTCTGCTTAAATCATCTGCCAGAGTATTTTTCTTTGCTGGCAGGAATTGTGCTTGCAGATGAACTTGATAGGTCAGTGCTGTGTTCCACAAAGTCATGGCTTGTCTGCAGAGGGGACAGGAATGAGTGCCCCCTTGCTTGTTTATGTACCACATAACTGTGGTGTTGTCCATCTTTACTAATAGTTGTCCTGGATGCAGAAGGTCCTTGAAAGCTGTTAGGGCATTTTGTACAGCTAGCATCTCTTTTTGATTGATGTGAAGATGCATTTGGTCTGTGAGCCACTTGCCCTGAATACATTTTACTGCCATGTGTGCTCCCCAGGCGTAATCCGAAGCATCTGTTGTTAGTGTCTGCCTGGCTGTGGGTAAAGTGAAAGGCTGTCCCTTGTTTTGGTGACATGCCTGTGCCCACCATCGAAACTCCTGTTGTAGGCAGGGAATAAGTGTTATTACCGTTTCCAAACTGTGACAGTGTTGAGTCCAAATACTTTTTAGGTACCATTGTTGTTTCCTCATATGCAGTCTGACATATGGTATTAGTAATATGCAGGACACCATGAACCCCAAGGACTGCAGAATTTTTCTTGCAGGGAGTTAGGTTTTTGTTGCCATCAACTGAAAGTACTGAGTCAGTTGTCTTTGCTTGTCTGGCGTGAGATAAGCCATCTGGGCCATTGTATTTAAGCTGGCACCCAGGAATATTATCTCTAGTGAAGGCATTTGTTTGGACTTCTTTACGTTTACTGTGTACCCTAGGCAAATTAGCAATCTTTTTACAAACGCCAGATGCTTTACAAGAATGTCCTTGCTCTCTGCTTGAATAAGACAGTCGTCCAAATAGGGATATATTTGAATTCCTTTTTGTCTGCAAAATGCAATTACTGGTGCCAGGCATTTTGTGAAGACCCTGGGTGCAGTAGATAAGCCAAAGGGCAGTAGAGAGAATTGGTAATGCATTGAACCTGCTATAAATCTGAGGTATCTTCTGCAATTTTGTCTGATTGGGACATGCAGGTATGCCTCTTTGAGGTCCAAGGTAACAAGCCAAGCCTTCTTGCCCAGCATGGGAAGAAGCTGCTGTAGTGTCAACATTTTGAATTTCGGAACCTCCAGGTAAGTATTTAGAGTAGATTGGTCCAGTATGGGTCTCCAGACTTTGTTCTTTCTGGGGACCAAGAAAAGTCTCGAGTAAAATCCTTGTCCTTGTTCCTGTTGTGACACTTTTTGAATAGCTCCTATGTCCATGAGAGCTGTAATTTGTTTTTGTGCCTCTGCCCATTGATTTTGTGGCAGGTCTGGCATTCCTTTTGGCCTTGGTAAAGTGTGAAAGTGGAAACTGTAACCTTGAGACACAATATTCAGAACCCATTTGTCTTGGGAGATCATATGCCAATTTTGTGAAAAAGTGCTAGTTTTCCCCCTAAGGGAGCGACCAAAAGGTAAGTGCTTGGCCTCTGAAGGGGGAAGTCACTGAGACGGTTTCCTATAAGGTTGTGACTTGTCTTCTCCTCCTTTTTGGGTTGAAGCACCCCAGTGACGTGGTCTGTAAGAGCCTTGGGGCTGAGATCTGCCTCTTGGGTGTCTGTATCTGCCTCTTTGTGGCCTGTCTGACACTGGAAAGGACCAATTTTTTGAATGCCAATTTCTGCTAAATCGAGGTGGCTGTACCTGTAAGAAATCCTTCACTGTTTGCATAGATTTTGCCTTATCCTCCATTTTCTTTGGTACCTCTTCTGCCTTAACACCAAACAAGATATCATGCTGTAAAGGAGCAGTCAATAATTTTGCCTTAACATGATCAGGTAAACCTTGTTCTTTTAACCAAGCATGCCTTTGAATCACAGATCCTGTAACTGTAGCTCTACAAGAAGCCTCTAAAGAATCAAAACCAAATTGTAGAGTATGTTTTCCCACTTGTTCAGCTGCATGCAATAAATCCTGCATTTCCTTATAATCAGGACTTTCTGAGCTTGTAAGCATTTTCTGTTTTAACAGAGACATCAAATATTGTTGGTATTTAAGCATGTGGAACTGCAATTTAAAGCCCTTACTGCTAAAGTTGCAGAAGTGTAAACTTTCTTCTCCCATCTGTCTAATGCTCTAGAATCCCTGTCAGAGGGAACTGGATTTTTAGCAGTGGAAGCCTTTATCCCTTTGGGACCCTGGGAAATAGTTTCTGGGTCAGCAGCAGGGTTTTTATAAAGAAATTTGTGAGAGTCAGGGACTCTGTAGTACCTATCTGGCTTGACTGGTGCTGGAGGCAAAGAATCAGGGGTTAAACTGGATTCGGAGAACACATCATCCACAATATCCAATACAGGCGGAATAGCAAGGGGCCTGTGTTGAGGCAATAAAAGAAAATCTCTGAGCCTTTTCTTGGATTCTGAATAATCCTGGCTCTCCCAATGGAAATGCTCCCTTCATGGTATGCAAAGTTTCCCCAAAAGAGTAATCCTCAGGAAGAGAGGCTGAAGGGATTGATTCTTCAGCATCAGAGTCCTCATAGGGGGGTAAAGAGTATCCCTGGTCTGAAGAGGAATCAGAAGAAATGGAAACCTGGTCAAAGGAATCATAGTCTGTATCCTGCCTAGGCCTTTTATCAGGAGGGGGATGGGAACCCCTGATCAGAGTAATTAGGTCTTCGGCCATTTTGAGCATCTGTTTTTTAGGCATGGAGGCCTGTCCAGGTGAATGCTGTACTTGTTTCTTTGTCTTTAATGGAGTTTTAGACTTGGTTGTAGTTTTGATGGTAATCTGTGAAGGTCTGAAAACACCCTCAGAAGCAGATGCCTGCTCAGCGGCTCCGGACCCATCTGAGGGGTTAATTTCCATAAGCCCAATACCTCGAGTTTCCAGAGGCCTAGTAATCTCCACGTGGGAGTCGGAGGCGGCCTGTGGCTATGAGGTAGCAGGTGTCAAGGGCTGCGAAAGCACCTCACTGAGAACCAGCGAGCCGGCGACTGGCCTAGAAGAGGCTTCATCGTAGGTTTTGGACCTCGGATGCCTGTCCTTATCTTTGTCTTTGCGTTTTTTGTGTATTCCGGTCGTCGGTTGCTCCGACGGCATGGTATAATTGAACCTTCGGCCAAAATAATGATGAGCGAAATCAAACCGACGTTTAATAGTTTGTTTGTTAAATCTAGCACAAAACCGACAACTAGTGACGTCGTGGTCTGGGCCTAGGCATGGAATACAGTAAGAAAGAAAATCCTTATGAGGTATTTGCTTCCCACAAGAAATGCAATTATTAACTTTTACTGACATTGGTCTGAGGCAAGAAAAAGTTTCCCCAATGGGGTACTTAGCTTTACTGAAGACTTTGGTTCTGAAATTCGACTTCGAAAATCTCAGGAGTCGGCCGGCACTTGCGAACTGCTTTTGCTTTGGGCACCGCGCGGCAAGAAAGACTGAAGAAAATGGCATCGGCTGCATATTATATACTCCTGGCGCGCTGACGTCAGGGAAGAAGCGACAGCAACCGATGCCAGACCAAGACTTTGGAACTCTGGCTGACTGCGGGACCACCTGACGGCAGGATAACCCAAGTGTAATGACTGCAGCAGTGAAACACGATGAACATGGTGGCTGGGCCCGATGTCAGCCTGCATTACACAATGTCTGTAAGCACATCCTCCTGCACAGTAATTTGGGTGACTCCATGGTTCCCCCTTTTTGCCTGCATCTGACCCCTGTGAATCCCTTGTGGATATGCTGGTAGGGTCATTTGGGGCATCTACCATAGTACCCACCAAAGGGACATCTACTGATTCCAGGAAATCTCCGGGCCTACATCAGCCTTGGAAGAGAAACTTGGAAGAGGAGCAGCAGCAGGAAGATCAGGACGAGATTTTTTGGCCTTGTTTGACTGTGTGTTGTCTGAAGGCCTCCATCTCATGTGCTAAATTCTGAAGGTGCAGATTCTCTCAATAAAGCTTAAGGGAAGCTAGATGGCTCCCAAAGGGTTTTGGGAACAAAGGACATGCAGATGGCTCAAGTGGTACAGTCATGGTCTGGGCCTAGGTAGAACAAACCGAAGTCGTGGGAGTCCTTTTGTGGAATATGCCTTTAACACTGACACTTGCCCTTCCTAGATGACATGAAATCACCAAAATACAAACAGCAGCCAAAATTTTAAGAAAAGACAAACCCCAATGGGGTACTTATCTGAACCAGGTACACAATTAATCTAGCGAGCAAATGTCCTGAGCAGGTGATCAGATAGGCGGCAGAAAAGTTCTGAGGTTGGCGCTTGCTGACATCTGCTTTATACTCGATGTCTCTTTATGGCTGACATACGTAGGATGATGGGAGGTGTCGCACGTATCTTACAGTAGCATTAAGGCTTTTGTATACTGGCCGGACATACGGGTCAGCCAGAGGCAAACTCCCTCGTGATGAATACTGGGAGCATATGAACAGAAGGACATAAGAAGCAATTTTCCAAAACTTTAATTTTGTATTTCTAAAACATTTGTCAAATGGACTAGAAAATTACAGTTGTGTACCTACCATAAATGTAGATGTTCGAGTGTATTCACTGTTGCAGTCATTACACTTGGGTTATCCGGGTGGCAGGCTACCCGCAGTCGGCCTGAATTCCAAAGTCCTGGTCCGGCATCGGTTGCTGTCACCTCTTCCCTGACGTCAGAGTGCCAGGGGTATAAAAGATACAGCCGACACCATTTTCTTCAGTTTTTCTTGCCCCAGACGTCAGGTGCCCCCAAAAGGGTATGCTAAAAAACATTGCTAATAAAAGCATGCACTAACATAAACAATACCTTCATCTACAAGCAAGTACACCACATAGGTTGTATAGGATAGAGAAGTACAGATAAGTCCCAGCAAAGATGGGGGTATGGTGGGTGGGTAACCTGGACTGCAACAGTGAATACACTCAAACATCTACATTTATGGTAGGTACACAACTGTACTATGTTCATCGTGTTTCACTGTTGCAGTCATTACACTTGGGTTGAATCCCAAAGCTGAGGTAGGGCGGCTGGGTCTAAATAGAATTAGGAGTGGCTATAAGGCCCTGCAGAACTGCAGTGGCAAAGCCTGCTCTGGATTTAGAGTAAAGAGGTAAGTGGTAGTGCTTAGTAAAAAAGTGTGCACAAGTCCAAGTTGCAGCCTCCAAAATATCCTTGGTTGGTACTCCTTTGAGGAAGGCTGCTGAGGTGGCTGCTGCCCTGGTAGAATGTGGTCTAACGCCCTTAGGCACTGATTTGCCATGTTGTGAATAGCAGAAACGAATGCAGTGTCCTATCCATTTTGAAATAGTCTGCCTTTCCTTGTGATCCTGCAGCATATGCCACTAAAAGTTGCTCAGTCTTTCTGAAAGCTTTAGTTTTGTCCAAGTAGAAGCGTAGCTGTCTGTGTATGTCCAAATAATGCAGAAGTCTCTCCCCTTTATTCTGTGGGTTTGGATAAAAAGTAGGCAAATGAATGGTTTGGTTAAGACAATTCTATCACAGAAAATGTTACTCTAGATAAATGCAAAAATTCCACCTTCTTTGAAGAGAGTGAGTGGGCTCCACACAATCCCCCCTTTCTAATCTCCCTCATAACATGCAGCTCCTCCAGTGCTGAGGCCATTACTCAAACTCCAGTCAACTGGGTGGGTCATAGTCAAGGCTCAATTCCTTTAGGCAAAGGAGTCACATGGGATCAGTATTCTCTTAAAAAATGATGTAAGGACTGACAGATTAGCAGTACGACTCCGTGCTAGCCAATGAAGCAGGACTACTGGGGTAGGATTTATCTTCTGTATTATCTTTATCGTGCATTACAAACTAGGCCACAAAGTGCAATAAATATGAGATGAGTTGGCAAAAGGAGTTTGTCAACTTTTACTCTAATTTACTGCTGTGTCAAACAGATGTGGCTGACACACACAGAATGATTGAAGTTTTTCATGCTACTAAATGAATACTACAGCACAGCCCACACTTTCATCCTGCCAAGTATACAATCCTTTCAGACATATTCACCCACTCATTGAAAAGATCTACTCTTCAAAAAGCAGTCAAAATAATCTTATGCTAGTCAGACCTCACTTCAAATCAGTTGTTGGGGAAAGGGCCCTATCGAGGCTAGGACCCTACTGCTTGGAATAATCTTCCTACAGAGATCTCAACACATCAAGAGCTGAAATAGTTTAAAACCAGACTAAAAGATAATCTACTTAAGGAAGCTGAATGAGCTTAATTTTGACACAGTGGTTAAAGAAAGGTCTCATTTGTGTCAATCCCATTCCAAACACTAAAAACGTATAAATGTCTGTAAGCAAAGCTAAGCGCGAGTGTGTGTTTGCGTGTAGCTTGTGCACTCTCATATATATATATATATATATATATATATATATATATATATATATATATATATAGAGTCTATATCAGAACATTGAAGTATTAAAACTTCGAATGTTCTGATATCGAACACTATTCAGCGAATGCTAAGAATAGCGAAGCTGCAGAACAGCGAATTCTTTCCTTGGGAAAGAATTCAGTTGGCTGTTTCTGTGGCTTCGCTATTCTTAGCACTATAGTGGAAAGTTACGGGTTGGGTTCAGGTAAGTGAGAGATTGTTTGTACATTAGGGTTAGGGGTGGGTTAAGTGGGTTAGAGCACGGGGTAGGCGTGTGTGCAATAGTGACAGACCTTAGGGTTAGGGTTAAGGTAAGTGGGTAGATAGTAGTGTAGGTTTAGTTTAGTGTAGCGTTAGATGTAGGAATTTAAGTGTGTGTGTGTGTGTGTGTGTGTGTATGTGGTTGCTGTTTGTTTGATGTGCTTGTGTTGTGTTGTATGTGTTTCGGAGCAGCAAATTTTTCCATGGGAAAAAATTTGCTGTTCTGAATGTTCGATATTTTCATGTTTAGATGTTTTGGGGCCGATGAAATAGCGTTCGCTACTTTCATCTTTTGATAACGTGATACAAATGCTATACATACATACATATATATATATATATATATATATATATATATATATATATACACACACACACACACACACACACACACACACACACACACACACACACACACAAAATACTTCTACATTAACTTTTCTCTACTCTGTGTAATGCAATTCTTCTATGTATCTAGAACTCAAAAGCTGTAAAATTTTTCTTTGTATAGGAATTCTATTCGTTACAATGAGCCTGAGTCATGACTGGAGTCATCTGACCAGTTTACTTACCCAGTTAACAAATGGAAATAAATAAGGGTTGCTTATATCCTGTGGACATCCTTAAATATGGAGATTATTTTTCTATATATTTTCCTTGAATGCTGAATACATTTTCCTTGAATGCTGAATACATTTAACAAAATAGAGGCAGGTTAGCTGCATTACAGCTACTTTAAGTACATCTCTTCAACAGCATATCATTCAGCAAGGTAATTATTGTTTGTCTTTTCAGCTTTTCCCAATTAGGGGTCACCACAGCGGAACTCCTGTCCACTAATGACTGGCAGTAGATTTTTTTTTTTATGGTGCCGATTTGCCAGCCCGACGTCCAACCTTCAGCGAAGGTACGCCCATTCACGCATGTCTTTCGGAGGCCACTCGACCGTGGGGGGGGGGGGGCATGCAAACTCCACACAGAAGGCCCTCCAGCCGAGAATCGAACAGGAGAACCTCTTGCTGTGAGGCAACAATGCTAATGCTGTACCACCGCGGCTTATCACTCAGCAAGGTAATTAATTGGTAGAATTTGCTTCCTGCAGAAAGGGGAGCTTGACTGAAGCTTCACAGTAGTCCTTTGGTCCATCCTTCTTTCTTTAAACTTTGTCTACTTTTCACTAGTTTTTGCTGTCTATGGGGACCCCTGGGTTTTTGATCTCTATGGTTGAATATTTTTGGAATACTTTTAACTTCATTCATTTATCAATCAGGTAAGCCTACAAAACCCAAACATGTCTTTTAAGAGGTGATGCAGTAGCACTGTTCGGTTAAGTGACTTGCTTAGAATCATAAAGGAGACAAATGTAGAATAAGGGATTCAAATCAAGGAGTACAGGATAAAGCTCATTTACCAGCTCACAGCCTTAAGTCTTTTATATGAAACCTCCAGATTAAAACCACAAGAACATCAGCCAACAAATCGCATAGGTTTGCAATGTTAAAGATGACTTTCGACAACTCCTAGCAGGCTGCTTGGAGATGTACAACCACACATGCCTCAGACTACAATCTCTCTGCTACTTTAGGAGTTTTGAAATCTGCTTAGAATCAATGAAAGGCTTAATAATGACCACCTGGTTCTTCTGCAAGTTTCCTAAATACGTAGACAGTTCGTCAGTGTAGATGGGAATGTGTCAATCTAACACAAGACTAGGTCTCCTGGAATCCTTGTCTGAGGGAGGAGGGGGTAATCTTGTACCTGTTGTGTGTAGCTGTAGTCACTAAAGGTAGCACAGGAAATCCTAGAGTAGAGGATAGAGCTCATCTGGAGAAAGTATATGCATCATCTGCACTAGATCTGCATATTAGCATCCACACCGAGCCTTAATTCTCTGTGCTAACTGTAAGGTAAGGAAGAAATATAAAGACAAACAGTCAAGGGGCTGCTTTTCAATATGGAGAGCAGATTTAGGAGAGTTCTGAAGCCTACCTAGTTTAAATAGTCATCAGGTTGAAGTAAGATATGAAAACAACCATCTTGTTCAGCTTCATGGCAAAAATGGGATAAAAGCCTAGACTGCAACCCAACAAAATGGGATGGAATAACAATTCAGTTACTGTAGGAGATACCAGAAAGTGTGCCAGTGAGCAGTCATACCAACTCAAACATCTCAGAGGGTGGGAGACAGTCTCATGTGCTGTACTGCTAACCTGTACTAGCAATACTGGTATAAAGCATGCAGTATGAAACTGGGTCATGTGACTGACAAATTGCACTCTCACAACAGTCATCCTTGACACTGAGTGTAACCATATTATGTCCTTTGAGGCCTAGCAGGCCTTCATTTGTACAGCCATACATACCACTCACTAGCAAAAAGGGTTTTTTAATTTAATTTACTAGTTTACATTTCATAGCATTTCAAAACAGTGCAACAATTCACAACAAAAACGTATATTAATGATAAATGCTGCACATTAACAAACGTTGATTAAAATAATTGAATAAAAAATACATCAGCATACGCATTAGCAATTATAAAAACATATTAGAAAGCATTAACAGTTTGAATTTTACTTTTTAAACACAGTATTAACCACGAGGAAACAGAACTCTTGTATCACTACCACGAGGAAACATACTACTTATATCACTTAACATATTGAAGCAAACCCTTACAGTCTGAGACATCATTATAAACTTTAAAGACAATAAACATAAAAAGAAACTATCAACCACAGGAAATAATACCCCAAGTTCAAAGATTATGGTGATGTGTCCTATATAATACTTCAGACCTATAACTTAGTATTATTATTTAGATAACATAGGCTGTACTGCTAACTTGTGACCAATTTTCAGTGGTGGCCCAGGGAGGCAAGCTCCGTAACAAGTTATGAACATATGAGCAGTACTACAAAAATAAGCAATGTTCACTGTTTTCATCTAGTAACAAGACTTTGACACATCCCACTACCTTGCTGTAATACAGCAAGTATATTGCAAACATCACATTAATAAATACCAGAGACATAACACAAAGACAATAAAGCAGAAAGACAATAAAACAACCAATAAAGCAATCTGTAAGTAACAGATGTTTACAGGGTAAAGAGACTACCTACATTATGAAACATGCATATATAATGTACCAGAGGTACTCTGAAGCAGTTAGGGCTGAGAAAGGAAAATCTCCTGATGGGCAACTGGCTTACAAGAACACAGCAAATAACTCTCACCCTGCTGAGGTGCGAGTCATCTGTGGTATGGGTCATATTACTGACAAGCACAGTGGGCAGAAAAGAAATAAAGATGACAGTAAGAATCTGATCTGAAATTACGTAGCTGTTTTAAAAGGAAATTAAGTGCTGGGGGCTCTGAAAATAAATGCCTACTACAGGTACTATACGCATTCACTCTGAAGCTAGAGCCTGACCAAACTTTCACAAGCATGGCAGCATAACATATGAGCTACTAGGTCCCTATCGAATCACTGAAGTTTCAAAACTTCAATCGTCATATGGCCGAGACCACATGATCAAAGTTTTGAAACTTCAAACATTTTGACTGGAGATTGCTGTACAGCACGGAATGGGAAATTTACCATTTTCCTCACAGTAGTGTGATCTCGGAGTTGGTATATTTAATTAGCAGGGGGGGGGGACATGCAGACTCCACACAGAAGGCCCTCCAGCCGAGAATCGAACAGGAGAACCTCTTGCTGTGAGGCAACAATGCTAATGCTGTACCACCGCGGCTTATCATTCAGCAAGGTAATTAATTGGTAGAATTTGCTTCCTGCAGAAAGGGGAGCTTGACTGAAGCTTCACAGTAGTCCTTTGGTCCATCCTTCTTTCTTTAAACTTTGTCTATTTTTCACTAGTGTTGCAGAACTTCCCACAATATCAGGGTAAGGGTAAGACCTTCTCCCTTCTGCCCTTGCTTCATTTTTCCCCATAATGGGCAAGAGACTAAAAAAAAAAAAAAAAAAAAAAAAAAAGAATTGTGCAAGGTACTTACCTTAGCAAAGGATACTCAAAGACAGGTCAGTGTAGACACTTTGCTTGCCTGGTTTCTGTTTCACTGGGGTCTAGACAGATTTTTTTCTGCTGTAGTTCTGCTTCCAGTGAGGATCAGTATAGGCCAACCGCCTTGAAAGGTGCTAATCCATATAAGTATTCCATTGTTGAATGCTCTCTCTGGTTCTTGGAAACATTTGAAAGAGGTGGAATTTGAAAGGTAACTGCTGGATTCAGATTTATATGAGTGATCAACCAGTGTAGTTCTTTCTTCACAAATGGCAAAAGAGGAATGGGGAAGGACAGAGCCTCTATGGCATTTAGATACCACTGAATTTTCTTCATGAGTAGTGTGGCAAAGGGATCATTTGAATGGTGAGTGCCATATACCCCAGGGCTCTCAGACTCTCTCTTACAAAAGTCAGAGATGGGTTTATCAGGGATAGAAAGTAGCTTCTTCTGAAGGAAGAAAAGCTATCAGTGAAGATTTGAGATGACTGCTTAGGAACATCAGAGAATGGAAAGGGAGAATGTTGGAGTTGTTGAACTTCAAAGAGAATCCCATGTTTTGGAAAAGACTGATTGAGAACTGCAAGTACTGAAGAATTCTCAGATGAAAAGTGTTTTGAATCAGGAAATCGTTCAGGCAGGCATGTAGATACCCTGGAGCATGCAGAATGCTACAACAGGGGCTACATAATTTGTAAACACTCTTGGTGCAACAGAAAGTTCAAAAGGCAAAGCAGTAAACAAGGCAATGAATCTCCTGTGAAGAGTGTGACGCCCGTGCACTGGCCCAGTAATCAAAGAGCCTCAATCCTCACCACTAGCACAAGTGAGGGGGATCCACATTGGGAGGATAAGTACACACACAGTAAAGTACAATTTCCCTTAAGAGCACACAGAGATTAGTCAGTCTGGGGCTGGTTTCTCCCTTTCTCTCCAGATCCCCAATAAGACTCCCCACTGGCACAGCTATAGGGTTCAGATCTCAGCCGAGAAGTCAAGCCAAAACCTCCAGTACCTTCTCTGTCCAGCCAGTGCTTCGCGTTCCTGCCCAAGTAGCTGACACACACACACACACACACACACACACACACACACACACACACACTTTGAGCTTTGATTTATATACAAACACACAGACACTCCTGGGGAAGGCTGGCATAAGTTCACTAGCTATGCTCCATTCTGGCTATAAGGTAGTAATCACTGCCACCAACTACTCTTATCAGCTACTCTAAAGGCCCTTACCAAAGGGTGTCCAATTCTACTGTGCAATGTTACAGTTATCCAAATAGCAAGTGTGACCCAAGGTTAAGGCTATTTGAGTGGCTTGTACAGTATCACCAAATACATGCAAGCACCCTAAGATCTTAAATATCTTTCCACAAAACAGCCACAGTTAAAGGGTTTACAAATATTTAATATATAATAAAAACACAAGACAATACTCATTAATTCAATACAGTGACAAGAGAGTTCAGAAATCACAGGAAATACTTTAAAACAACATTGTAGGACAGTCTGACAAATACAGAAAACAGCTAGACTAATCTTGCTATTTCTATCTCTAAGAGAGATACTAAGATCTAAATCCTACTTAAAGAGCAAATAAGTGCTGGTGAGTTAACAGGTCTGAAGACAAATAAAAAATGCAATCTCTTTCTCGAGATAGTTCTTAAATTGATAATACACATTACTGCTGAGTCATTTCAGATTACATCATTCTTGTCACATTTGCTTAAATTTCACAGGCTCACAGAACTTAAAATTTAACATTTCTTTGTGATATGCAGCTGTTAGTGAGTCACAGCAATAAAAGACACATTACATGTGAAACCTAGTAATTATCTCTGTCTTAAGACAATAGAAAGAATCTCCTAGCCCAGAGATCCTGCCTCTCAGCTTGAGATCTCACACAGTCGTAAAATTATTTTTCTTATCAGCTTATTTTATTAGAGTTTGCAAGTTAACTCCATGTCCCAGTTTTCTACCATGAAAACATACATTACATAGGCATAGAGTTTATACACATTTCTACTGTGTTCCCAGCAGTCTACACAATGGTAACATTTTTGAAGCTCAACACATACATTTGTAAAACAAGCCTGTGGATCATATTAATACTTACAATGACCTAGAATTACTTACAAAATTCTATTTAATCTGGCTGGCAGCCTTCACATTTTATCACAAAGAGAATGGATTGGAATATGCAGATAAGCATCCTCCAGATCCAGGGTAGCCATAAAAGAGGAAAATGAGTGGAAGAGATTGGAGAGGCAGCATTTTGAATTTTGGAAAGTTTTAGACAGTAATGAGAACTGACAGTTCTAGGGGAGGCCTCCAAACCTCCAAGTGCCTTCCATTTCTTGGCATCATGGAAAAACCTGGAGTACAAACATCTTCCTTTTTGACTGAGGAAACTGGTTTGATTACTCTCTGCTGCAAAAAATTTGTTATAAGATTAGGTGAACTAGAAAAGGGAGACTTTCAATGTATCATGCAAACCAACGAAAACAAGTTGGTTTTGAAGACTTTCAATGTAGCATGCACCTTTCTTAAATGATTTTCAAAATCCAAGTATCCATTGCATTAGTCTTCCAAAGGAAAGAGTGACAGAATGCCTTTAAAAGCCTTTAAAATAATCCACTATCCCGACAGAACTCCCTCACTGTGTAGTATTTTGACCCCCTACTCCAACCTTAACTCTCTTAGATCTGCTAATACCGTCCAGATATTAACAACTAAAGCTAAGAACTCAGGTGGTGATGCCCTGTACGCCAACTCCATTGGAAAGCCCTGGAACTCCCTGCCAAACACCCTTAGACTCATGACCTCACATCAACAGTTCAAAAACAACCTCAAAAGCCATCTTAAGCTACAATGGCTATGCCCATGCACAGAACCCGACTAACTTATCTAATTTCCTGTACTCATAATTTGCCTTGATTAGCTAGTTCTTCGACCATTATTCTCACGGTGTTTATCCTATAACACTAATTTGTTTAAAAAGCAGCTCTGCTACTTGTGCTTATATTAAGTCTCTGTTTATTTCCTATTCTTATATTGTAAATGTAACTTGCTCTCTTCATGTATTGCTTTTATGTTGGAGCTTTTCTCCCCGGGCCTCTACTGAAAAGGGATATGTATCCAGTTGGACTAGCCCGGTCAACAAATGTAAAATAAAATAAATAAATAAATAAATAAATAAATGTTTGTCTGAAAGACTGGAAGTGGGAAAGTCAAGTCAGAAGCAGGAAGTTTTGCCCTGGAAGGGACCTTTTGCTTCCTTGGAATCGGTTTTCGGCTCATCTTTTCAGATTTCTTACCATTTTGCTGTGCAGATGTTTTGTGATAGAAACAGCCAGGCTTGGAGGGGTAATTTCTTTGAAATCTGGGGATGAGGAAAGACAGAGTTGCTTAAACCCCTGCATAATTTTCCTTTTTTTTCTAATTATTCGAAAATCTTTGCTGATGGGAATCCAAAAGGAAGTACATTACTTGTGCATTTCTCAGTTCCTGTCTGGGCACACTGGTATGATAGGGGACACACCCTAGCTTCGTAGGGTGGCCTACCCCAGTAAACCTCAGAGAATGGTCGCTCCTAAGGATGCTCTCATTCCTGAAATCGAATGGAGACTGCAATGTTTAGCAAAGGTACATAAAGACCACCAGGTAGCAGCTGCAGTAATCTTATCCAGAATAAGGTTTTGGAAAAAAGCAGTGGACGTACCCTGATCCCTGATTGAGTGAGCCTTAGGCGGAGCAAGATTTTTACCAGATATTGACTTGCTTTGCAGTAAGGTTTGGAAAGAACCAGATGTAGCAGAGGCCATCCCTGAATACATTCCGAAATCCATTTTGCCAGTGTAATCTTAGTAATCTTTTGTTGCAATCTAGGAGGAGAAAAACTAAATCAATTGTTTGATTTTCTTAGGATTCTTTGTGCAATCCAGATAAAAAAAAATGTATATGTGAACATCTTCTAGGCAATGATGTAAATGCTGCCCTTTTTGGGTTATTTGGGAAAAAAAACACAAACGGGTGTATCCCTTGGTTCAAATTAGACTTGGGTTGTGACCCTGGGCATGAAGGCAGGTTTTGTCCTAAGTGATACCCAGTCCAGATAAAATATGATGAAGGGATAGCTAGAAGGCAGAGCATGAAGGTCTGAAGACTCTTCTTGCAGAAGTAATCTCAACTAGTAAGGCCAGTTTCCATGAAAAAACTTGAGATCTGCTGAAGCCACCTATTCAAAAGGAGATCTAGTGAGACATTTGAGCACAAAATTAAGATTTCGCTTCGTAGGGTGGCCTACCCCAGTAAACCTCAGAGAATGGTCGCTCCTAAGGATGCTCTCATTCCTGAAATCGAATGGAGACTGCAATGTTTAGCAAAGGTACATAAAGACCACCAGGTAGCAGCTGCAGTAATCTTATCCAGAATAAGGTTTTGGAAAAAAGCAGTGGACGTACCCTGATCCCTGATTGAGTGAGCCTTAGGCGGAGCAAGATTTTTACCAGATATTGACTTGCTTTGCAGTAAGGTTTGGAAAGAACCAGATGTAGCAGAGGCCATCCCTGAATACATTCGAAATCCATTTTGCCAGTGTAATCTTAGTAATCTTTTGTTGCAATCTAGGAGGAGAAAAACTAAATCAATTGTTTGATTTTCTTAGGATTCTTTGTGCAATCCAGATAAAAAAAAATGTATATGTGAACATCTTCTAGGCAATGATGTAAATGCTGCCCTTTTTGGGTTATTTGGGAAAAAAAACACAAACGGGTGTATCCCTTGGTTCAAATTAGACTTGGGTTATGACCCTGGGCATGAAGGCAGGTTTTGTCCTAAGTGATACCCAGTCCAGATAAAAGATGATGAAGGGATAGCTAGAAGGCAGAGCATGAAGGTCTGAAGACTCTTCTTGCAGAAGTAATCTCAACTAGTAAGGCCAGTTTCCATGAAAAAACTTGAGATCTGCTGAAGCCACCTATTCAAAAGGAGATCTAGTGAGACATTTGAGCACAAAATTAAGATTTCGAGACAGTGCCAGCCAATACAACAGAGGGTAGAAAGAAAGAAAGAAAAAGATTCCTGTAAGAAAGGCCTTGCAGGAAGGATGAGTTGCTAATAAATGGCTTAGGGAACCCTTCATGACAGCAGGAAGTTACTGTCAAGTGTACCTTAAGAGAGGATTAACTGCCACTTTCCTAAACAATTGAGACAAAAAGCTAACATCTGATCCAAAGGTGTCAGCCCACTCTGAAAATTTCTTCCATTTACTCTTGTGGATCATCCCAGTTGAAGGCATCGAGGAAGCCATAATTATCTCAACTATGTCGCTGGGGGACTGAGTTCCTGGCAATTAGTGGAATTGGAAAAATCATGCAGTTAGTCAAAGGGACTGAAAAGTCTGCCACATTGGAACTTTGCAGGAGGAGAATGGGCTTCTTCAGGTGAAGCCACAGCAGGGAGAACCAAGACTACTGAGGCCAGAAGGGGACTATGAGATAGAGTTGAGCCTTGCAATTCCTGCCTTTCTGTAGACATTTTATGAGAAGTAAGTGAAGACAGGCATACAAGGGACCCGTATTCAATCATTGGAGAGCGCTTCCCTGGGTCTCTTTCTCATGGACAGAATGAAAGGCAATGCTCTGAATGGGTAAAATCTGGCTCCTACCTGGAACTGAGGAATTTTCTTAATGCTTTGTCCAGTTTTATATGCAGGTGAGCATCTACATGTTCCAGACAGCATTTCTCGTCCCCTGTCTGGAAAGAGGGCAGAATGGACTGCACCATGGTCATCTGGAAAGTCTCTTCCTTTACAAACTGATTACAGTGTAAATACAAACCATACAATTTGGTTAATAAAGGAACAAGGGTAAAACATGGCTAGGTTTATAAAGACCCTAGGGCCAATAGCCTAGTAAAGTTCTATGAACCTATGAGATGACTCAGATCAAGGACTTTGGCCTTTTGGGGTAATAAAAAGAATGTGAAGTAAATCCTGGATGCTCTCTGGTCTGGTGAGACCTCTTGGATTGCCCTCTTTGAAGCAGGCACTGACAGCCCATCAATGCTACTTCCCTTTGTCTAGGTGGTACTGGGGATGGTTGGGAAGACCGGATTGAGGGCTTCATGAAAAAAGGAATAGAGACAACTCTAGATAAGATTCTCTTTACCCAAGTGTTCATTGTGCTGACCCATTCATGTACAATGAGGGACGTCACCAGACTTCCTCCTGAGGGGCACCGTCAGGCAAACTTCAGGGGTCACAGGGACAAAACCTTTGAAAGGAGCTCCTACCTCCCTCATTACTAGGACCACCACTCCATCTGTGGTGGTGCAGAGCCCCTCAAGGTCAATACCAGTGCTGAAACAGGTGGCTTCACACTTTTCTTTAGCACAAATAACTCTTGCACCAAAGCCAAATCAGGGATCTGTGTGTCCAAAGCATCACACATCAAACAATCTTATGCAGTGAGTGACACCAAAATCCTTGGTGGAGAAACCTGGAGCTGAAGACTTTACACTGATCTTCTGAACATTAGTAGTCATCAGTACTGAGGGACATGGTATTGATGTTACCACTGCCAAAATCATCAGGGCAGGAGAGGAGTTTGATCCACACCTGTGGGTCTGATACCAGACGGTACAGATTCCTTTGTTACTGATGCCAAAACCAGGCCTGGAGCATGTCCTGTGGGATGTCTCGTCCCATAGTTCTTGCCAAGAATACTCATCCATCATTGAATAAAGATCTGCTTAAACTCTTAACTGGATTGTTTTTTTTCTCTCTGGAAAGAGAACTATATTTCTGTAAGTTTTGCTAAATTAGCTGTGGCCAGGATCCATCATTCTGAACTGTAATCACCATTCCACTGTCCGGACAGGACCTGCGAAATCAAAGTTTGCACTGCACATTCAGAGTCACAGCAAGCAAAATATGTCACACATTTGTTCAAATTATTAGAAAAAAAAACAGAAGAGATCTTAGCACATGCATCTGACAATTAACAGCATGAAAACCTAAAGTAGCTGATATACAAACTTGCTTCCCATATCTATCCATTTGACTATCCTTAGACAGAAGGGAAAAGATTAGAAAGCTTTTCAGTATCATGGGAAACAGAATCTAATACTGGATTTTTATAAAAGTATTTATTTAACTTAGACTTCGTAATACCTACTTGAGAAACAAAGTCCACAATAGTAGAAATGCTTAATTTATTGACAAGATAAAAGCTTTTGGGATAAACCCTTCCTCAGTTAACAATAGCAAACTTTAAAATACACCTCATTATATACTTTCTAAGGCACAATACATGACACAGCCAGCCAATAGAATCTACATATGCCTATAGTTCAATGCATATTATTTTTATATGTTTTATTGTTTTAGTATATTTTATGTATTAATTACGAGAAAGGTTCTATTGGCTGGCTGTGTCATGTGTATTGTGCCTTAGAAAGTATATAATGAGGTGTATTTTAAAGTTTGCTATTGATAACTGAGGAAGGGTGTATCCCAAAAGCTTTTATCTTGTCAATAAATTAAGCGTTTCTACTATTGTGGACTTTGTTTCTCAAGTACGTTTTCTGTGTTCCTGGTGGTTCACTGCAGTCAACTCGTTCATCTACTCCTTAATACCTGTCAGGCTGAGTGCAGGTGGTTATGATGTGGGAGTTGAAGCAGAAAAGAAAGTGCCTTCTAAAGCTTGAAAGAAGCAGAGGGATAAGAGAAGGCTTGAGAACATCCATATGCAAGGGGACTATAACATCTCTTCTGTAACTCACGACAATTGTTTGCTATCCCAATTAAAATGTTGCATCAATTTCTGAATGGTTTCCACAAAGGAGAGTTCTTCCTGAGGGAAAGGAAATGAGTTTGAGAAGAATAATCCAAATCGTCAGACTCTGGCTCGGAAGAATCCTCTTCTGAGGAGCTAATTTCTTTTCCTTTTAAGGAGGTGTGGAGACAGAAAAAGTAAAGTACAGTTTTGTACCTACCATAAATGTAGATGTTCGAGTGTTCACACTGCTGCAGTCATCACACTTGGGTTATGTGCCGTCAGGCGGTCACGCAGCCGGCCTGAGTTCCAAAGTCTTGGTCCGGCGTCGGTTGCGGTCGCTTCTTCCCTGACGTCAGTGCAACAGGGGTATAAAAGAGACAGCTGATGCCATTTTCTTCAGTTTTTCTTGCCCCAGATGTCAGGTGCCCCCAAATAGGAAGGCAATACATAATCCTAAGTAAAATACATAAGTAGAAAACAATAGCTACAGCTGTAAGCAAATACACCATATAGAAATACATCATATAGATTGTATAAAAAGGGAGGTATAGATAAAACCCAGGTAAGAAGAGGGGATGGTGGGAGGGTAACCTGGACTGCATCAGTGTGAACACTCGAACATCTACATTTATGGTAGGTACAAAACTGTACTATGTTCATCGTGTTACACTGCTGCAGTCATCACACTTGGGTTGAATCCCAAAGCTAAGCCTGGGTGGTTGGTACTAAACAGGGTTTGGAGAAGCTAGTAGGTCCTTCAGAACTGCAGTGGCAAAGCCAGCTCTGGTTTTTGAGTATAGAAGTAAGTGGTAGTGCTTGGTTAAGGTGTGCACTGAACTCCAAGTTGCAGCTTCCAAAATATCCTTGGTTGGTACCCCTCTGAGGAAGGCTGCTGATGTTGCTGTAGCCCTGGTGGAATGGGGTCTAATGTTACCAGGTACAGGTTTCCCATGGTGTGTGTAGCAGAAACGGATACAATGTCCTATCCATTTTGAAATGGTCTGTTTTGAGACAGCCTTTCCTTGTGATCCTGCAGCATAGGATACAAAGAGTTTGTCAGATTTTCTAAAAGCCTTAGTTTTATCCAAGTAGAAACATAATTGCCTGTGAATGTCCAAAGAGTGTAGGAGCCTTTCCTCTTTATTCTGGAGGTTTGGATAAAAGGTGGGTAAATGAATGGTTTGGTTTAGAGCCACACTGGATACCACCTTTGGCATAAAGGAAGGGTTAGTTCGTAAAGAGACTCTGTCTTGATGAAAAATGAGGAAAGGCTCCACTGCCATTAGGGCCTGTAGCTCTGGAGACTCTTCGTGCTGAAGTTATTGCTAGCAGCAGGGCAGTTTTCCATGATAAAAATTGTGTACGTTTTTCCAAAACGAAATTGAGGTTCCAAGTTGGTGCTCTCCGGGGCGGCCTTATGTTCTTAGCCCCTCTGAGGTACTGTCTTAGTAATGGATGTGAAAAAATAGGAGGATCCGTGTTGTAATGTGCTGAAATAGCTGAAGCGTGGATCTTAATAGAAGAAAAGGAAAGGCTTTTGTGCAACATCTCAGTTAAATATTGCAGAATCTGAGGAATATTTGGGACAAGAGGATTTTGACCTTTAGCCTGGTTCCAGGCGCAGAATCTTTTCCATTTGTCTGAGTAGGTTTTCCTGGTGCTGGGTCTCCTGGCCTCCGGAATGACACCCATAACAGCTTTAGAGAGAAGTGTTGACTGGTTGTTTAGGTAATCTGCCATGCAGCCAGATTTAAAGTCTTGAGTTGGCTGTGTAGAATCTGATTGTTTTGCTGAGTCAGCAGGTGAGGAATTTGAGGTAAAATCCATGGTGGGCTTTGAACCATGTTCCTTAATACTGGATACCAGTGTTGGCATGGCCAGTCTGGAGCAATGAGCATCATTTGTGGACTCTCTAATCTGGCTTTCAGGAGCACCTTTGCCAGAAGAGGCAGTGGAGGAAAGGCATACACTATTGATGTTTTCCAACTGAATGAGAGGGCGTCCACTTTCCAAGCTAGTGTGTGGTATGTCCTTGTGCAAAATTTCCATAGTTGGTAGTTTTGGGGGGAGGCAAACATCTATGTCTGGGCTCCCCCATTTTTGAGTTATCATTGTGAATACTTGTGGATCTAGTTTCCACTCATGAGGATCCATGATATTTCGGCTTAGTTCTTCTGCCAATGTATTTTTCTTTCCTGGCAGGAATTGTGCTTGTAGTTGAACTTGGTAGGTCAGAGCTGTGTTCCACAAGGTCATTGCTTGTTGCATAGGGGGTAGGAATGTGTGCCCCCTTGTTTGTTTATGTACCACATCACTGTGGTGTTGTCTGTCTTTATTAGAAGTTGTCCTGGATGTAGGAGGTCCTTGAAAGCTGTTAGGGCATTTTGTACAGCTAGCATATCTTTTTGATTGATGTGGAGATGCATTTGATCTGCAGACCATTTGCCCTGAATACACTGTCCTGCCATGTGTGCTCCCCAGGCGTAATCCGATGCATCTGTTGTTATTGTTTGCCTGGCTGTGGGTAAGGTGAAAAGCTGACCCTTGTTGAGGTGACATGCCTGAGTCCACCATTGAAACTTCTGTTGAAGGCAGGGAATGAGTGGTATTATTGTTTCCAAGCTGTGGCTGTGTTGAGTCCATACGCTTTTCAGGTACCATTGTAATTTCTTCATATGCAGTTTGGCATATGGAATTAGTAGTATGCAAGATGCCATGAATCCCAAGGCCTGCAGAATTTTTCTTGCAGGGAGCTGGGTCTTTGTTGCCATCATTTTGAAGTATTGAGTCAGTTGTCCATGCTTGTCTGGCGTGAGATAAGCCATCTGGGCCATTGTATTTAAGCTGGCACCCAGGAATATTATGTCTTGTGAGGGCACTAGTTTTGACTTCTTTTCGTTTACTGTGTACCTTGGGCAACTTAGGTTTTTTACAAACGCCAGATGTTTTAAAAGAATGCCCTTGCTTTCTGCTTGAATAAAGCAGTCGTCCAGGTATGGATATATTTAAATTCCTTTTTGTCTGCAGTATGCAATTACTGGTGCCAGGCATTTTGTGAAGACACTGGGCGCAGTAGATAAGCCAAAGGGCAGTGCAGAGAATTGGTAATGAGTTGAACCTGCTATAAATCAGAGGTATCTTCTGCAATTTTGTCTGATAGGGACATGCAGGTATGCCTCCTTGAGGTCCAACGTTACTAGCCAAGCCTTCTTGCCCAGCATGGGAAGAAGTTGCTGTAGTGTGAGCATCTTGAATTTGGGTACTTCCAGGTATGTGTTTATAATTGAAAGGTCCAGATTGGGTCTCCAGGCTTTGTCCTTTCGGGGAACCAGAAAGAGTCTGGAGTAAAATCCTTGTCCTTGCTCCTGTGTAGGAACCTGCTGAATGGCTCATGTCCATGAGTGCTGTAATTTGTCTTTGAGCCTCTGCCCATTGATTTGGTGGCAGGTTTGGCATTCCTTTTATCCTTGGTAAAGTGTGAAAGTGGAACCTGTATCCCTGAGATACAATATTTAGGACCCATTTGTCTTTTGTGATGACGTGCCAATTGCCTGCAAAAAGTGCAAGTTTTCCTCCCAAGGGAGCTGCCAAGAGGGATTTGCTTGGTAGTCTGAGGGGTAAGTCATTGTGATTGTCTTCTGAAAGTTTGAGACCTGTCTTCTCCTCCTTTCTGGGTTGTGGCACCCCAATGTCGAGGCTTGTAAGAGCCTTGTGGCTGACCTCTGCCCCTTGGGCATCTGTATTTGCCCCTCTGTGGTCTGTCAGAAGTTGGAAAGGACCAGTTTTTGGTTGGCCAATTTCTGCTGAAACTAGGGGGTTGAACCTGTAAAAAAATCCTTGTCCGTCTGCATAGATTTTGCCTTATCCTCCATTTTCTTTAAAACCTCTTCTGCTTTCACACCAAATAAAACATCCTGCTGTAAAGGTGCATCCAATAACTTTGCTTTAACATGATCAGGTAAAGTTTGTTCTTTTAACCAAGCATGCCTACGAATGACAGACCCTGTTACTGCTGCTCTACAAGAAGCTTCCAATGAATCAAATCCACATTGCAAAGTATGTTTTCCCACTTGTTCTGCTGCATGCAACAAATCTTGCATTTCCTTGTAATCAGGCTGCTCTGTATGTGTGAGCATTTTTTGCTTTAATTGAGACATCAAATATTATTTCAGTACGTGAAACTGGCAATTTAAGGCCCTCATAGCTAGAGTAGCTGAGGTACATACTTTCTTTCCCCAGCTGTCTAGTGCTCTAGAATTCCTTTCAGAGGGTACAGGATTTGTAGCAATAGAGGCCTTAACCCCTTTGGGACCCTGGGAAATGGTTTCTGGGTCAGCAACAGGGCTTTGAATTTGTGTGAGTCAGGGACTCTGTAGTATCTGTCTGGTTTGGCTGGTGCAGGAGGTAATGAACCTGGGTTAAGGCTAGATTCTGAATAAACATCATCCACAATATCGAACACAGGTGGAATAGCAAGGGGTCTGTGCTGGGGTAGTAAAAGGAACTCTCGGAGCCTTTTCTTAGAATCAGAGTAATCCTGGCCTTCCCAGTGGAAATGTTCCCTCATGGTATGTAAAGTTTCCCAAAAGAGCAGTCTTCTGGGGGAGATGCTAAAGGAATAGACTCTTCAGCATCAGAGTCTTCATAAGGGGGAAAGGAGTATTCCTGTTCCTCAGAAGAATCTGAGGAAATGGAAACCTGGTCAGACGAAGCGTAGTCTTCCTCCTGTCTAGGCCTTTTGTCATGAGGGGGATGGGAACTCCGGATTAGGGTAATTAAGTCTTCAGCCATCTTATGCATCTGTTTCTTAGGCATGGGGCCTTGTACTGGAGACTGCTGTACAGGCTTCCTTACTTTTAAAGGAGTTTTCAGCTTTGCATAGGATTTTATAGTAAGTGTAGTCGGTCTGAAGACACCTTCAGCAACTGAAGGCCTTTCAACTACACCAGAATCCCCTTCAGCAATGGAGTCGGAAGGGCCTAAAGATAAAGGCTCTGGCGGCCCAGCAATCTCCGCTTGGGAGTCGGATGCAGCCTGGGGTTCTAAATCAGCAGTCGTCAGGGGCTGCGTAGGCGCCTCACTGAAAACTGGATAACCGGCGACTGGCCTAGCAGAGGCCTCGGTGTCTGGTTTGGGTCTCGGCTGCCTGTCCTTATCTTTACGCTTTTTATGCATCCCGGTTGTCGGTTGCTCCGATGGCATGGTGTAATTAAATTTTCTACCAAAATAATGTCGGGCGAAATCAAACCAATGTTTAACAGTTTGTTAAACCTAGCACAAACCGACAACCTGTGATGTCGTGGTCTGGACCTAGGCAAGGAATACAATAAGAATGAAAATCCTTATGAGGTATTTGCTTCCCACAAGAAATGCAATTATTAACTTTTTATGACATCGGTCTGAGGCAAGAAATTATTTATTGAAGACTTCGGTCTGAAATTCGATTTGAAAATCTCAGGAGTCGGCCGACCAGCACTTGCGAACTGCTTCTGCTTCGGGCACCGCGCGGCAAGAAAGACTGAAGAAAATGGCATTGGTTGCCTCTTTTATACCCCTGTCGCACTGACGTCAGGGAAGAAGCGACAGCAATCGACGCCGGACCAAGACTTTGGAACTCAGGCCGGCTGCGGGACCGCCTGACGGCAGATAACCCAAGTATGATGACTGCAGCAGTGAATCATGATGAACATCTGTGGGGGTATAAGTGTTGTAAGTGCTTTAAACTGGCCCTGAAAAAAAAAAAAAAAATTCCAGCCATTCTTGTTGAGGATCGCTCAAAACAGGAATGGATGGAGTGAAAATGTGCTTGAATTTCTGTTTCTTTTTCTTGGGGGTATACAAAGAAACTATATGACAAGGGCTCAACCCCTGATGTACCTCCATCAGAGAACTAGGGACGATCTTGTCCTAAAATCTGAGGAGTTCCATCTGGCTCTTCGGAAATCACCCATATGGGATCTCCCTTTGAAGCCTTAGTGACAGTCTGACAGGTAAGACGGGACATGCCTGCAGGACATTCTTTTTCTTCAGTGTTGAGGATATGTCCAATGTGGACATGGTTGTTTCGCATGAAAGCCTTGACCAATTTCTCCAGGTAAAGGTTAAAAAAAGAAAGCGGTCTTCTTAATGTTTTATTGGTGAAAGCTTGAAGTTATGCTCTGGTCCTAAACAAAACAGCACACTGTGCACCTGTCTTTGTAGGAATTTGCCTAACACAGTGACATTTGTATCTCTTTAATAACACTTAACAGTTCCAATAAATATAAATAATTGAAAGGGTCCCCAAAAGAACACTTGGCTTTCACTCGCACTGGCAAACTGGATCTTTTTAAATGGATGACAGACCGTGGAACTGACAATGTCTTGCTTCCCAGACTGGCAGTAAAAAAGGTCTGAGGATTTTGGCACCCATATGTCTTTTACATACCAGCATGCCGCTTTCATGCCTTGGACTACAGTGAGATGTATGGCGCATGAAGCAGGAGCACCCAGGCTTAGGCATACTGGCAGGATACATCCCACTTGACATCATTACTGCAACAATGACCTAATGATGAAGATTTGCTGGATGAACAGCTGAGTTTACAAGGAGCAATGAATACCTGGGATGACTGAGACATCAACAATATGTCAAACTTAGAACCACACAGGAGAAGAAACACAAATGAAAATCGAACCTGCCATGATGTTACAACCACCAGGACCTGACCATGAGTGGTCTGGCCCTGCTGGTTGTAACATCGTGACAGGATCAATAACATGCCCCTGATAAAACAAGTGGATGAGTTACTAGTCTATTTTTATTATCTTTCAAATGGATCTTTCAAATGGAGCCATGTGGGGCAAATCTTCCTCGGACTACTCCCTTATATCCTGGAAAGTGAAGAAGAAAGGACTCAAACACCTGATACAAAGTGGAGTTTGGACAGGGCAGTACTCTGCTGCTGCAAGGATTTTCTTCGGGCTCACTGTTGCTGCAGTCTGTGGGGGACCCCTGAGTTTCTGATTTCTGAGGTTGAAGGCCTGCTGCCCTTTCTTTCAAGAACATTTCTGTGTTAAGTGGCAATGGTTGTCTTAAAGAGTGAATGGATCCTGAAAAATAAAGAAGAAATGACTAAATTGCGTGATAGACATTGCAGTTTGGCTGGGGCAGCAGTCCCCTGGGACTTTTTCGTCTCACTGCTTTTGCTGTCTATGGGGACCCCTGGGTTTTTGATCTCTATGGTTGAATATTTTTGGAATAATTTTAACTTCATTCATTTATCAATCAGGTAAGCCTACAAAACCCAAACATGTCTTTTAAGAGGTGATGGAGTAGCACTGTTTGGTTAAGTGACTTGCTTAGAATCATAAAGGAGACAAATGTAGAATAAGGGATTCAAATCAAGGAGTACAGGATAAAGCTCATTTACCAGCTCACAGCCTTAAGTCTTTTATATGAAACCTCCAGATTAAAACCACAAGAACATCAGCCAACAAATCGCATAGGTTTGCAATGTTAAAGATGACTTTCGACAACTCCTAGCAGGCTGCTTGGAGATGTACAACCACACATGCCTCAGACTACAATCTCTCTGCTACTTTAGGAGTTTTGAAATCTGCTTAGAATCAATGAAAGGCTTAATAATGACCACCTGGTTCTTCTGCAAGTTTCCTAAATACGTAGACAGTTCGTCAGTGTAGATGGGAATGTGCCAATCTAACACAAGACTAGGTCTCCTGGAATCCTTGTCTGAGGGAGGAGGGGGTAATCTTGTACCTGTTGTGTGTAGCTGTAGTCACTAAAGGTAGCACAGGAAATCCTAGAGTAGAGGATAGAGCTCATCTGGAGAAAGTATATGCATCATCTGCACTAGATCTGCATATTAGCATCCACACCAAGCCTTAATTCTCTGTGCTAACTGAACGATCAGGTAAGGAAGAAATATAAAGACAAACAGTCAAGGGGCTGCTTTTCAATATGGAGAGCAGATTTAGGAGAGTTCTGAAGCCTACCTAGTTTAAATAGTCATCAGGTTAAAGTAAGATATGAAAACAACCATCTTGTTCAGCTTCATGGCAAAAATGGGATAAAAGCCTAGACTGCAACCCAACAAAATGGGATGGAATAACAATTCAGTTACTGTAGGAGATACCAGAAAGTGTGCCAGTGAGCAGTCATACCAACTCAAACATCACAGAGGGTGGGAGACAGTCTCATGTGCTGTACTGCTAACCTGTACTAGCAATACTGGTATAAAGCATGCAGTATGAAACTGGGTCATGTGACTGACAAATTGCACTCTCACAACAGTCATCCTTGACACTGAGTGTAACCATATTATGTCCTTTGAGGCCTAGCAGGCCTTCATTTGTACAGCCATACATACCACTCACTAGCAAGAAGGGTTTTTTAATTTAATTTACTAGTTTACATTTCATAGCATTTCAAAACAGTGCAACAATTCACAACAAAAACGTATATTAATGATAAATGCTGCACATTAACAAACGTTGATTAAAATAATTGAATAAAAAATACATCAGCATACGCATTAGCAATTATAAAAACATATTAGAAAGCATTAACAGTTTGAGTTTTACTTTTTAAACACAGTATTAACCACGAGGAAACAGAACTCTTGTATCACTACCACGAGGAAACATACTACTTATATCACTTAACATATTGAAGCAAACCCTTACAGTCTGAGACATCATTATTATAAACTTTAAAGACAATAAACATAAAAAGAAACTATCAACCACAGGAAATAATACCCCAAGTTCAAAGATTATGGTGATGTGTCCTATATAATACTTCAGACCTATAACTTAGTATTATTATTTAGATAACATAGGCTGTACTGCTAACTTGTGACCAATTTTCAGTGGTGGCCCAGGGAGGCAAGCTCCGTAACAAGTTATGAACATATGAGCAGTACTACAAAAATAAGCAATGTTCACTGTTTTCATCTAGTAACAAGACTTTGACACATCCCACTACCTTGCTGTAATACAGCAAGTATATTGCAAACATCACATTAATAAATACCAGAGACATAACACAAAGACAATAAAGCAGAAAGACAATAAAACAACCAATAAAGCAATCTGTAAGTAAATAGAAGTTATGTTCTTACCATAACGTTCCATGTTAGTTGTCTTCTTCTCGCCTTCTTCTTGCTGGATGGGTTCGGAGCCGACCTCGGCTCCGACTCGGCCACTCTAAAAGCTCGAGAGTTGGTTCCACCGGCTCGAGGCTCCCCTTATATCCCACAATGCTAGGCGAGAGTTAACTCAGATCTCGTTTGTAAGCTAACCCCAGCTTATAACAGTAACAGTATAACTGTAAAACAGAATCCACCTCTAACAACAGGAAGAAAGAAGGGTGACCTACATCCTGAACCAAGAAATATGCATAATAGCATATGTCTAAGAAAGAGGTGGTAGAAAGAGAGGTCACAATCACAACTCCTCTAGGTCTGTCCAGGCCAGGGGGAAGGAGGGTGGGACGCAAGAAGAAGGCGAGAAGAAGACAACTAACATGGAACGTTACGGTAAGAACATAACTTCTATATGTTAAGTTGTCTATCTCGCCTTCATTCTTGCTGGATGGGACCGCGTCCCTAGCACCTTGTCCCGGGTGGCCTAACGGAACAGACTCCTGAGAACAGTGGAACCAAAGTTAGCTCTATGCCTAGAAGCTAAATCCAACTTATAATGAGAAATAAAAGTGTGAGGAGTAGCCCAAGTAGCCGCTGCACAAATGGTGTCAATAGGCAGTCTGTCTTGGAAGGCTAAAGAAGTAGCCAAAGCTCTGGTGGAATGGGCTTTAGGTTTATTAGGCAATTTTGTTGTCTAATTTCATATACCAGGGAAATCAAAGATGTTAGCCATCTGGATAATGATACCTTTGAAACTGAAAGTCCCTTTCTGCTTTCCGCATAGGAGACAAACAGCTGATCAGATTTTCTGAATTGTTTTGTTCTATCCAAGTAGTACCTTAATTGACGATGAACATCCAGGCAGTGTAATTTTGTTCAGACCTATTGGAATACTCTGGAAAAAGACAGAGAGGTCAATGCTTTGGTTTAGATTTGATGTCGAAACCACCTTAGGCAAAAAGGACGGGTTAGTTCGTAAGGATACTCTGTCCTTATGAAACAAAAGATAAGGAGGACGACAACTGAGTGCTTGAAGTTCTGAAACTCTTCTAGCTGATGTAATAGCTACCAGAAAGAGAGTTTTCCATGATAACAATTTCAAGGAACAGGAAGCTGCAGGTTCGAAGGGGAAAGAATCAAAGAAGCAAGAACTAAATTTAGGTCCCAAGGAGAAGGAGGATTTCTTATAGGAGGTCTGAGAAGAAAAACTCCTTTCAAAAAGGCTTTGCAAAGTTTGTGGGACATTAAGGCAGATTCAGAAATACCCACATGGAAGTTAGAAATAGCTGCCAATTGAACCTTAAGTGTAGATGGAGATGAACCTGCATGGAAGAGTTCAGCTAGAAAATCAAGGACTAGTTGGATGGAAGCGGTGAAAGGATCTATGTCCTTTCCTTGTGCCCAATATGAGAAGCGTTTCCACTTACTCAAATAAATCTTCGAGTGGAAGATTTATGGGAAGCTATCAATATATCTCTAACAGAGTGAGATAATTGAGGAAGCCTGGCTACGGTTGGAACTGGAGGAACCAAGCAGTGAGGTTCAGAGAGGGGAGGGAGCGATGAAACTGACCCGACTGATGGATCAAAAGATCTGGAACTAGGTCCAGATTCCACGGTCGCTCAAGAGAAAACGATGTAGAAGGGGAACCACACTTGTCGAGGCCAGTAAGGAGCAATGAGGATCAAGGATGCCTTCTGAGCGATAGCTTTCTGAATTACTTGAGAGATCAGTGGGAAAGGAGGGAATGCATACAGAAGTCCGCGGGGCCAAACTTGGACTAGAGCGTCTCTGCTGGGTTGGCCTGGTAAAGGGAATAGAGTGAAATATTCTCTGCACTTGCTGTTTTGGGGAGTAGCAAAAAGATCGCAGCAAGGCTGACCCCACTTGAGAAAAATTTCTCTCACTACAGAGTCTTTCAGAGACCACTCGTGAGGCATGAGTATAGCTCTGCTCAACTTGTCCGCAATGTGATTGGACTTCCCGGGGATGTGCGTTGCTATCAGAAAACGCTGATAAGAAATCGCCCATTGCCACAGTCTGAGTGCTTCTCGACACAGGGGGTATGATCTGGTTCCGCCTTGTTTGTTGATGTACCACACTACAGACATATTGTCTGTCTGGATTGCAATTGTTCCCAAGGGAAGAGAGTCTTGAAGGGCTTGCAACGCTAAAAGCACTGCTCTCATCTCCAGAACATTTATGTGCAAGTGGCATTCGTTTGGTTGCCATGTGCCCTGGACTGTCCTGCCCTGATAATGCCCCCCCCACCCGATCAGGGAGGCATCCGTTGTCAGTGTAGCAACCGGATGAGGTGGAACAAAGGGTCTTCCCAACAGGAGCTGGGGGGAAGACAACCACCACATGAGATGCTTTTTGCACGCCTGCGTGATCACAATGGTGTGAGACATTGGAAGTTTCTGGTATGACCAATGAGTAAAAAGCATCCACTGAAGGATCCGCATGTGGTATCTGGCTAATGGAAGGAGAGGTATGGCCGCTGCCATGATTCCCAACACCTTTAGAACTAACCTGGCTTTGATTCTGTTGTTGTTGAGAAGGAGTGACACCAATTTGTGAATGTCTGATATCCTTTGGTGTGTTAGCCTTGCAGACATGTTTATAGTATCTAGATTTGCGCCTATGTAGGTAATAGTATGACAAGGCGACAAAACAGACTTTTCGCAATTTATTGAAATACCCAGTTTTTGACAAACGCGAAAAGTATAATCTCTGGCCATCAGAAGGAGATGCTTGGTGGGAGCTGTGAGGAGCCAGTCGTCCAAATATGGAAACACCTGGAATCCTTGTCGTCTCAGGTGAGAAGCTACCACTGCCATGCATTTGGTAAACACCCGGGGGGCAGTGGTGAGACCAAAGGGCAGGGCCCTGAACTGAAAATGACTGGTTCCCAGCCTGAAGCGGAGGAATCTTCTGGAGCGTCTGTTCATTTTAATGTGATAGTACGCATCCCGAAGGTCTATAGAGCACATCCAGTTTCCTTTGCCCAAAAGGGGAAGAATGGATTGCAGCGTGACCATGCGAAATCTTGTTTTCTTGACTGATTTGTTCAAGACACTGAGATCCAATATCGGTCTCCAGTCCCCTGTTTTCTTTGGAACTAAAAAGAACCTTGAGTAGATTCCGGATCCTTGTTGGTCTGCTGGCACTGGCTGAATTGCTCTTTTGCAAGCAGTTTTGAAATTTCCAAAGCTGCTAGATCCCTTTGAGCGGTGGAACATCTGGAAGGGATTTTTGACTGATTTGGAAAGCGAAGAAAGGGGATAGAATAGCCTTGGAAATGATGGACTGTACCCATTTGTCTTGAGTCAGGGATAGCCAGGCTTCTGGGTACAGTGACAATCTTCCCCGACTGCCTCGAAGATGGGCAGTCGGGCAACACCTCAGGGATGCTGAAAGGGCTTGTCAGGGAAGGCTTCCCGATTGCCCTGGTTCTGCGGACCCCCCCTGCCCCTAGGGCGACGTCTACCATTGTTATTCCCACCTCTGCCTTTGGTAGGAAAGCGACTCTGTCGTCAGGCGAAGTCCCTTGAGATTGTTTACGGAACCACATCTTTCCACCCTTCTGGCCTTTGGGGTAAGGCCTGGAAGGAGTCGAAAACGGACTCCGACGGCAGAAAGGGTCTTGCCATCAGTCTCGCACCTAGTCAGGTTTTCTTTCACTTGAGGACCAAAGAGAGATGATCCATCAAAAGGGGAGTTCGTGAAAGACGTCTTGAAAGGGTCCGCAAAATTGCATAGCCGCATCCAGGCGTGCCTACGTAAGGCTACACCTGTCCCTGCGGCTCTGCTCGCTCCATCGGCCGCGTAAGAAAGGAGGCGCATGGAGGAGTTGGATATGGAATTAAGGGTAGCCAGCTGCGTGTTCATCTTGTCTTGGAAACCCGCAGCTGTAGGATCCTTTAACATTTCACTCGCTTCCTTGATCAAGTCCCTTTGAAGACGAGTGAAATGGCACAGGTAGTTCAGCGACGCATGGTAAATGTCGCTGAGGAGAACATCCGCTTCCGTACCTATCCATGGACCTAGATTCCTTGTTAGGTGGATGGACAGGTACTGAAGGATCAGCCAGTTCCTTCTTTGTGGCAGCAGCTACCACCATAGCATCCACAGAAACTCCTTTTGATAAAAATTGCTTGTCTGCTGGAGCTGTGATGAACTTAGAGGGTCTCCTGGGAGTGGGGTCCACTGAATCAGGAGCCGTCCATGCCTTCTTAGCAACCACCTGCATGAGGGGGTCAAGGGAGGGACACCCAGGAGGTGGAAGGACGAGAGCCAACGCCTCAAGATACACAGATTCGTCCTCCGAAGGGTTGAGGGCTGGCCAATTTCCCCTCTGTTTCAGGATCTCCAGAATGTCTGCAAATGAGACATCTTCAGAAGGGGAACGGGGAACCCTCAGAATCATCCAAATCTGTGTCTGGCGTGATAGACTCAGGTGAGTCAATGTGTTTCCTCTTACACTTCCTCTTCCGAGGGGGCTCTTCTGCCAAATCAGGAGAGGCCTCGGAAGAGGATGAAATCCCCACAGGGGGCTCCTGAGGAGCTGGCTCTCTGCAGTCCGGGATGAGGGAGTGAGTCGACTTACCCTGAGGCAGTATAGAGGGAGGGGCGGACGGAGCCGACTGTGGAGTAGAGCCAGGCTCTAACACACTCCGCATGACCTCGAATGCACCCCTGTCAGGCAGAGCCAGAGGTCCCTGCTCCGAGGAGCTAAGAACCCCCCTCGGCACCGACAGTGATGGCTCCGAGGCCGATGTCGGAGCCGAACTCACCAGCACCAAGCCGCGAGAGGGAGAGCGGGGTCGGAGAAGGGTCCGATGCCACTCACCCCCTCGGAGCCGACGAGGGAAGGCCGGCGCCGAGATTCTGCCAAAGAAGAAAACGGAGCGGCACGGAGCCGAAGACAATTGTCTCGGCTCCGACGTAATCACAGTCTCGGTTCCGACGCGACCCGGCTCCGAACTCAAGAGAGTCGAAGGAGGAAAATGTTGATGGACCGGGGCAGGCATTGACTGATGAGTCGGGCTCTGAAGCATCTGGGCTAGTGCCTCGGACTTAAGTAGTCGACTCACTACCCTCTGAAGGTCATGACCCGACAGCCTCTATGACCTAGAGGAGTGAGACCTTTGGCACCGTTCAGACAGCAGGGGAGATCCTGGAGCCGAATGAACGGAGCCAAGAGATGGTGACCTGGACCTCTTCCTAGTTGTCGGCTCCGAAGGTCTGGTCGGAGCCGACACGGGAACCTCAATAACCTCGGCTCCGGCCAGAGCCGAGGGAGCCACAGAAACTGTGGACTGAGACTTATCGGCTCCAGCCGGAGCCGATAAAGGCAAAGGTTGAGCAACCTGAGGTCTCGGCTCAGAAGCCGGAGCCGAAGACCTCGATGCCTTAGAGGGCTTCCCTGTTGAAACTGACAGGGAATCCTCTGGCTTCAGTAAGCCTCTAAGAATTAATTTGTTTTTTCTTTCCTGCAGGACCCTGGGGCTGAAGCCATGGCACACAGAACAGGAGTCCTGCAGGTGCAAAGGCCCCAGACAATAGACACAAGAAGTGTGAGCGTCTGTCAGAGACATTTTCTGACAGCACGCATCACACTTCTTGAATCCGGAGACCTTTGCTTCTTTAGACAATTTTTTTTTTTTTTTTTTTAACTGACAGGTGTACACAAACACGCACACAAACACACAAGTTATACCCTGTCAGGAAAACACAATAAAATTAGTAGTAATACTAGAATTTAAACTACAATAAACTAGAATAAACTACAAAAAACACACACACTCCACTAGGGAAGGGAAGGCCTAAAGGCCCAATGAAAGAACCAAAGGTTCTAGGGAAAGAAAACAGAAAATATTTAGGGTCGGGAATAAAGTTTTCTAATCTACACTAACTAAGTAAGAATATTAACTTAAAAGGGGTTTTAAAGAGTAATTTTTACAAGAAAATTAGCACTCACCAGGAACCGGTAGAAACAACCAACCTCGAAGCTGTAGCGGCAAACGAGATCTGAGGTAACTCTCGCCTAGCATTGTGGGATATAAGGGGAGCCTCGAGCCGGTGGAACCAACTCTCGAGCTTTTAGAGTGGCCGAGTCGGAGCCGAGGTCGGCTCCGAACCCATCCAGCAAGAATGAAGGCGAGATAGACAACTTAACATCAGATGTTTACAGGGTAAAGAGACTACCTACATTATGAAACATGCATATGTAATGTACCAGAGGTACTCTGAAGCAGTTAGGGCTGAGAAAGGAAAATCTCCTGATGGGCAACTGGCTTACAGGAACACAGCAAATAACTCTCACCCTGCTGAGGTGCGAGTCATCTGTGGTATGGGTCATATTACTGACAAGCACAGTGGGCAGAAAAGAAATAAAGATGACAGTAAGAATCTGATCTGAAATTACGTAGCTGTTTTAAAAGGAAATTAAGTGCTGGGGGCTCTGAAAATAAATGCCTACTACAGGTACTATACGCATTCACTCTGAAGCTAGAGCCTGACCAAACTTTCACAAGCATGGCAGCATAACATATGAGCTACTAGGTCCCTATCGAATCACTGAAGTTTCAAAACTTCAATCGTCATATGGCCGAGACCACATGATCAAAGTTTTGAAACTTCAAACATTTTGACTGGAGATTGCTGTACAGCACGGAATGGGAAATTTACCATTTTCCTCACAGTAGTGTGATCTCGGAGTTGGTATATTTAATTAGCAGGGGGGGGCGCAGCCCCCACATGAGGGGGCTTGCCTCCTGCAAAAACGTAAAAAAAAATTTTTTCGTTTTTATTTTTTTTTATTTTAGTTTTGAAGTTTAAAAATTTGAAACACATGGTCTCAGCTGTATGATGTTGAAACTTTGGTGATCCGATAGGGACCCGAGCTAATACACTAAAGACATTTCTTCTGTTCACTGTTGAAGTGACAGCCCAGCCCTCACATAGCTCTCAGCCTTCCACGTCCAAAATGAAGAACACTAGCCCTCATAATGTGGAACAAATGGGCAAAATGTGGAACACATACTAATGGCTTACTAACTAGGAAGGACACAGGATGGTTAAAATATGCTGGTTTTACTTATAAAGAAGATATTTTAATGAATTAATATGACTAATTTCTATTTACTATGCATTTCACTTAAAAAAAATTCCTAACACTGAATGTGTGACAGAGTCTTTCAATGTGGAACTTTGAGGAACTTCGAGGAACAAGAACTTTTTAAAACCCTAAATGAGGTACGTTACTGGTAATCAGGTACACTTGAGAGGTATGCAGCCTCATGTGCAAAAATAGGAAACAGGGATTGTGGGTGGATGGATGGATGGATGGATGGATGGAGGGATGGACACTAAAGAGATTTCTGTAATGTGTGTGCAAAACAGCAATAAAATATGGATTCTGTTTTAAACGTTAAGCTGTCCCCTTCTTTCAGGTTTATAGGACAAGCTTGCTAGCAATGATCAATGGCAAATCTTGCAACTTTGCTGCAAGTTGTAGAATGGTATTTCACCTGGAGTTACACTTGGTTTGCCACTCTCAATGGAGTAAACTGTCAGCTTCTACTGTTCACAAGCTGTCATTACACTCGACTGAGTAGTAAACTGCTTAACACAGACTCACGGTTTAGACACTTTCTTGTCTATACATGTAACTGGTTGCAATTGGATGTTATGCTGGTCTGTGCATGAAAGGACACAACAATCCAGAATAATGACGATACTTGTTGCTAAATAAAACCTGAGGAGCTCTCGTTAAAATCTGAGATTCTAATTAGCTAATTAGGAAGTACTTTCTTAGCATCACTGGTTTGGTTAGGATTTAGCACAAACGTGACATGATGAAGTCTAGTTTTAACAGCAGCAAATTCTATACCACATAAAAAGTACTGCAGAGGCTGGAGAGGTAAAGCTTAATGTGCCAAACTGCTTTACATCAAGGCAACTGATAAAGTCAAAGTGCCATGCCTCTCAATCGATACTGTAAATAGGTACAAAGGCCCTTGAAAAGTTAAGTACAGTCAGGCCATAGATCTCGACATCTAATTAGCATAAAATCTGAACAGCAAATAGCACTTACTTCTTCCTGTTTCCATTAGGAATGTGTAAAACTAGTCAAATACATATTTAAAAAACAGAAGTGACAAAATGATTGAAAAATATAAGCACATTACCGAAAAGGGAGTGTAAAACCTGTAGACTTTAATGAACTTTACTGCAAAATTTTACTTCACTAGGTTACTTATTTTTCTGTCTGGAAAAGGGAGTTATAAGATATGTCCTCTTTCTTTAAGCTTTTGGTGCCATTAGTACGTTGGCCATGTAATGTGGTCTTGTGTGCACTACACAGCTTCAAAAATCATGCGAGATGAGGGAGATTCAGAAAAGTGAAACTAGGGACATATTTCCAAAATTAGCTACACCATGTGCAGGAATAAATCGGGCCTGAAAACAGATACATTCCTCCAAAACAGAGGTACGCAAAACACTTCTGAAGAAGATAATTAATCATCACCCCTCACAACAGGAAGGCCAAAGGTGGTTGACACTAATGAACATTAACTATGCACATTTTTTGAAGCATTAACTCATTGAGGCTGTAGGATGAATGAGGGCAGGGGATCACCCAACACACACAAGCTAGCACGTTAGCTGACATTATTCTGTTCCGTAGAGTTTTGCTAAAAGATCTTTGCTCGTTGTTGTCATCAATTCACAGTGTTGTATTCATAAAACCTATCATTGAGTACAATGCCCCTTTGGTATGTACCTGACCAGGCATATCCCACAAATGGAACACCCGCAGAAGTTTTTCATTAAAAGAATAAACGGTACAAGTAACATGTCCTATGCACACCACCTCAAGGCCTTATCCCTGTATTCGGTCTTCTACAGGCTGTGAAAAGGAGATCTGTACCACAAAAAAGAATAAGTTTAGTCACTTCGTAAGGAATTCCACAACTCAGCTCAAGAATAGTGGTGTTTACTGAAGAGACAGAAGCACTAAATACACAAACGCCCAACGCACACAGTGTTTTCGTCGAACAAATAGACCATCAGATGTATTCCATAACCCTATACCAGACATGTAAGGCACTGTCAGACTCCACACTGATGGGCCTACTGCGTAACCACAAAACAAATAGTACCAGAATTAGATGTTCTAAAGACTTAAACTTTGCTTGTGATATAAATTGGACCTGTTGGAGAGACCACTCCTTCTCTGGAACAGGCTCCCCATCCATGTGAAGCAGAGTTCCTCTCTAACCCAATTCAAGTGCAACTTGGACAACTGGATGGGGAACAGGAAATTCATCCCTGGTTTGGCACCAATGTCTCTAATGGACATAGGCAACAACCTGTAAATGGTTAATCTCCCAAACCCCTGCTTACACTTATCAACTTGTCAGAGATTTGGCATGCAAGGCTAGGCTTAAAAAAAAGGCCCTTGTGGTTGTTAGCCTAGTACACACCTATGAACCTATCAGCAGAATTGCTGTTGAAGGTCAGGTAAACAGAACAGGATTAAACTTCAAGGAATTATCACTAAGACATTCATAATCAGACAAGAAGATATATAACCAGGCAAACAGAAAGATGGCATTTCTCTCAATTCATGAGGGTTTTCCAACTAATTCACTGGTTGACCACTGATACTGCAGGGGCTTCAACAAAGACATTTTCCAATTCAGACCTCCGGTAGTTAAACCTGCTCTGGCCTAGGATCTGAACTTTGTGCATGTCCTTTCAAACCAGGATGTTCAACTAATATCAAATTCTTATGATGAAAAACAGCCCTTTTGGGGGCAATTACCTCGGGAACAGAAGTTCCCCAACAGCATCCCCTTTAGAAATTTAATTTAATAGTCCTTACCAAACTCCTTTACTTTCACTAAGCAAACTCACCACAGAATGGAAAAGGGTGAGCTCACAGAGCCGGTCTTCAACTCATCTACAGCATTTGACTCAGAACATCTCAAACATCTGCCCACAATCACATGATACAGTCATCCACCATCTTTACACAGATCAGGAGCTATTTTAATGGACACTCCAAGGTCAAAGTTAGGAACTTGAGCTCATATCCAGATGAGGTCTATCTAGACGTTTCTCAAGACTTTGTTCTTTACTTTCTACTATTAACATTTTTAGGGTTGCTTTCCCTTCAGTCCCATTTCAGTCTATGCCTATTGGCAGCAATGTTTTACTGTTTCTGCCTCCCACCACCTTGCATAGTGTAAGTTTAGGAATTTTCAGGAAGATTTCTACAATGTTGCATCAGCGAGCTCCTGCCTTCCACATGAAAAAAAACAGTCATGCAACAGTGGACAATATTAATGTTTTATGGCACCCTCTTCCCTCTATGCTTCATTGTCTGCTCTGTTAGTAAGGAGGGCTGGTACACCCCACAACCTCTCCATCACCTTTTCAAAAATGGGACAGGAACAGACACTAAGGGAATGTTTCCACCTTTACTAACATATTAGTGCCTATACAATACCTCCTTTTTAAGACAGTTTTAGATGAGCCAGAATTTTCAAAACAATGTTAAGGGGAGGTAGGTAGGTATAGTAAAAACTCTGCACAGATGACCTGGTTACCTGGACTGTCAATCCTTTACTCACAGTAGTTAAGTTTCATCCTTGAATCATACCTGAAAGAAATTCATTCTTGGTTCACATCTGTAGGACTAATATTAAATATTATCAAGACTGAGGCCAAGACCTTTAGTACTGCCATGCAAGTGTTATGTTCCTCAGGGTTAGACAGTAACACCACCACTTGAGCAAGCCCTACATTTTACAAGACAACATAAAGACCTAGGGCTCCTTCCTGATCAACAACTTACCAGCACTTTGCATCCTGACTGTTTCAGGAAAACTGTACAGAATTTTAGCCACATGCCAAAACTTTCACTGCTACTCACACCTGAAGCAAAATGTAATCCAATTTCAGAATATGTATTACTCGCAATAGTCGGATGCTCACTTAACTGCAACAAGTTTCAGGTTCTATTTAATGACACCGATATACCCTTTCTAAAGCTACGTTCTACCCATCTAGCATAGAACCACTGTAAACACATCTGTACCAAGGTTCTCTACTGCCACAGTTTATACCTCTTCCTTGGGTGCCATCTCAAACTCAGAGCATACACTTGCATCTTAAAATTGTTTGAATCAAATCAACCAAATCCATTTTTACCACAGTAAAGTCTTCACAAAAACATTCTCCTACTAGGGACCTTAAGTCTGGAATTCATTTACACTTCACATAATGTCCTTCCACAGCTGCCCATCGATTTAAACTCAACCTGTATTAACAACTAGCTTATAATTTTGCTTGTGTAGTTCTGAAAAAAAAAATAACCTGCCACTAGTATAATGAAAGATGAAAAGTAGTCTCCTATCTAGAAGGGTGTTTTCTTCTGGCATTTCCTAGCTTTATGGTACTGCCCTAGCTAGAATGTTTCAATGGTGTATCCAACACTGCTGAGGTCTGTGTCACATCTATTTATGACATTTACTTCAATTTCTGTACTGAACGTGTTGTTTTGTAACTTTAAGTAAGAAGTTCATAATAAATCATACAGATTAAGTCCCAAAGTTGAGTAGGATCTTGTATAACTTTTCATAAAAGTGTGTTCTTAACTGTCTTTCCTCCTCTGGCAGTTAGGGCAAAGGATTAAATCTATGGAGCTGTTAAGAGTCCCTTATCCTTCATTTCCTACAAGTCACTTAGACAGTGCTCCAGGACAGAGTATAAAAAGGCTGATGTAAACAAGTGCTTTACTTAAGTTAACAGATACAAATAAATTAAAAGGAACTACCTCTAAGTGCAATGCTGCACCACAAGTGATGTGGTGAAATGATGGAATCATGTGCCGTGACAATGAACTACCAAAACTCAAAGCAAACGGGTGTCTGATATGCAGCTACCTGAATACAAGATACTTAGAGTGCACAGGATTATTTTTCGCAATGAATGTTAGCAAAGGAAACAGTAAAAATATACATATGAATTTCACGTGGCACTGAAGAGAGAAGGCATCCCCCTTGCCAACTCTTCTTCCTTCTTTCCCTGACGCACCACCAAAACTCAGATCTATGCTACATTCATGACAAACAGTTTTATCCTTGGGATACTCCACTCCAAAAAGGTCTTCAACAAGGAAGCCTTCTTAGGTCAAGAACTAAACAGTGGATAAGGATGTCCATCAGCATATTGATTTCTGCTTGGAAGTGAATGGCTGTGAAGATCATACCCAATCAGATGTCCAGAGGCAGAACTGCATCATCCCTTTGCATAGGCAGTTTGAATGCATGCTGCTCTGTCTAGTTACATGGCATACCACAGCTCAGATTTCTAACCAGATTAGGTTTCAGATTTCAGTTCCCTGTCTAGTGTCTGGACAACACTGTCCTCAACGAAAACAGGTATGTAATGTAACCCCTTCTTTCAGGGACCTCAAATGCCCTGCACTTTGGGGAGATTCCAAATGAACTCCCTAACCTACTAATCAAGTACATGTACTTAGAACCTGGAACAGACTAACTGGAGGAAGAGAAAACTCTCAATTAGACTGGGAGAACTATACTCTGCAGTTACTGGTGCACCACCCTCACACACACAGGTGTGTGAACATGACAGTGATGACTAGCTGTCACGAGGTCAAAAAAATGGTTAGGCTCAACTCATCTATGCTTCCTCCCTTAGGACATCAAGATCATAACATTTTTTGGCTCTATCTAAGAACAGGATGTAGCATGCATCCAAATACAACACCCCAGTAAACAATTCTCTTAGCTAGAACCAAGGAGGATTTTTCCAGTTTACAGTGATTCTTCAAAGCATGCAAGCACAAGAGGACACAGAAATGGGCTGCATCAAATACTACTATGGGGGAGATGATTTTTCTTGTGAGTCATTGGTCATCCTGGCCAGACCCTTAGTAAGCACACTGAGCAGAGATGACAGACCAAATAGCACCATTATGTACTGAAAATGGTACTGTTCCACAGTGGACCAAATAAAATTCCTGTGAGGCTCATAGAGACTGATGTACCACAAGACAAATAAGTTTACCAACACCATTCAAGCACAACAAAGAAAGAACTTAACATCTGGAAGGCCACTCTCTATAACATGGGAAATGAGATGCATCAAAGTCGAGAGACCCAAGGAGGAATGGAAACCCATCCATGGATCCCTCAGAAGAAATAAAATTTGTATCCTGTCTCCAAAGGAGAAAAAGGGTCTACTGTGGCCTCTCTGAGAAAAAGAAGACCAATAACTAGTCTCAGACAGAGACTGTGATGGAGAGAATAAGTCCAAGGTAAAGCTGCTTGATATGTTTGGAAAGCAACAGTCACTGGCAATGGTCCATCAAGCTGTGGCACACACTGACAGCTGGCCTCTCACATACTACTCTAATGGGTACTCAGGACTGCAGTGGAGTCCCCCCACATGTGAAGTCTGTCTCCTAAGATGTTTCACAAAGGGACACGGGGTGGGGGGGTCAAGAGTGACTCTCTGTGGACATCTCTTTAGTGTTTATGGAAGGCTATTCCTTTCTTTACATACTGGACTAGTCCAAAAGAAGAGTATAAAAAAAAGTCAGGGGAGTCAGAGAGATATTCTGCAGTGGTCAAAGCTGGTTTCCTCCATCGCAACTTCTTTTGAGTTTCTGAAAAATCTACACAAAGAGGACTTCTCCCAGATGGGATTATTCTAACCAGAAACAGGTCAATATGGATCTTTGATTTGCTTTAGTAAGCAAATTTAAATACAATAAAATAAATCCCCAAAAAAATGTTCCAATAGTGTCAGCTCCAATGATGTAGAGGATTTAAGTCCTGACTACAGCCCATGTGACCCGAGGTTGACTAGCAGCTTCTGCATCTGATGGAACTATTAGGGGAGGATGTAAGTGAGCAGTCAATGCAAGCTCACCCTGTCATGGGGGGTGAAGAGTGGGAGGTTCTGGTTCACTGCTTACATGCATCATGGGCTTATGAAGCATGGATTGCCATAATGAAAAAGCAGAAGCTAGGAGATTCAGCCTGTGGTAGTATTGTTCCCACAGTGGCAGCATGTAGCGGAGCTCAGACAGTCAATAAAGGGAGGGGTCAGTGTTCCACAAGGAGAGGGGTAGGCGGTTCTGCAGAACTAGCAAAATGGTTTGCTCCCTACCATGTGACCCTAGTCATTGGGGAATGGATGGGCTAATTGGGTCTTTTCAGCATGAATGAATGGGCTGTAGAACTCCCATCGCATGGGAAGAATAACCTGCCTGGATGCTGGTAGAAGAGCCATATGGGGAGGTCCTGCAGAGACAGAGAAAGAGAGAGAGGGAAAAAGTCCCATAGTTCCCATGTGCAAGAAAAACTCAGCCACGCTATCCACATATGCTGTCCTGATGGGATCTATAGCACATTGCTGAATTCCCACATCGATGAATACCTCTTCTTCGAATACCTGTTTACCGAAGCTCCTAATCAGCGAATAGGCTTTTCAGTGAATTTTTTCCTAGGGCAAAACAATGGTTGTCCACCATCTGGAATTTTCCCTTTCCCCCACTGTAGTGTGATCTTGGAGTTGGTATAGTTAATTAGACGATGTCGAGGGTGCAGCCCCCACATTGGGGGTGTGAGGGGCATAGGCCCCCACCTTTAAGTTTTAGGATTTCGTTTTTGGTAGCTAGGGTGGCCTACTGTTGGTTTACCCTAGGAAAAATTTCACTGAAAAGTGTTTGCTGATTACGAGCTTCGATTAATAGGTGTTTGATGAAGAGGTATTCGCGGATGTGGGATTCAACAGTGATATAGACCCGTACTGATGAGGTCATAAAAACAAAACCTGCACGACTGCAGTTAGTGGGGGGTTGGCTTTACTGTCCTGAATGTACCCATAAAGACTTAAAAAATAAAAAAAATTGTGGGCATTCAGAAGCCATGTAACCGAAACATTGGAAAGTCATTTGTGTATATATCCCATAGGTCTCTAACTAAATGGAGTTTAAGGTATTACACAATTAAGACTCTAGATTGGCTGGGCTTTTCTTGCCGTTTTTATTTAATGGTTTGTGTGACCTTTAAGCCCTTTGGTTTGGATGGTCTCCATGTGAGGAATGACCCAAGGTCCCTCAGCTTTTTTATCAAATACTGTTTTAAGTCTCTTTGGGGAGAAGGCAGAAAAACTACAAGGCAGTCCACAGAGTACTTCATCACGAAAGTAGAGTCAATCAGCTGAGGGGGTGCAGAATCTATAGGCAGAGATGGCATGTCTCATTATTAAACCAGCTACAGCAGAAGTCAGTCTGTGTTGAGCAGGAGTGAATGACAGATGAGATTCGGGAATGGTGTCAGGAAATTGGTCCCAACATGGAATTGGATATCACGTCACAGGTAGTGTTTGTGAAAAAGGCATTCATGATGTTCTGTACTGGTATCAGGCTGCATTCCCTAAAAATGCACTTCTAAACATCCATCTGGTCAAATCCCACCAGGCTTCAAAAAGCAATTAAGCATCTACCACCCTTGGAATGATTGATAATCTTCCCTGCATGGAAGGGGCAGGGGACACTGCCACAACTCTCAGAGACACAGGAATGCAGGGGAGATGAAAGAACAGGAACTCCCAGGCCAAACTTCAACCACAAAGCTTTAAAAAGGGAACTCAAGGATCTGAGAGATGCAAGCAAGCAAGACAGTGGTGGTGACCAAATCCTGGGACTTATTACCACAGGCTGTCCTCAGGGAAATTCTTCTCTTACCACCTTCTAGGTCATCAGCAGATGACTAGTGGTTTGACTTCAGTCTCTCAGCAGTCATGGGACACCTCACAGGCTGCACAGCCACTTAGCAGCAGGCTGGTGGACTTAGGTGGAAGAAGCTTTGGCTGATGCAGAGTCCCATGCTTCTTTTATTTTATCCCTTCACTCCACCTTATGCCTAGGATCACACAATGGATCCGCTTAGTGATCCTTGCCCTGCTTGCTTTCCGAAACCTTTATCCTATTAGTAGTCGTAGTTGGACATGCTTCACACTTTTTGCACCTCCTCCTTATTGTAGACATCTTAAAATGCTGACACTTGTGACACTCAGGTATATGCTTCTTCTCTAGAGATGGTGACAGTGTGAGTTCAGGCTGATGACCACATCTCTGCAGGAACACTGGTAACGTTTACCTCTCCTTCAGCACAAAGATCATGAAATAGTCTATGACAAATCTTAAAATTCGAACAGGGAAGCACAGGCAGGATATACCCACGCCATCTAAGATCCAGTGTGTGGCACCAGGACATGATTGATGGGAGATATTCAAACACCTTTGTAGCTGAAGAATGCAAGAATGTTGGCAGTGGAAAGTTCAATACAAAAAGAAATCACAGCTGTTACCCACTGCAAAAGGCCCCAGAAAGTATGGTCAAATTTTCATGCAACACTGAATCTGTTGCGAAGGACTGAAAAGGTTCTGTTTGCTACCTGAAATGTAAAATGCTTCTACTTTGTTAAATAAGACTTCCTATGGAGCATTTTTTGACTACATCCACAATGTCAGTAGTGTCATTTTATAACTCCTGGAAGTTTGTAACTACTGTTCAGAAATTAGTCAAGTATAAAGAATCATACCACTCAACCTGGAAACATAAAAAATCTGGACAAAGGCCCATGAAAAATTAGGTACAACTGTCCAAAAATCTGTACACTGATTAACATAACATTTGCATACATAATTCATTAACACCAACCACTCCAATGGAGTTGTGGGATGCCAACATTCAAAAGCAAATTGAGGAACAAGGCTGGTAATGAAAAATCATTTCTCCTGCATCCAACTCCTTCACACAACTGAAATGCAAACATTCAAAAGGGTATAAACCACAGGTATATAATATAAGCATTACTAATGCTGGAGTGTGTTTTAGGGACTGACATTTAAATTATATATATATATATATATATATATATATATATATATATATATATATATATATATATACACACACATATATATTTATTTATTTTTTTTAAGAATGCTAACATTCATCAAACTACCACTTAGTCATGCAAAAAAACCTAGTGATAAGCACAGTATGACAATAAGCCCTATGCACTACTAATATGATTCCCCTCCCTGTACTGTAGCAAGAAAGTAAGACATATTCAGGGGTGGCCTGTGCTATTGGACTGCCGGACTGCAGCCCCCCCAGCTGTAAAAAAGAAAAGAAAATAGAAAAGAAGAAAGTAAAATAAAAAAACAATCGCAAATAGCAGACCTGAGCATGCGCACTAGCAGCATTTCTGATATCTGGACTTCTGCTGAGACATCATTATCATTGCAAATACTTGTGGATCCAGTTTCCACTCGTGGGGATCCATGATGTTTCTGCTTAGGTCGTCTGCCAATGTTTTCTTTTTTCCTGGCAGGAATTGAGCTTGTAATTGAACTTGGTAAGCCAGTGCTGTGTTCCACAAGGTCATTGCTTGCCTGCATACAGGGTAGGAGTGTGTACCCCCTTGTTTGTTTATGTACCACATTACTGTGGTGTTGTCTGTCCTTATTATAAGCTGTCCTGGATGTAAGAGGTCCTTGAAGGCGGTCAGAGCATTCTGTACAGCTAGCATTTCTTTTTGATTGATGTGCAGATTCCTTTGATCTGCAGTCCATATGCCTTGAACGCACTGTCCTGCCATGTGTGCCCCCCAGGCATAGTCCGATGCATTTGTTGTCATAGTTTGCCTGGCTGGGGGTAAGGAAAGACTGACCCTTGTTGAGGTGACATGCCTGTGACCACCATAGAAACTCCTGTTGAAGGCAGGGAATGAGAGGTATCATTGTTTCCAAGCTGTGGCTGTGTTGAGTCCATACGCTTTTCAAGTACCATTGTAATTTCCTCATATGCAGTTTTGCAAATTGTATTAGTAGTATACAAGATGCCATGAAGCCCAAGGCCTGCAGAATTTTTCTTACAGGGAGTTGGGTCTTTGTTGCCATTATTTTGAAGTATTGAGTTAGTTGTAGTTGTTTGTCTGGAGTCAGACAAGCCATCTGGGCCATTGTATTCAAGCTGGCACCCAGGAATGTCATATTTTGTGAGGGCACTAGTTTTGATTTATTTTTGTTTACTGTGTACCCTAGGCAACTTAGAAGGTGTTTTACAAAAGTCAGATGTTGTAAGAGAATGTCCTTGCTTTCTGCTTGGATGAGGCAGTCATCCAGGTATGGGTATATTTGAATTCCTCTTTGTCTGCAGTATGCAATTACTGGTGCCAGGCATTTTGTGAAGACCCTGGGTGCAGTAGATAAGCCAAAGGGCAGTGCAGAGAATTGGTAATGGGTTGAACCTGCAAAGAAACGGAGGTATCTTCTGCAATTTTGTCTGATAGGGACATGCAGGTATGCCTCCTTGAGGTCCAACGTTACTAGCCAAGCTTTCTTGCCCAACATGGGAAGAAGCTGCTATAGTGTTAGCATCTTGAATTTGGGTACTTGCAAGAAGGTGTTTAGAATTGAAAGGTCCAGAATGGGTCTCCAAGCATTGTCCTTTCTGGGGACTAGAAAGAGCCTTGAGTAAAATCCTTGGCCTTGCTCCTGTGTAGGTACCAGCTGAATGGCTCTCATGTCCATGAGGGCTGTAACTTGTTTTTGTGCCTCTGCCCATTGATTTTGTGGCAAATTTGGCATTCCTTTTATCCTTGGCAAGGTGTGGAAATGGAATCTGTATCCTTGTGAGATAATGTCTAGGATCTATTTGTCCTTTGTGACGATGCGCCAGTTTGTCTATAAAAAAATGCTAATTTTCCTCTCAAGGGAGCTGCAAAGAGATTTTTGCTTGGCAGTTTGAGGTTTAAGTCATTGTGTTTGTCTTCTAGTAGTTTGGGACCTGTCTTCGCCTCCCTTCTGTGTTACAGTGCCCCATTGGCGAGGTTTGTAAGGGATTTGTGCTTGTCCTCTGCCCCTTGGGCATCTGTATTTACCCCTCTGTGGTCTGTCAGAAGCTGGAAAGGACCAATTTTTTTGTTGGCCAATTTCTGCTGAAGCGTGGGGGTTGTACCTATAAGAAATCTTTGACCGTCTGCATAGATTTTGCCTTATTCTCCATTTTCTTTAAGACCTCTTCTGCTTTAATCCCAAATAAGACATCCTGCTGTAAGGGTGCGTCTAGTAACTTTGCTTTAACATGATCAGGCAGAGTTTGTTCCTTTAACCAAGCATGCCTACGTATAACAGACCCAGTAACAGCTGCTCTACAGGAAGCTTCCATGGAATCAAATCCACATTGTAAAGTATGTTTGCCCACCTGTTCAGCTGCATGCAACAGATCCTGCATTTCTTTGAATTCAGACTGTTGAGGGTGCGTGCTCATCTTTTGTTTTATTTGAGACATTAGAAATTGCTGGTATTTCAGCATGTGAAATTGACAATTTAGTGCTCTCATAACTAGAGTAGCTGAGGTGTAAACCTTCTTCCCCCACCTATCTAGTGCTCTGGAGTCCCTTTCAGAGGGTACAGGATTTTTAGCCATAGAAGCCTTAGCCCCTTTGGGACCCTGGGAGATGGTTTCTGGGTCAGCAACAGGGCTTTTGTAAAGGAATTTGTGTGAGTCAGGCACTCTATAATATCTATCTGGTTTGGCTGGAGCAGGAGGCAGAGAATCTGGATTTAGACTAGATTCTAAGTAAACATCATCCACAATGTCTAAAACTGGTCTGTGCCGGGAGAGTAAAAGAAACTCTCGGAGCCTTTTCTTTGAGTCGGAGTAGTCCTGACCTTCCCAGTGGAAATGTTCCCTCATGGTATGTAAGGTTTCCCCTAAGGAATAGTCTTCAGGGGGAGAAGCTGAGGGAATGGAATCTTCAGCATCAGAATCTTCATAAGGGGGAAAGGAGTAATCCTGTTCCTCAGAGGAGCCTGAGGAAATAGACACTTGATCAAATTGAACCACAGTCTACTACTAGAAAAACTTGCCATTTTTAACAAACTCTTCCACCTTATCCTGGTTCAGTAGCTACTTATCTAACCGACATCAAGCTGTTCTCTGGGTAAACCAACTGTCACCCCTACTCCCAATAACCATTGGTGTACCACAAGGATCCATTCTTGGCCCACTATTATTCTCATTATTCACTAATGACATAGCATCATCCCTACCCTCCACCTCAATAGTCCAATACGCAGATGATACTACTATAATAAGTGCTGCTAGCACACTTGATGAACTCCAAATTATAACACAAAATAACTTTACCCTTGCCGAAGAATGGTTCACAAACATCAAATTGTTACTTAACCCAAAGAAAACTCAACTTATTCTTTTTAGTCCAAGTAGATTCCCCCCCCATAAACAATAACTTTTCAATAATATCCAAAGACAACACTACCATTACCCCTACTCCTCACACCAAGCTGTTAGGAGTAGTAATTGATAATAAACTTAAATATGACATCCACATCTCTCAAACAATCAAGAAAGTCAATAAAAAGATGGGACTCCTTTATAGAAACCACAACTACATGACCAGACACACAAAAGCCACCATAGCCAGAACTCATCTGTTATCTATACTTCTGTATGCCTCCCCAATCTTAACAAACCTTCACCAAGCAGAACTTTCAAAAATTGAATCATGCTACAACAAACTTGCAACATTTGCTAATGAAGCCACATATAGGTCCCATCACTGCCAATCCCTCAGACAACTCAACTGGCTTGAGTTACCCCAAATCATTCTACTCAACCAACTCACCACTGTCCATAAGCTCTACTACCTCCCTAGGAAACCCCAGCCTTGCAACAATTAATTCAACACTATACTCCCTCCAGAAACTTAAGATCAACACAACAAAACCACATAAAGGTCATCAAGCACAAAAATGAAGCTGGCAAATCACTCTACGCCTGCTGCATTGCTAAAACCTGGAACCTCCTACCCAATCACCTAACCTCAATATCCTCATCTTCCCTCTTCAAAAAAAACATAAAATCACATTTTATGCAACACTGGCAATGCCCATGTCTTCCCCCAGGCTAGACCAAACAAGTCACAACTATTAGTACTCACTTAAACACCATTGTCCTCAACCACTAATAGTGACACAAAGCTATACCACCAATTATGCTCTACCATCTTACCCCTTTTGCACAAATTTTAGCAAATACTTCTATAAATCTCAGATCAAACTACTGTTTTGATCCATATTCAACAAACATACTGTACTCTGAGCCAAAATGTCCTGTACCTTGCAAATATTACTAATGTAATGTAAGTAACTTTGTAACCGTCTGCAAATTCTACTATTGTAATGTAACTAACTTTGTAACTGTCTTCATGAATACTGTCTCATATCATACTAATGTTAATTAACTAAGGTTCTGTCTAACTGTTAATGTTAACCAAGAGAATGTATTATAATTATTTGTGGAGCTTTTCACCCCGGGCCTCCGCTGAAAATGGACATGTGTCCAGTCGGACTATCCCGGTAAACAAATGTAAAATAAAATAAATCAGAGGAGGCATAATCCTCCTCTTGTCTAGGCCTTTTGTCTGGGGGGGGGGGGGGGGGGTTGGGAACCCCTGATTAAAGAAATCAAATCTTCAGCCATTTTAAGCATCTGTTTCTCAGGCATGGGGCCTTGAACTGGAGACTGATGAGCAGTCTTTTTTGGTTTTAGAGGAGTCTTAAGCTTAGCATAAGATTTTATGGTGAGAGTAGTTGGTCTGAAGACACCTTCTGTAACCGAAGGTGTTTCTGCAGCGCCGGCTTCTCCTTCTGGAATGTTGTTGGTAGGGCCTAAAGAAAATGGCTGCGTCAGCCTAGAACTCTCTGCTTGAGAATCTGAAATGGTCTGGGGTTCCAATTCTGCGGTCATCAGGGGCTGCGTAGGCGCCTCACTGAAAACCGGAGAACCGGCGACCAGCCCAGCAGAAGCCTCTGAGTCTGGCTTGGATCTAGGATGCCTGTCTTTATCTTTGCGTTTTTTATGTACGCCGGTAGTCGGTTGCTCCGACGGCATAGTGTAATTAAATTTCCTACCGAAGTAGTGTCATGCGAAATCAGACGTTGTGGTCTGGGCCTATGCAAGGTATACAATAAGAATGAAAGTCCTTATGAGGTATTTGCTTCCCACAAGAAATGCAATTGTTAACTTTTTCTGACATTGGACTGAGGCAAGAAAAGGTTCCCCAACGGGGTACTTAGCTTTGAAGACTTTGGACTGAAATTCGATTCGAAAATCTCAGGTGTCGGCCGACTGGCACTTGCGAACTGCTTCTGCTTTGGGCACTGCGCGGCAAGAAAGACTGAAGAAAATGGCGTCGGATGCCTCTTATATACCCCTGGCGCACTGACGTCAGGGAAGAAGCGACAGCAACCGACACCGGACCAAGACTTTGGAATTCAGGCCGACTGCGGGACCACCTGATGACAGGATAACCCAAGTGTGATGACTGCAGCAGGGTAACATGATGAACATCTAAAAGCTTTCTTGCCTCTCAAAAGTAAACCCAATTTTCAATTATGATATGAAGGTATGAATATTTGACAAAGTGGCAGCTGCACAAATGCCAGCAATAGATGCTATGGAAAAGAAAGTTGAGATTGCCACAGATATAGTACAGTGAGTTTTGACAAGTTTAAGTATGACTAATCTTTTTTCTTTGGATACATGTGCAATGCAAGTAGACAACCATCTTGATAAAGTGGCTTTTTTAAGCTCCATGACCCAGTTTATTTGCTGAGGACACAAAAAGCTGATCACACTTTCTGAATGCTTTTGTATAGTGTATGTAAAAACAGAGCTGTCTATGGACATCCAACAAATGTAGCTTGTATTCTCCTTTACTGGAAAAATTAAGGACAAAAACTGGAAGACTGATGTGCTGATTCAAAGAGGTCTTGGTAGCTACCTCTGGTAAAAAAGAAAGGATTGGCACAAAGGGAAAAGTACAGTTATGTACACTTACCATAAATGTAGACATTCGAGTGTATTCACTGTTGCAGTCATCACATTTGGGTTATCTGCCTGCAGGTAGCCCTCAGCCGGCCTGAATACCAGAGTCTTAGATTCCTGTGTCGGATGCTGTCTCTTCTTCCATGTTCTTAGGTCGTCAGGGGTATAAAACATGCAGCCGATGCCATTACATCAGTTTTTCTTGCCCCAGATGTCAGGTGCCCCCACAATGGGAAGCAATTATATGTTATGGTACATCCCCATCAAAAAGCAAATTCACCAGAAAAACTTAAATACACCAAACAAGAAGGAAAGGTAGAGCCAAGAGAAGTCAGGGGGCTGGAGGGAGGGTAACCATGACTGCAACAGTGAATACACTCGAACATCTACATTTATGGTAAGTGTACACAACTGTACTATGTTCTTCGTGTTTCACTGTTGCAGTCATCACATTTGGGTTGATTCCCAAAGCTAAGGAAGAGAGGAGGAAGTCATTAGGGCCAGCAAGACTGCAGTGGCAAAACCAGCTCTGGATTTAGAAAAAATAGGCATATGGTAATGCTTGCTGAAGGTATGTACAGAGCTCCAGGTACCAGCTTCTAGGATGTCCCTGGTAGGGACACCTCTGAGAAAGGCTGTAAAGGAAGATGCAGCCCTGGTGGAATGTGATCTTATCCCCCTGTGGGGTAGGTTTTCCATGGTGCTTGCAGCAGAAATGAATGCAATGGGCTATCCATTTAGAAATGGTTTGCTTTGAAATGGCCTTCCCCCCTCTGCCCCTGCAGCAAAGCCAACTAGCAGCTGTTCAGATTTTCTGAGAGGCTTAGTCCTGTCCAAATGAAATATAAGCTGTCTGTGCACGTCCAGAGAGTGCAGTATTCGTTCTCCTTTGTTTTGTGGATTAGGGAAAAAGTAGGCAAATGAATGGACTGATTTAGTGCCACACTAGAGACCACCTTGGGCATAAAGGAAGGATTGGTCCTGAGGGAAACCCTGTCTGCATGGAAGATGATGAAGGGTTCCACTGCCATGAGGGCCTGTAATTCAGACACTCTTTCTTGCTGAAGTGATGGCTAGAAGGAAGGCTGTTTTCCAAGAAAGGAATTTCAACTCTGCAGTTGCAGCTGGCTCAAAGGGAGGGAGAGTGAGCTTTTCCAATACAAAGTTAAGGTCCCAGGATGGAGTAGGGGCTCTCCTGGGGGGGGTCTTAAATTTTTGCCCCCTCTAAGAAATTGCTTTAGCAGGGGGTGACAGAAGAGGAGTGGATCAGTATTACAATGTGCTGAAATGGCAGAGGCATGAATTTTAATTGAAGAGAAGGTTAGGCCCTTGTGGAGCATTTCTATCAAGTACTGAAGAATATGAGGTAAGCTGGAAACTGTTGTGCCCATCCCCTGAGTCTGGCTCCAGGAACAGTATCTTTTCCACTTTTCAGCATAGGATTTTCTAGTACTAGGCCTCCTTGCCTCCAGAATGACATCTAGCACCTGCTTACTGAGGGATGCTATTGGAGAGCTCAAGGAATTTGCCAGGCTGCAAGGTTCAGGGTTTGAAGCAGAGGGTGCAGAATCTGGCCCGCCTGCTGGGAAAGCAGGGAAGAGGTCTGAGGCAGGTGCCATGGTTCCAGCAGTGCCGTACTGCGCAAGAGGGGGTACCAGTGCTGGCGTGGCCAGTCTGGTGCAATCAGTATTGTCCTTCGCTTGTCCTGTTTGATCTTTTGCAGAACCTTTGAGAGGAGAGGCAGAGGGGGAAAGGCATAAAACGAGAGGCTTTCCCAGGTAAAGGACAGGGCATCCACTTTCCAAGCTTGACTGTGGGAAGCCCTTGTGCAGAATTTGTCCAATTGGTAGTTCTGAGGGGAGGCAAACAGGTCTACCTTCTGGAGTCCTCCATTTGTTCCTCAAGAGGTTGAATATTTTTGGTTCCAGTTTTCATTTGTGTGGGTCCATGAGATTTCTGCTTGGGTCATCTGCCAGTGAATTTAGCTTGCCTGGCAGGAATTGAGCTTATAGGTGCACTTGGTAGCTCAAGGCTGTGTTCCACAGAGCCATGGCTTGTCTGCAAGAAAGGGTACGAGTGGGTTCCCCCCTGCTTGTTTATGTACCACATAACTGTGGTGTTGCCTGTCTTTACCAATAGTTGTCTTGGAGGAATGTGATCTTTGAAGGCTGTCAGGGAATTCTGTACAGCTAATATTTCTTTTTGGTTGATATGCAGGTGCATCTGTCTCGGGTTCCATTTGCCCTGAATGTACTGCCCTGCCAAGTGAGCCCTCCATGCATAGGCTGATGCGTCTGTTGTTAGGGTTTGGGCGGCAGGGGGTAGAGTGAAAGGGAGCCCCTTGTTGTGGTAGCAGGCCTCTGCCCACCAAAGGAACTCTGTCTTTATACAAGGAATGATAGGAATCATTGATTCCAGGTCCTGAGAATGTTGACACCATAGGCTTTTTAGATACCACTGTAGTTTCCTCATACGCAGTCTTGCATATGGAATTAGTAGAATGCAAGAGGCCATGAACCCCAGGGCTTGCAGAATTTTCCTTGCAGATAGCTGGGTCTTTGGCCAACAGATTGAAGTAGGTTGTCAAATAAAACTTGTTTCTCTGGAGTGAGTAAAACAATCTGGGAAGTTGTGTTCAAGCTTGCTCCCAGGAATACAATCTGTTGGCAGGGTACTAAGTGAGATTTCTTTTCATTTATGGTGTACCCCAGTGGGGTTAGAAGTTTCTTTACGAATGCCAGATGTTTTATTAGCAAGTCCTGGCCTTCTGCCTGAATCAGACAATCGTCCAAGCATGGGTATATCTGAATATTTCTCTGCCTGCAAAATGCAATAGCTGGAGCTAGACACTGTGTGAATACCCTGGGTGCAGTAGATAAGCCAAAGGGAAGTGCAGAGAACTGATAGTGCATGGAGCCTGCCCTGAAGCATAAGTATTTCCTGCAAGATTCCCTTATTGGAATGTGCAGGTAAGCTTCCTTTAAGTCTAAGGTTGCCAACCAGGCATCTTTGCCTAGCGTAGGAAGCAGCTGTTGAAGTGTTAGCATTCTGAATTTTGGGATTACCAGAAAAGAGTTTATAATAGAGAAGTCCAGGATAGGACGCCAGGAGCTGTCTTTTCTGGGTACCAGGAAAAGGCTTGAATAAAAACCTTGTCCCCTTGGTTAGGCTGGGACAGGATGAATAGCCCTGATACTTAGAAGAAAGAGAACCTGCTGTTGGGCCTCTACCCACTGATTTGGGGGTAGGTCTGGCCAACCGTTTGGGGTTGGTAGCGTGTGGAAGTGGAATCTGTATCCTTGGGAAACTATATTCAAAACCCATTTGTCCTAGGTAATGAGTTCCCAGCTTTTTGCATGCAGGGCGAGCTTTCCTTCTAAGGGAGCAGGCAGTTGAGCAGGGCTTGGAAGGGTTAAGGTTGTCATTGTGCCATTTTTCCATAGGGGGTGGCTTACTACTCCCTGCTTTGGAAGTGGGAGCCCCCCACTGCTTAGGCCTGTGACTAGCCTGAGACAGTAACCTAGGTGGTCTGCTGTTCCTGGGTTTGGACTGAGAAGGCCTGGAAGAGACTGGAAAGGACCAATTCTTTGAAGGCCAATACCTACTACATCTAGGAGGCTGTACTTGTAGGAAATCTTTAACAATTTGCATAGATTTAGCTTTTTCCTCCTTCCTTTTGAGGATGACTTCTGCTTTGTTACCAAACAGGCGGTCTTGGTTTAAGGGAGCATACAGTAATTTAGCTTAACATGACCTGGCAAGTTTTGCTCCTTAAGCCAAGCATGCCTTCTTAGTACAGACCCAGTGACAGCAGCCCTGCAAGATGCTTCTAAAGAGTCAAAACCACATTGCAAAGTATGCTTACCAACTTGTTCTGCAGAATGCATTAAATCCTGTAATTCTGTGTGTTCAGCACTGTCAGGAATCAACATCATTTTCTTTTTAAGTAGTCCCATAATATGCTGCTGGTACTTTAACATGTGAAACTGGCAATTTAAAGCCCTAATGGCCAAAGTAGCAGAAGTTTATACCTTCTTACCCCATCTGTCCAAGGCTCTAGAATCTCTATCAGAAGGGGTAGGATTTTTGGCAATGGTAGCCTTAATGCCTTTTGGTCCTTGGGAAATGGTCTCTGGATCCGCAGTAGCATTCTTGAAGAGGAACTTGAGAGTCAGGTACTCTGTAATACCAGTCAGGTTTTCTGGCAGCTGGAGTTAAAGTGTCTGGGGAAAGGCTAGATTGCAAGAAAGCATCATCTACAATGTCCAGAACAAGAGGGATAGCTAAAGGCCTGTGTTGAGGAAGGAGTATGAATTCCCTCAGCTTTTTTTTGGAGTCAGAGTAATCCTGGCTTTCCCAGCGGAAATGCTCCCTAAGAGTGTGCAAGGTTTCACCAAAAGAAAAATCTTCTGGAAGGGAAGCAGAGGGAATCCTCACAGGTAGATAAGGGCAAATCCTGGTAATCAGAAGGAACAGAAATATCAGATTCCTGATCAGAAGAATCAGGAGGAAAATCAGTTCTAGGTCTCTTAGAGGGGGAAGGCTGGCTTCCCCTAATTAAGGTAATAAGGTCTTCAGCCATTCTAAGCATTTGTTTTTTAGGCATATGGGCCTGAGCATGCAGTTTGGACATCGGTTTTCTAGGCATGGTGTGAGTTTTAGGCCTGGATGAAGAAGATGGCGTCGGTTTAAAATGCAAGTCTGTAGGCCTGAATACACCCTCAGAAGCCTGTGCCTGCACAGTGGCTCCAGACCCATCCAAGGTAGAGACATCTGCAGGTTCCATAGTTGAAGTATCTCGTGGCATTCCGGACTCCGAATGGGTCTCAGTAGAGGCCTCTGAATCTGAAGTAGTGGGTATCAGGGGCTGCGAAAGCACCTCACTGAGTACTGGTGGACTGGCGACTAGCTTAACGGAAGCGTCATAGGCAGTTTTGGACCTATGCGGTCTGTCTCTCTCTTTATCCTTACGTTTTTTCGGAAGATCGGTAGTTGGGTGGCTTAACAAAGCCATTTCAGAGTATGGATACCGAATACCAAAATAATTTGCTGCAAAGATATCCTGACAACGAATAGTTTGGGGGTTGAACAAGGCACTAAACCGACAGCGAGGGACGTCGTGGTCTGGGCGGGTGCATCTAATGGTTATCAAACTGAGCCGCCCTCAGAACTTCCCACAATTTCTAATGATGGGAATAGAGTTACTTTTTCAGCCCCAAACCATACGAACGTGGTGAGCGAAGAGGGCCATTTGAGGTCATTGGTGGGGGGCCAATGCCCACATAACAACATACAAAGAATTGGTGATGTTCCGACTACGGAAGCTTTTCTGAGAGAAGCCTATTTTTTTTTTTACTAACATCAGTATTTCGAACAATGGGGCTGTCAACAATAACAATACTACTAACTCCTTAGTGGGGTATCTAAATTAATTTGATCAAAAATTACTTAAATGTAGGAAACTACAACTTGAAGTTTCCTACTTGGAGGAATGCATAAATAAGAAAGGTCTGCGCCAGTGGCGGTACCCAGTAGGACTTGTGAATGGATCCCCTTTTCATATGGAGATGAAGGCTCTGTTTGATAAACAGGGCTTGGAATTCCTCTGCATTTTAATTAAAAATTATTTGGTGCAAATTGCATCCTTAAGAGCGGATTTAGAAACATTAGTACAAACTATAACTAATGCAAATGACTATGATAGGTATAGGTTTGAACATGCTTGGATCTTTAGCAGCATCGAAGCTAGCTGACTAAGAACATTGAGACCAAAAAGAAGAAAATCTCTAGGGATATGAATGAATACTCTAAAGGACTTGCCTACCCAGCCCCTCCATTTGTCACCAATGTCTATAATAGCGGAGACAATGTTGGCCACACAGGTGCACAGGTTAATGCAACTAACCTGGATGATTCTGTGGATGATAATCCAGCTTCCTTGGTCTGGCATAGTGAGCGGATCAGAAATAATAACGACACATTCCCCAACAACATGAGCAAATAGCTTGTATGAATTCCGATGTTTATGGAAATATCAACAACCAGCAGGATTTTCGGTTGAACGGTGCACAACAACACTACCCGAATCGACAAACCAACAACAGGAGGCAGGGTCAGAACAGAACACGCCAGAATCGGAAAAAGAGATAAGGGGAAACCATCCACAAATACTACTAAGTACCGAAGGGGATTTTAAAATTTTCAACTTTAGTTCCCTTCGTGTGGATAAGGACATGGTCAACCTTTTCTCCAAAGGTCTGACTTTCGTGCCTGATAAAGAGGGCTAATTTGGTTAAGACGGTTATTGACCTAAAAATGTTTTACGCAAGCTGAACCTTTCTTGCCTCATGGGGTCTAATTCAACATCGACTAACAACTTGAAGGTTTCCAGCCTTTTCAATCCACAGTTGCATGAAACCTTAGCTTTATTTGAAAAAGCTTGTGAGATTGATTTTAGAAGGCTGTTGGGTAACACTGCATTTAAACAAGCATAAGAACATTTCTATTGAAGAAATTGCTTTCACTGACTTATTGAATTTATGCAAAGTACGGGTTATGAAACCTGACAAGGGGGGAGGGCTAGTGTTCATGGACCAACATGAATACACAAGGAGAATGCAGTCTGTATTAGATAGTGCTGTGCATGAGCAGGTTAGTCTAAATAAGTATAAATAACACCATAAATGACTTGTTCTTGGAAGGGAGCATAGATATTGACACCCTGCATTATTTAAATAAGCCTGCACCTATTCCAATTTTCTTTGAGGCCCCCAAGATCCACAAGGATCTAACCAATCCACCGTTCAGACTGACTGTGGATGGCAGGGGGTCCATCACTTATGCGTGTGCTAAATACGTTTAAGTTAAAGCCAATAGTTAGATCCAAGCATCAAATTTGCCATGACTCATGGCATTTTCTTGAGAATGTCTACAATATTGAATATAATGACAGTTTAATTTTCATCACAATGGATGTTGAAGACTTGTACACCGTTACTCCTCAGCAACTTGGTGTAGAATGGGTTAGAGACTTCATCCACCTTAAGGGTTTAGATGACAAAGATATTAATGCCACTGAAACGCTCCTAGAGATCATCCTGACTAACAATTTTCTGTTCTTTGACAACCAGCTTTTCTTACAGAAAATTGGGGTAGCCATGGGCGACAGCAGTTTCGCTAATAGTGTTATGGCTTACAAGGAAAGAGCATTTCTATTTAAAAATCTGAAGTTTAGGGAATATGTAGCTTGGTACACTAGATACCAGGATGATATGTTTATAGTATGGAAAGGTGAAGTATCCCTGATCCAGCCATTTATAGATGAAATTACAGCATTTACCAATTTCTTGGACTTCACATTTCAAATAGGGTGTGAAGAGATAGATTTTCTTGACATCCATTTGATTAAGGATCACCTGAATATTAGATTCAGGATGACCATCTTCCATAAGCCAACCTATTCCAATGCATTTCTGCATTTCACAAGCTGCCACCCGCTACACCAAAAGAAAGTGGTAGTGAAAGGGCAGGCAGTAAGGGCAGCAAGAATGGTCTTTGACTTCGTAGATTTTATCACAGAATGTGAATGCTTAAAATCTATGTTTTTAAGAGGGGCTACCCACTGGCTTTCGTTGAACAGATATTTGACAAAGTCATTAACAAAAGATGTTCAGGACATTTTCCCCTTTGGTGTTTAAAGGGTATGACATAGCCCCTTCACTACCACAGGTAGATTTAGTTACCAGCCGTACTTGTGAATTAAGTCCTAGACATGATATTAGATTTCTGACAACTTATTCCTTAGATTCTCAATACATTAGAGAGATTGTTAGTAAAAATTGGGCTTTCATCCAGGGTGACCATTGTCTAAGGAAATCCTTCAGTCAAGTTCCCCACTTAACTTATAGAAGGGGTTTGAACTTGAAAAGTCTGGTTGAGTACTCTAAAAGAACAACTAAGGGTTACACAGGTATGAGTAAGTGTGGCAGATGCCATCAATGTAAATTGATTAAAGTAACTAACGAAATAAAAATCAGAGACAGAGAATACTTTCTGGAAGGCAAATTTGTGATTCCCAGGGGGTGGTCTACGCAGCGGTCTGTGACCGTTGCAATGGTTTCTACATAGGGAAAACCAAAAGAAAGATTACACAAAGAATTTATGAACACCAATACAATACAAACAACGCTATTACTAACACTTTGGCTAAACACATTTTGGAATTGCCTCTTCATAGGTTTTCGTTTGTAGTGATACAAAAAGTAGAGAGGAAGTTAAGAGCAGCTCCTTGGGAGTTAGAACTGGAGGAAGCGGAGCTAGAATGGCAAATTCGGACAGGAGCCCACACACTACCAGGGTTGAACGAGGCACTATCAATAAAATGTTTATTAAAAATGAAAGCACTCGCTAGGTAATGGTGTGCAGATGTCTAACGAATTTTAGCTTTAAACTGTATTAACATTTTAGAGTATTTACAAATACTCTATCAAATTAACGCTATTATACTTACGGGTATAGTGACGTTCATGCATTATAATGACATAATTTGAGATGTCTGGAGTATTTTATTTAATAACATTGCTATTTGTACTACTGTTGACAATATGTATGGTGAACTAGGATTTCGTAGTTATTTGACTGAAGTAGTTCGTTATTGTGTAAAATGAAAACCATTAATAATATGAAAATATTGTTGCGTTAAGGCCAAATAGGTCTGTATATATCTTTCCAAATGCAAGTTTTGTTTACACAGGAATAGTACTCAGATTGGTTATAATGATTAGTATTTTACTAGTTTTTATTCTGTTGCTTTAAACTGAAACTAGTTTGAGTAATATCATTACTGATTTTAGATTTTCAATGGATGTGGGATTTTGAAGCCTGCGGTGGTGGTACTGCGGTAGCGTTGTCGCCTCACACTAAGACGCTGTCCGGTTCAATTCTCAGCTAGTGCGTCTTCTGCGTGGAGACGTACGTGAATGGGCATACCTTCGTTGAAGGTTGTGCGTCAGGGTTGGCAACTCAGCACGTAAAATCTATTGCTAATCATTAGCGGACTGGAGTTCCGCTGTGGCGACCCCTAACCGGGAAAAGCCGAAAGACACAAAATTGGATGTAGGATTTTAAGTGGGGTTTTTATGTTTGTGAGACATTTTATGTAATTTATTTAGTTGGAAGAAGCTGGAGTATTAACTCCAGCGAAAGTGCTTACTACAATAAATTAATTTCTGTTGGAGTGTACTGGGAGCCTCTCGCTTTGTTGTTTAATGTGGTCTGGGCCTAAGCAAGGAATGCAGTACGAATGAAAATCTTTATGAGGTATTTGCTTTCCACAGGTAAGAAAATTGTTAACTTTTACTGACATCAGTTGGAGCAAGAAAAAAAGATCCCCAACGGGGTAATTATCTTTTTTTTTGAAGACTTCGGTTCTGAAACTCGAAAACGAAAATTTCAGGAGTCGGCTGACCAGCACTTGTGAACTGCTTCTGCTTCAGGCACTGCACGGCAAGAAAGACTGATGTAATGGCGGGGGCTGCATGTCTTATACCCCTGATGACCTGATGTCATGGAAGAAGAGACAGCATCTGACGCAGGAATCAAAGACTCTGGTATTCAGGCCGGCTGAGGGCTACCTGCAGGCAGACAACCCAAATGTGATGACTGCAACAGTGAAACACGAAGAACATCTGTCCTTATGGAAAATGATGTACGGAGGTTTACAAGAAAGATCTTGGAGTGGACACCCTCCTAGCAGAAGTAAATGCCACCAAGAATGATGTTTTTCATGTTAAGAACTGCAGATCCACCTTTGCTGCAGATTTGAATGATGGTCTAATTAGGGCAATGCCCCAAGGAGGGGTAGGGTTTCTAAGAGGAGGTCTGAGAATAGTCCCCCTCAAAAAAGCTTTAGATAACCTGAGAGAGGCAATTTGGGACTGATTCTCTCCAATGTGAAAGTTAGACATAGCTGACAACTGGACTTTGATTCTCTCCAATGTGAAAGTTAGACATAGCTGACAACTGGACTTTGATAGAAGACTAGCTGGCATCATTTTGAAAAAGAGAAGCTAGAATGTCTAAGACCACTGGAAGAGGCACCGAGAAAAGATTTAAATTCCATGAATAGCCCAAAATAGAGAACCTTTTCTACAGCCTCTTGTAAATCTTCCTAGCAGATGGTCTCTGGGATGAAGTGAGAATGTGGAATACTTGGGAGGACCAGCCTGGATTGAGTAGCCATCAGTGGAAGTGGAGAAACAAAACAGTTAATCTGAAGGCTCGAATGTCTGGGAGAGGCAGGCCAGATGGGTAAAACATGAGATCTGGGAAGGGATCCAGTACTCGTGGAGGGTGTTTCAGATGAAACCACAGGTAGGAGGACTCCTACTTGTCAAGGCCAAAAGGGATCAATGAGGATCACTGTGGACCATCTTCTCTAATTCTTTCTAAAAATATTTTGGGATTAGAGGAGTCAGGGGACCAAGTATGGATCAGAGTGTGGCCATTGGTGACTCTCCTTCTGGAGGGAGCAGGGAAAAAAAAAAACTGCTGCATTTGGTGTTGTGGGGAGAAGCAAAAAAACTGCAGCATGGTTGGCTCCAACAGCAGCAAATCTGTTCTGCCACCTTTTAACTGAGTGACCATCTGTGAGGCAAAAGACAGATCTGCTCAAACTGTCTGCTAGAACAATGGATTTAAAGAAACAACCAGCCAGGTATCCAAACATGTTTTAATATCACTCTGACGTCTTGGCCACAGCCTTCAAGGAGTAAAACATCACAAAAACACTTGCCTTAAATACACACCTTAAAAGACAATTAACACTTAGTTACATATTTAAATAAGGAATCTCCAGTTCCACTCCTCATTTAACCCCTTAGGGATAGAGTATCAAACTTTAAAATATACACAGATTCTTTAAACAACAATGCATTTTTTACAGGAAATTTATCAAACTGCGAAACAACCATCTTTTCCAATATGGTGCCCTGTAGCTCCTCCCAGAGTCTCCACTGTGGAATTAAAATGTTCAGATACCGAACTTTCTTCCCTTATGTTAACAATGTCTCTGATATATTCTAATAATCTGATCTTAAAAGGCCTCCTACTTTCTCCCACATAGAATCTGTTACAGGGGCATTTAAGGGCATAAACAATGCCCTCTGTGTTACAACTAAATTGACCACATGCCCTAAAAGTTATGCCATTAATTTTAGAAAATCCTTTGACCATGTATTTACAAGCTTTGCATTTTCACAGGGATTAGTGCCATTTTGTACTATACGATTTGGAATATCCACAGGGCGCATAACAAATTTTCCCTGAACTATAAAGTTCTTAATACTCTTCCCAATTCTGTAGGAAAGTGAGGGTTTAGTACTTATCCACTTCAAAAAATCCTTCAAAAATGTCAGGTAACCCCAATAAAGTTTATTAATTCTATTACTTTGGAACTAAAGCAGCTATACGTGGTGACACAACAGATTTTCTCACTCTCATTATGTAGAGATTCTATTTCCTCAAGCTGTCTTCCCTTATCTTTTATTACTACTTTTCTACATCCGCCCAAGAACTTATCCCAACATCTGTCTAACAGTTCATTACTATAACCCCGATTTCTAAATACATCAACCATTCTCCCCATTTCTTTTTTAAAATCCACTTCATTATTACATAATCTGTATAAACGTAAAAACTCCCCACATGGAATGGCCTGGAGAGTATGGGGGGGGGGGGGGTGACAACTTTGTACATGTAAATATTGTTGCATGCCCTCTTCAAACTTTCTATGTACTGTTGTAGAAATATTCTTTCCATCACTAATGTCCACTACAACATCTAGAAAATGAACCCTTGTACCTACTTTCATCCAAACTCTAATTTGAATCTGTGTTGCAATTCAACCACAAATTCATCCACCAGTTCTTGTCCCCCCTCCACCAAGAAAATCAAATAGTCAACAAATCTGTAGTACCTCACCACATATTCTTTTTTTTAAATTCTATTCTATATAGACATTCTATCAAATAATCCCATACTAAGGTTGGCATCCACAGGGGCAAACGCTGACCCCATTGCTGTTCCCTGCTTTTGATGGTATAAACTTCTATTAAATTTGAAAACATTTTTAGTTGAACAAAAATATGAGTTCCATAACACATTCTGTAGCTGTATTACTCCCCAAAAAGAACCTCAAGGCCTCCATCTCAAAATTGTGGTGGATGCTTGTGTAAAGGCTCTTAACATCGAATGTGATCCAGTACATATTCTGATTCTACTGTATGTTACTGACTTTCTCTAAGAAGTCAAATACATCTCTTAAATAAGAAGAGAGGTCACATACCTTTGGAAGTAAAAAACTATGTAGAAATTGGTCAATTTTATTCAAAAAATAGTCTCGTCCAGGGACTATTGGTTGACCTGGGGGTCATAATATCTTTATGTATTTTTGGAAGACAGTGTAGAAATGGGCCATTCTACAGCCTTCTATACTAAACTTCCTCTCTATATCATTGTCTGTAAAGTAACCCAGTCTAAAACCTTTATTCAACAATTCTTCATATTCCTGTAAAGCCCTCTCAAACACCAATTTGTACTTTCTCATATATTTTCTCATCTATTAAATGTCTTTCACACATATCCAGATATTGTGTAATGGATCACTACAAGTTTATTCCCTTTATCAACGGGCTTGAAAATTACATCCCTTCTACCACCAAGGGACTGTAATGTTTTCCCATTCTGTCTTCTTCTTTCGGCTGCACCCGTTAGGGGTCGCCACAGCGGATCATCTGTTTCCATCTCTTCCTGTCCTCTGCATCTTGCTCTGTCACACCAACCACCTGCATTGTCCTCTCTCATCATATCCATAAACCTTATCTTAGGCCTTTCTCTTTTCCTGTTACCTGCCAACTTCATCCTTAGCATCTTTTTCCCAATATACTCTGCATCCCTCCTCAGCACAAGTCCAAACCAACATAATCTTGCCTCTCTGGCTTTGTCTACAAATCTTCCAACCTGGGCTGACCCTCTAATATACTTATTCCTAATCCTGCCCACCCTCGTCACACCCAGTGCAAACTGTAACATCTTTAACTCTGCCGCGTCCAGCTCTGACTCCTGCCTTTTTGTCAGTGCCACTGTCTCCAACCCATATAACATAGCTGGTCTCACTACTCTCTTATAGACCTTCCCTTTCACTCTTACTGGTACTTGTCTGTCACAAATCACTCCTGACGCTCTTCTCCACCCACTCCATTCTGCCTGTACGCTCTTCTTCACCTCTCTTCCACACTCACCATTACTCTGAACTGTTGATCCCAAATATTTAAACTCATCCACCTTCGCCACCTCTATTCCCTGCATCCTCACCATTCTTCTATCCTTTCCATTCTGCAACAGTTAAATTATAATTTATATCGGTTTTCTTTTTTTTTAAATTCCATATAATCAATAACTTGAAAAATGTAACATCTCTGAAAAATGCTGTATACCTTCATGACAAAGTGGTATACAGGTACTTTTATACCTAATATGACTAGTGTCTAATAAAAAATATGCATTATATTCAACATTAGAAATGCATGAATAAAAGCTTTCCTCAAAGGAACTGTTGATACTATCACACGTTGTATTATTGACCTCTTTTCTAACATCATCTTTAAAATAATTTTTTAAATGCAATTTCCTAATCAATTTAAAAATATCACATTTAATTTCGTACAGACGAGGAAGAACAGTGGGGCAAACTTTAAACCAAGGTTGAGTACTGCATATACAGAGTCAGAGAAAAACTGTCCAGATAAATTAACATAGGAGCCAAAGTCACTTGGAGGTAAAATAATAAGAAGTTATGTACCTACCATAACGTTCCATGTTAGTTGTCTTCTTCTCACCTTCTTTCTTGCTGGATGGGTTCGGAGCCGATCTTCGGCTCCGACTCGGTCTATACTATAGCTCAAGAGCTATTTTTACCGGCTCGAGGCAGCCCTATATCCCACAATACCATGAGCTAACTCCCCAGATCTCGTTGACAGCTAACACATAGTATAGTTTTATTGTTACCAAAAAATAATCCATTATATAAAAATATGGTCTTCCTGCTGGTAATACTCATGATACGGATAACCCTGAATAACTATGTATCATGAAAGAGAAGGACTCAGAGACCTTCAAGTCTGTCCAGGCTAGAGGGCAGGAGGGAGGGACGCAAGAAAGAAGGCGAGAAGAAGACAACTAACATGGAACGTTATGGTAGGTACATAACTTCTTAATGTTAAGTTGTCATTCTCGCTGGATGGGACAGTGTCCCTAGCACCTTGGTCCTGGGTGGCTCAACGGAACAGACTCCTGAGTACGGTGGAACCAAAGTCAGCTCTATTTCTGGAGGCTATATCAAGTTTGTAATGGGTAATAAAAGTATGTTGAGAAGCCCATGTAGCTGCTGCACAAATGGCATCTAATGGTAACCTTGCTTGAAAGGCTGTTGAGGTTGATAGTGCCCTGGTTGAATGAGCCCTTAGGTCTTGAAGGAAGTTGTTTGTGTCTCAACTCGTAGACAAAGGTAATGATGGATGCTAACCATCTGGAAAGAGTTACCTTTGATACTGGAAGTCCTTTCTTTCCTTCAGCATAAGAGAGGAAGAGCTGTTCTGACTTTCTGAATTGTTTTGTCCTGTCTAGATAATACCTCAGTTGACGATGAACATCCAAGGAATGTAGTTTCTGTTTAGCCCCGTTTGAATAATTTGGGAAGAAAACAGGCAAGTCAATAGTGTGGTTCAGATTTGATTCAGAGGAAACTTTTGGTAGGAAGGAAGGATTCGTTCTGAGAGCTACCCTGTCTTTATGAAAAACCAAATAAGGGGGACGGACAGACAAGGCCTGAAGTTCCGACACCCTTCGGGCAGATGTTATAGCCACCAAAAACAGAGTTTTCCAAGAGAGAAGCTTGAGGGAACAAGAAGCTGCAGGCTCAAAGGGAGGGAGAATTAATGAAGTTAACACTAAATTTAGATCCCATTGTGGAGGAGGATCCTTAATGGGAGGTCTGAGCAAGAAGATGCCCTTGAGGAAAGCTTTACAGAGTTTATGTGACATAATATTGGTTTCCGAGAGCCCTACATGAAAATAGGCAATGGCCGCTAGTTGTACTCTGATAGTGGCCGATGACGACCCTGAATGAAAAAGCTCCGCCAGAAAATCTAGAACTTTATGAATTGGTGCATTAAAAGGATCTAAGGACCTAGCTTCTGCCCAGAACGAAAAACGCTTCCATTTACTCGCATAAGTCTTCCTAGTATTGGACTTATGGGAGGCAAGAATGATATCAGGACAGGAAGAGAAATAAAGGGAAGCCTGGCTATGGTTGGAAGTGGAGCAACCAAGCTGTGAGGTTGAGGGACTGAAGAGACTGGTGCAGCTTGCCCGTCAGATGGGTCAAAAGGTCTGGAAATGGTTCCAGATGCCAGGGCTGTTCCAGTAGATGATGGTGCAGGAACAGAAACCATACTTGTCGAGGCCAGTACGGAGCAATGAGGATCATTTTGGATCTCAATGCGGTTGCTTTCTGAATTAACTGCGGAATCAACGGAAAGGGGGGAAAAGCGTATAGAAGACCCCGAGGCCAATCGTGGACAAGAGCGTCTCTGGGGGGATGGCCTGGTAGAGGGAAGAGTGTGAAGAAGTCGAGGCACTTGCTGTTTTGAGGTGTTGTGAAAAGGTCGTAGCAAGGCTGGCCCCACTTCTGGAAAATTCTCTCTGCTACCGCTTGATTTAGAGACCACTCGTGAGGCATGAGAATTGTTCTGCTCAGTCTGTCCGCTATGACGTTGGACCTCCCGGGGATGTGCATTGCTATCAGAAACCGCTGAGAGGAGATCGCCCACTGCCAAAGTCTGAGTGCTTCTCGACATAGGGGGTAGGACTTTTTTCCGCCCTGCTTGTTTATGTACCACACTACAGACATATTTTCCGTTTGAACTGCTATAGTCCCTGTGGGAAGAGAGTCCTGAAGGGCTTGCAACGATAAAAGCACTGCTCTCATCTCCAGGACATTTATGTGCAGGTGGCATTCTAATTGTTGCCATGTGCCCTGGACAGTCCTGCCCTGATAGTGCCCCCCCCAACCCGATCAGGGAGGCATCCGTTGTCACCGTGGCAACTGGAGGTGGAAGAACAAAGGGTCTGCCCTGAAGAAGTTGAGGGGAGACCATCCACCAGGAGAGGTATTTTTTGCAAGTTGGGGTTATCAAAATGTTGCGAGTCATTGGGAGCCGTTGAAAGGACCACTGAGAAAAAAGCATCCACTGGAGAATTCTCATGTGGAAGCGGGCTAAGAGGAGAAGGAGAATCGCCGCTGCCATGAGGCCTAATGTTTTCAGTACTAACTTGACTTGAATTCTGTTGGACTGAAACAGAAACTGAACATTCCGCCGTATGTCTGTCACTCTCTGAGGTGGTAATGTTGCAGACATTTCTGTGGTGTTTAACACGGCGCCTATGAAGTTTATACATTGACAAGGCGACAAGGAGGATTTTGCGAAATTTATGGAAACACCTAGTTTGTTGCAAATGCGAATGGTGTAATCCCTGGCTATGATAAGATGCTGCTTGGTGGTAGCGGTAATGAGCCAGTCATCTAAATATGGAAACACCTGGAATCCTTTTTGTCTCAGGTGAGCCGTGACCACTGCCAAACATTTGGTGAACACCCGGGGGGCTGTGGTGAGACCAAAGGGCAGGGCTCTGAATTGGTAATGACTGGCTCCCAGCCAGAAGCGGAGAAACCTCCTGGAGCGCCTGTGTATCTTTACATGATAGTACGCGTCCTGAAGGTCTAACGAGCACATCCAGTTGTCTCTGCCCAAGAAGGGCAGAATGGACTGCAGTGTTACCATCCGAAATTTTGTCTTCTGCACAGACTTGTTCAGTCTGTTGAGGTCCAAAATGGGTCTCCAGTCTCCGGTCTTTTTTGGTACCACAAAGAACCTGGAGTAAATTCCGGATCCTAGCTGGTCTGCTGGGACTGCCTGGATGACTCTTTTTTTCTAACAGCTTTTTTATCTCTAGCTGTGCCTGACCCCTTTGTGCGGGTGGTACGTCTGGGAGGGGTCTCGGCGGTTGGATCGGAGGGAAAATGAAGGGGATTTTGTAACCCTCGGATATGATCGACTGTACCCATTTGTCTTGAGAGAGGGATTGCCAGGCTTCCGGGTACAGAGATAATCTTCCCCAGACTGCCTCCAAAGGTGGACAGTCGGGCAGCTTCTCAGGGATGCTGAAAGGGTTGGTCAGGGAAGGATACCCTGGTTCTGTGGACCCCCTCTGCCCCTGGGGCGGCGTCTATTATTGTTCCCCCCTCTGCCTCTGGGGGGAAGTTCACCACGTGCAGCAGGCGCGACTCCCTGTGGTTTGCGGAACCACATCTTTCCACCCTTCTGACCTTTAGGGTATGGTCTAGATGGTGTGGAAAAGTGGACTCCCACGGCAGAGAGAGTCTTACCATCTTGCTCGCACTTGGTGAGGGTAGTCTTCACCTGAGGTCCAAACAACTCTGAACCATCAAAGGGGGTGTTGGTGAAGGACGCCTTGAAGGGATCAGCAAAATTACAGAGTCGCAACCAGGCGTGACGTCTCAATGCAACACCTGTGCCTGCGGCCCTACTCGCTCCATCGGCTGCATAAGAGATAAGCCGCATGGAGGAGTTGGCAATGGAATTCAGGGTAGCCAGCTGGGAGTTAATCTTGTCCTGATACCCCGCAGCAGAAGGATCCTGTATGGTTTCACCCAGTTCTTTGAGCAAATCTCTCTGAAGGCGGGTGAAATGACAAATAGTTCAGCGACCGCATGGCAAAGGTCGCTGAAGCAAATGTCCGCTTACCGTACCTGTCCATAGTTCTGGAGTCTTCATTAGGAGGATGAACAGGTACAGAAGGATCAGCTAATACCTTCTTAGTGGCGGCTGCTACCACCATAGCATCTACCGAGACACCTTTGGTCAGAAATGGTTTGTCTACCGGAGCAGAAATAAATTTAGGCAGCCTCCTAGGGGTAGGTTCCATCGAGTCAGTAGCTGCCCACGCCTTTCTGGCCACTACTTCCATCAGTGGGTCGAAAGGAGGGGACACCCAGGAGGTGGAAGGGCGAGACCCAAAAGCGTCAAGGTAAACCGACTCGTCCTCGGAGGGTTTGAGGGTGGACCAATTCCCCCTCTGTTTCAGGATGTCTAGGATGTCTGAAAAGGAGACATCCTCAGAGGGGGATCTCGGGGAACCCTCCGACTCATCCAAGTCGGTGTCCGTAGTGAGAGACTCGGGGGAGTCCACGTGCTTCCTCTTGTACTTTCTTTTCCTAGGGGGTTCCCCTGAAACTTCAGGGGAGGCCTCGGACGAGGAAGAGACACCCAAAGTGGGTACCCTGCGCTTTGGATCTCTGCTATCAGTTGCAAGAGGATGACCAGAGACCGTAACAGGCACTGTAGAGGGAGGAGCTGAAGGAACCAACCTTGGAGCGGATACCGGATCCAGCACGCTCCTCATCACCTCAAAGGCTCCCCTATCAGGCACCGAAGACAGCCCTGGCTCCGAGGATACCAGGACTGCCCCCGGTGCCGACAGAGAAGGCTCCGAGAATGATGTCAGGGCCGAACTAACCAGAGCCGACACTCCGAGAGGGAGAACGGGGTCGGACAAGGGTCCGATGCCACTCGCCTCCTCGGAACCGACGATGGAGTCCCGGCACCCAGACCTCTCCACGGACGGCACCAATGAAGAGGTCGGAGCCAACGACGCCGGGGCCGAAGGTGGTAGTATCGGCTCCGATGTGGGCAAGGTCCCGGTTCCGACAAACTCCGGCTCCGAGCTCAACTGAAGAGTCGGAGGAGGAATCGAAAGTGGCACCGAGGGAGCCACAGTCTGGTGAGATGGGCTTTGAATTATTTGGGCCAGTGCCTGGGTCTTGAGGAGTCTACTGACCACCCTCTCAATGTCATGGTCGGACAGCCTGGAAGACCTGGAAGAATGAGTCCTATGACTCCGATCCGACAGTAAGGGCGATCCTGGAGCCAATCGAACGGACTCTACTGAGGGCGATCTAGTCTTGCTCGCATCGGATCCGACCGGAGCCGATGTCAGAGCACTTTTGGTTCCGCCAGCCGTCGACTCAGAAGCTGGAGCCGAGGGTTTGGCGGGCTTGGGCGACTTCCCCGAGCCAGACTTAGACGGGGAGTCATCGGGCTTCAATAAGCCCCTCAAAATTAACTTATTACGGCGCTCCTGCAGGACTCAAACTAAATCCGTGACAAACGGAACAAGAGTCCTGCAGGTGCAAGGGTCCTAAACAATAAACACAAGAAGTGTGACCGTCTGTCAGAGACATCTTCTGACAGCACGAGTCACACTTCTTGAATCCTGAAGTCTTAGTGTCTTTAGACATTATGGTGGACACTAAGAGTCAACACAGTCAGCACTCACAACTCACACTCAAACTCTAACACAAGGGGAGAAGTTAAAGGGCTGACTAAAAAAGCAATCACACACACACTAAAAAGGGGAACTATAGGAAAAACTATAGAAGAGCTAAGGCCCAAAGGCCCGTCTATAAGTTTGACTAAAAAGGGGGGGGAAGGGCTTAACAAAAATTTAGCTAAGAAGATTTAAGGATTAGGTAATACAGTGGGGAATATTATTAGATAGGGAAATCTAACCTTTTACCTAAAAAACTACACAAAAAGTTCTTAACTGACCTGAGCCGGTAAAAACGCAACCTCGCAGCGAAGCGGCAAACGAGATCTGGGGAGTTAGCGCATGGTATTGTGGGATATAGGGCTGCCTCGAGCCTGTAAAAATAGCTCTCGAGCTATAGTACAGGCCGAGTCGGAGCCGAGGATCGGCTCGAACCCATCCAGCAAGAATGAAGGCGAGAATGACAACTTAACATTTACCATTTACCTCTCTTATAAATGTTGTTGCAGTTGTTCCCTCTGTGCCATGCCTGGCTGTTCTCGCTGCCGCTTCTTTCCCTGTTTACCCCCTCATGTATAGTTGTAATTATTCCGAAAAGTCCGGTTGAACTGTCCAGTTTGTAAAGCAGCTGGCAATGGAGAATATTCATTTTCTCCCTCCTCCTCCATGAAAATGTTGCGTCCTTCCGATACAGACAATGATGAATTGTAAGATTGTTGATCATTTCCTTGTTCTTCAAACCTTACGCAATTACGGGTCTTTCTCCGAATGGCTCTCGATGTAAAGGCTTTTCCACTATCATAACTGCGAAGGTCTCTGAAGAGTTTACCCTTTTTTCTCTCCATTAAATCTGCTTCATAATTTTTAAGTTTGCTGTTCACATCCATCAGGAATTTATCCAAATGTTCTGCATTCACCCCAGAGGATAAAGTAGAGCAAGTTGATCTAATTTGTTCTCTTAGTTCTCTCTGTTTCACCCTATCTCTCTCAAGTAATACAGCAACCCATTCCATAGTACACCTATGGGCTACTGCAGTCCACCATTTACAAAGTTAAACATGCCTGTAATAGTTAAAGTACCTATAAAAATGCATTGTTATTTAAAGAATGTGTATATTTTAAAGTTTGATACTCTATCCCCTAAGGGGTTAAATGAGGAGTTCAACTGGAGCTTCCTTATTTAAATATGCAATTAAACGTTAATTGTCTTTTAAGGTGTGATTTAAGGCAAGTGTTTTTTGTGATGTTTTACTCCTTGAAGGCTTTGGCCGAGACATCAGAGTGATACAGAAACATGTTTGGATACCTGACTGGTTGTTTCTTTGGTTTTACCTTCACCAGTTGTTTTGTTCAGAACAATGGATTTCCCTGGAATGTGCACTGCAAAAAGAAAGTCACTGGAACATATTACCTATTGCCAAACTATCACGTATTCTTAGCATAATGGATAAGAATGGGTTCCCTCTTGCTTGTTGATGTACCAGACTACCAACATATTGTCGTTTGGATGGACATCAGTCCTTGAGGAAGGGAGTCCTGGAAGGCCTGCAACAAGAGAAGAACATCCGACATCTCCAGAATGTTAACTTGGCGATTGGTCTCGTAAGGGGACCACATGACTTGGACTGTCTTGCCCCTGTAGTACCCCCCCACCCCAACTGGGAAGCATATGTGGTCACAGTAGCTTTAGGTTGGGGAAAGACAAATGGGCGACTTTGTGATGTTCTTCATACTGATCACTGCTGCAGTAACCTTAGCTATACGGTTTATATTATGCCAAGGATATAATAGCTGGCAAGCTTCCAAAGCTTCAGGGTGCCTTCCACTCACCTAAACTGTCAAGCAGCTTGAGTTGAGTTGACTGAAAGTCAAGTATGGGCGGAAAGCCCTTCACAGCTTTACTCTGCCAAAGTACACTCCTCAGACTTTTGAGGATCAATGGTTGGCTTGTATTTTCTTTAGATGGGGCAGACAAGTTCTGTTACGGAAAAAAAACTTCTACTTTCTAATTTTTTAACTGATGTTTTAATACTTTCCTCTTTAGGAATGCTATTTTAAAACTAGGAGTGTTGTGTTTTAATGGATTGCCTTGAGACTACTTTTAAACTGAACACTCATTTCGGTCAGTTTAAAAGTAGTATTATCTAACTGATCAACTATATTTTGTAAAAAATTGTTTATTTTACAGTTGTGGAGCTGCCACGGTGTTTAAAAAAACTTTGAAACAATAAAAATCAAAGTAACATTTGTGGACTGATGGTTTGGCTGGCATTGTTGCTTTGTTTCTTCCAAGATAGCAGCAGCATTTTCGGTTTCTCTATAGAACAGATCATCACTCCCAGCCACAAAAAGAAAAAGTTTAGAAAATAGCCTTTGCCACTACAGCAAGTTAGCAATTTTCCTTAGGTTCGTGAGTCTGCTGTGGCCATGTGTTGCACATCATATCTTTTACCCTATATCCCTCTGGTGTAGCACCTGCAGCCACTATGGATTGGGAGTTAACCACATCCTCTGCGGCTGTTAGGACCCCCTCAGTGGGCAAGGGAGAACCACACTGGTCGGTCCTTGGACAGGGAAAGTTTCCCACATGTCAGAATGCTGTGCCCATACTTGGGGAAGCAGTGGCTGCCATCAGTACACATTTGCCCCATTTTTCCTGTCAAAAAGAAACAGAAAACTGAGCAAGTGTCTATTCATCCTCAAATTTCTTTGGATAGGAGTAGTTTAATGGGATTGGCTCAGGGTTTGATTCAGGCTCTTGATTTTTCATGTAAAGTTTTTATTTTTTCAGCATAAAGTTTTTTTATTTTTTCAGCCATGGTGGAAGCTTGGTTATTCTACTGATCTTTCATGTAGAGCAGTTTTCAATACAAGAAAGAGGGATGCCACCTTTCTTGAAGAGATTCAAGATTCTGAATGTGAACAGAAAGATAAGTAACAGATTCAGGGTTTTGTCCTCAGACTTTCGATTCAGACTGGAGAGAGCTGTATTTCTGATACTCCCTTTGGGAGTTTCTCTTTCTCAGACTATTGAAAGAATGTCTCAGTGTTTTCAGTGGGAGAACACGGAGGTTTCTCAGTCCCTCAAAAAATACTGAGTTGTTACAGAAGGATTTTCCGGAAATTACACCCATTCCTCCTGTCCTGTCTGCTTTACAGGATGTGTGTCTTACTGCCTGCAATTTTCCTGATAGTCAGTCAGCTGTCTCGAAAAAGGCAGAAAGGGTGTATAAAGTTCCTCGCTCTTTTAAAATTGTACACACTATTCCTAAACCTGACCTAGTACCTATTGCCTTAGTTGACTTCTCTGCTGCTAAGCACTTAATTCTAATCCTACTCTTTCTAATAAGGATGGGAAAATTATTGCTAGTATGGGAGAAAGGTGTACACTTCTGCAACTTTGAATTTCAGAATCTTAAACTGCCAGGTTCATATGTTAAAGTTTATTCTGACATAACGTGAAAGTATGAGGAATACTTTCTTGTGAAGAAAAATCAGCTTTAAAAAACGTAGTTTCTTCTACAGCATAGTCCACTACTCACTGTTTACAGAGTGTGTTTTACTCTGTTGATACTTCTTAAAGGGCTACGGCCACTTGTTTTAAGGTTTGCTTGGCTGCATTCTCAGAACCCTTGGCTAGACAATTACTGTTTGGCCCCTCTGCTGAAGAGGTGATCAAAAAGTGCAATGAAAGGGCCAAGCTGATCCAAGGAATCTCTTAAGATTTTTCAGCCCTCCATTTCTAAACTGTCTAAGGAATCTTCTTTCTTCTCCTCCAATTTCGTCAAAAAACAGAATAAACAGTCTCAACAGAACTCAGGAAAACAGACATTTAAGAAGTGGCATGGAGGTTCCAAAGAGAAGTCTCAAACCTCCCAAAACCAGAGATACTCTAACAAGTCTGAATGTCTGAATCTCTATTTTTCTCTTTGGCAACACATTGTTTCAGAGAAATGAGACCTGAAAATCATTTATCAGTGTCACAGATGGCAGTGGGAGGAATTCCTCCTTTCCAGGGGGGGTCATTCCTCATCCTGCAGATCAGACTGTTTTGTTTCTTCCTGTTCCTCACTACATGTTGCCCCAATAAGTGATAGAACCATTTCCTCCTTCCCAGGTGGGGAAGGGGTTTTATTCAAGAATGTTCCTAGTCTCAAAGAAAGAAAACTCCTGAAGACCAGTTCTGGACCTTTCTTTCCTAAACCTGTCCCATCACAAACTGTTGCCTCTTCTTCCTCTTTCAAGTTCCCTGGTAACACTAGACCTTAGATATTCATCATCACATTCCTTTATCCACTGCATCAAGAGTGCTTGCAAAGTGTCTAACTCCAGTTATAGCTCATTACAGTCTACAGAACATCCACATTTTTCCGTATGTAGATGACTTGCTTATCTTTGCAGAATCTTTTTCAAAGTGTCAGAAATCTCGGTCTTGGGTGAGAGATCTTTTGAATGTTTCCTAGGAACGCCAGCTTGTGCAAAAGTCTTTCATGACTCCCTCACACAGGGTTGTATTCTTGGGATGTCAACTAGACACCTCAGTTCAAACAGCTTTTCTTCCACAGGAAAAGTAGATCTTTAATTAGATCTATTTCTCGTTTTTTCAACTCCGACTTCAGTTATTGTGAGGGGAAACCCTCAGAATTTTGGGACTCATGGCATCTTTGAATCTCATAGTAACCTGGCAACACTCCACATGAGAAAGATGCAGTGGCATCTGAAATCTGGTCCCAGCATCTACACCCTTTACCTTTTCAGATCTCAGTACTGGGGTTTGTCAGAAGAGAAATCGCTTGGTGGCAACAACAGATACCTTAAATCAAGGTACCCCCTCTCCCTCCCTGCTCCAAAACAGTCACCACAGATGTTTCAGAGTCTGACTGGGGAGCAGTTTTCGGGACAGATAAAAGTGCAGGAGTTGTGAGACACTAAGATCAGATGCAAGTATGTAAATGTTAAGGAGGTGCTTGCCCTGATCAATGCACTCAATTCTCTGAAACATCTTTGGTCCCCAGGACTTCAAGTGGTTACAGACCATACCACCGTGATGTCATACATAAACAAGTGAGGGGGGGGACCAGGCCATAACCCCTTTGCAGACTAGTCATGTTAGCTTGGGATATAACTTTACATCACAATCTCACTCTATAGGCATTCCATAAGAGAAAAAATGTGTTCTACACAAACTGAGCAGGACCAGGACAAACACGCACGAACGGACACTAGATGCGGGGGTATTCCAAGATTTGATCCCTCTGTGGGAAGTAACTCAAGTAGACCTGTTTGCCCCCTCTATGAACAATCAAATTTAGCCAGTTTTTTAGTTTTAGCACTCAAATCTGTTTCTTTGAGCTCAGCACTTGTTCAGAACTCGTTGTAAGCACTAAATAAGCTACAAATTACTACAGCACTCAACTTTCCTCACTTGTCTACAGGAAAACAGGTTTTAGTACTTAAACACCTATCCAAGCATGTCTAAGGATCAGCTCCCGGTGTTTTCTCCAGTCTACCTGATGAATCTGGGCATCTTGGGGCAATTCAGCAATTGCCTCATGTACACAGACAACCCTCTCCTCCTACCACCCAACACTACAACCTGTGAGAGATGCACTTATATAGCCAAACTGGAGGCAAAGCTCTCTTCACCCAAGACTGGACTACACAGTCAAGAGGAGAGGGTAAACACTTGCACCACACCACACTCATCACATAGTTCCTCAAAACCTACACCACCAAAACACACACATAGAAACACAAAACACACAACTACATTCACGGAGGCTCTCAATAAAAATCTGCCCAAGCAACAGGGACCTCCAAAGCCGAAACGCAAGTAACCTCCACCCCCCAACACAACCCAAATGACACAGCCCACAAACTCAGTGTGCCACAACCACAGCCCATGAAGCATAACAACATACCCAACACTCGTCATAGGTGACTCTATAGTCAGGCACACTGATGTTCCACTCACCAGGCTAAACAAGGAGAAAGTTATTGTCAGCTGCCAGGATCCGACACAATGCATGCACTCAGGTCACTCCACAAGTACAAATATGACTCTGTCATTGTCCATGTTGGTGTGAATGACCTGAGACGCACCTCCCCGGACTACATGAAAAGAGACATGGAGGAGCTGTCCGATCTTGTAGCCCAGGCAGGTATGACCCTATCCCTGAGTAGTATCCTTCCATCACCCAGAATGATGCCACAGTAAAAGGACAAAATGATGGATTTCCACAATTGGCTAATCTACTGGTGTCATTCTAAGGGGATCCAGTATCTGTCTGCCTGGGTTGACATGACTGACAGACCACGATGCTTTGCCAGAGATGGCCTGCACCTGTCGCCCTTGGGATTCCAGATACTACCCAAGGCTCTTGCCACCCCTATAGTGCCTTTTTTTAGGAAAGGTTCAAATGACAAACTCACCACCGTAACAGGTACAAGCAAGCAAAATCTGAGGGTAATGCTACTCAATGCTAGAAGTCTAAACATCAAAATGCACTCACTCAAGGCACTCCTTAAAATGGAGAACGACATCTGTGCAGTGACAGAGACCTGGTTCAAGGCTCTAGAGAGCATCCCTGCATTACCAGGCTATAATTCATACCACACCTTTCGGCCACCTAACCTGGAACAAAACACTAAAGCCGGAGGCGTGTCCATATTCATTAAGGATAGCCACACCTCCAGGCTAGTTGCTCAGCATAATGCATCTGAGATTATCCAAGTGCAACTAACTCTGGGCAAGATCGCAATCCAAATTGTAGCTTGTTACAGATCCCCCACCATGCCCCAGGATTCCCACTCCTCATTTCTTGATACACTGGAAAATATTAGGGTACAATTTAACACCCTAATAAAGGGCGATTTCAACTACCCCACCATTAACTGGGAAAACTACTCATGTACCAACTCTTTTGCTCAACATTTTCTGGAATTCATAAATTCCAACACCTTGGATCAACTTATCCACACCCCCATCAGGGGCAGCAATATCCTGGACCTGGTCATTACCAACATGGGCAACCAGTGTTCCACACCAGAGATCAATTCCTCGTTCATCAGATCCGACCACAAGCTAATCACCCTAGACATCCACATCCTGCCCCCACCCCCATTAGGGAAACCACCGTAAAAAAAAAAATTTCCAAAGCCAACTTCACACTTCTTAAGACAGAAGTGGCAAAAGTACAGTTTTGTACCTACCATAAATGTAGATGTTCGAGTGCTAATACAGCTGCAGTCATAACAGATGGGTTTTCCTGCCATCAGGCGGGCCCTCGGTCAGCCGAATTCCAAAGTCTAGGTCCGCCGTCGGATGTCGTTGCTTCTTCCCTGACGTCAGTGCGACAGGGGTATAAAAGAACCAGCAGACGCCATTTTCTTCAGTTTTTCTTGCCCCAGATATCAGGTGCCCCCAGAAGGAAGGCAAAACATAAATTTATGTAATAATGCAAATGCAATATAATCAAAAAACAGTAGTTGCCAGCAAATACACCATAAAAGAATACCCCAATGAGGTTGTATGAGGAGGTGTTAGCCATTAGGCCTGTCCCAAGAGGGGAAGGAGGGAGGGAAACCTGGACTGCAGCTGTATTAGCACTCGAACATCTACATTTATGGTAGGTACAAAACTGTACTATGTTCATCGTGCATACAGCTGAAGTCATAACAGATGGGTAGAATCCCAAAGCTAATAAAGGGGTGGTAGGCACTAAGTGGAACTAGGAGGAGCCAGGATGCCCTGCAAGCCTGCAGTGGCAAAGCCCGCTCTAGTTTTGGAGTATAATGGTAGGTGATAGTGCTTGGAGAAAGTATGTACAGAACTCCAAGTGGCTGCTTCCAAAATATCTTTGGTAGGAACCCCCCTGAGGAAAGCTGCAGAGGTAGCTGTGGCCCTTGTGGAGTGAGATCTGATGCCTGTAGGTACAGTTTTACCATGAAAAGAGTAACAAAAGCGTATGCAGTGGGCTATCCATTTTGAGATTGTCCGTTTGGAAATAGGCTTCCCTTGATCACCTGCAGCATAGGACACAAAGAGTTGCTCTGATTTTCTGAAAGGCTTTGTTCTGTCCAAATAGTAAAGGAGCTGTCTGTGAATGTCCAAGGAATGTAGTAGTCTCTCCCCTTTGTTTTGTGGATTAGGGTAAAAGGTAGGTAAGTGGATAGCCTGATTCAAGGCTACCCTGGATACTACCTTTGGCATAAATGAAGGATTGGTTCGTAAGGAAACTCTGTCCTGATGGAAAATGATGAAAGGCTGCACAGCCATGAGGGCTTGTAGTTCCGAAACCCTGCGTGCTGAGGTGATAGCTAGAAGGAAGGCTGTTTTCCATGACAAATATTGCAGATCTGTTGAAGCAGCTGGCTCAAAAGGAGGCAGGGTTAGTTTTTCTAGGAATAAAATTGAGGTCCCAAGCAGGTACTGGTTGCTTCCTTGGGGGTTTTATATTCTTTGCCCCTCTGAGGAACTGTCTTAAGAGAGGGTGAGAGAATAAAGGAGGATCAGTGTTGTACTCTGCAGAAATGGCTGAGGCATGGATTTTGATGGAGGAGAATGAAAGTCCACTGCTTAGCAGCTCGGCTAGGTACTGTAATATTTGAGGTAAATTCAGTATTCCAGGATTCTGACCCTTTTTCTGATTCCAGGCACAAAACCGTTTCCATTTTGCGGAGTAGGCTTTTCTAGTAGAAGGCCTTCTGGCCTCCAAAATGACATCCTGCACCTCCTTGGAGAGTAAGGTCTGCTGTGAATTTAAGGAATCCTCCATGCGGCTAGACTGAATGTTTTCAGCTGACTGTGAAGAGTTTTGAAGTTGTGCTGAGTCAGTAGAAGAGGCATTAGAGGCAGGATCCATGGTGGGGAATGTGTCAGGCTCCTCAGGAGTGGGTACCAGTGTTGTCTTGGCCAGTCTGGAGCAATGAGAATCATCTTTGGTCTGTCTGCTCTGGCTTTTAATAGAACTTTGGGCAGCAGTGGAAGAGGTGGGAAGGCATAAACCGTCATTGTTGTCCAACTGAAAGAGTGCGTCCACTTTCCAGGCCTGTGGATGAAAGGTCCTTGAGCAGAATTTTGTCAATTGCTAATTTCTGTGGATGGCAAAGAGATCTATGTCTGGCCTTCCCCATGCTTGAATTATCATTGTAAAAACTTGAGGATGCAACTTCCATTCATGTGGATCTGTCATATTTCTGCTCAGGTTGTCTGCCAGCGTGTTTTCCTTGCCTGGCAGGAACTGTGCTTGAAGTTGGATTTGTAATTCCAGAGCCATGTTCCAAAGAGACATGGCTAGCCTGCATAGGGGGTATGAATGGGTTCCTCCCTGTTTGTTTATGTACCACATCACTGTGGTGTTGTCTGTCCTTATCAATAGTTGGCCTGGATGCAGTAGGTCTTTGAAAGCCATAATAGCATTTATTACTGCTAGCATTTCCTTTTGATTGATGTGTAGGTGCTTTTCTTTTTGTGACCATTTGCCCTGAATGCACCGATCTGTCATGTGTGCCCCCCAGGCGTAGTCCGAGGCGTCTGTTGTGATGACTTGATTTGCTTGAGGCTTGCAGAATGGGAGACCTATGTTTCTTTGGCATACTTGAGCCCACCACAGAAATTCCTTTTGAAGACATGGAATCAGTGGTATGATTGTTTCCAAACTGTGGCTGTGTTGAGACCATAAGTTTTTTTTAGGTATCATTGAAGTTTCCTCATATGCAGCTTTGCACATGGGATTAGCAGGATGCAAGATGCCATGAATCCCAGAGCCTGCAGGATTTTCCTTGCAGTCAGCCTGGTGAAGGTTGCCAGTTTTCTGAAGTATTGAGTTAATTGCCCTTGTTTCTCTGGCGTGAGGTAGGCCATCTGGGTGTTTGTATCCAAGCTGGCACCCAGGAAAATTATTGTTTGAGCGGGTATTAGTCTTGACTTCTTTTTGTTGACTGTGTATCCCAGAGATTTCAACAACATTATTACAAACGCCAGGTGTTTCAGAAGAGTGTGTTTGCTGTCCGCTTGGATCAGGCAGTCGTCCAAATATGGGTATATTTGTATCCCTTGAAGTCTGCAGAAGGCAATTACTGATGCCAGGCATTTCGCGAACACTCTGGGCGCAGTAGATAAGCCAAAGGGCAATGCAGAGAATTGATAATGGGATGAACCTGCAAGAAATCTTAGGTATCTTCTGCAATCTTGTCTGATTAGGACATGCAGGTATGCCTCCTTGAGGTCCAATGTTACCAGCCAAGACTCCTTGCCCAGCATGGGAAGAAGTGGCTGTAATGTGAGCATCTTGAACTTTGGTACGAGTAAATATGTGTTTAGGATGGATAGGTCCAAAATAGGTCTCCAATCTTTGCCCTTCCTTGGTACCAGGAATAGTCTGGAATAAAAACCTTGACCCTGTTCTTGTGCAGGTACCTCTTGAATAGCTTTCATGTCCATGAGATCTGAAATTTGTTTTTGTGCCTCTGCCCTTTGATTGTGTGGCAGGTTTGGCATGCCTCTCATTTTTGGAAGGGTGTGAAAGTGGAATCTGTAGCCTCTGTCTATAATGTCCAGGATCCATTTGTCTTTTGTGACAATATGCCAATTTTTCAAAAATAATGCCAGTTTTCCGCCTAAAGGTGCTGCCATTTGAGCCTTGCTTGGCATGCAAAGGGGAAAGTTCATTGGGTCTGCTTTCTGAATGGCTGTGAGGTATCCTCACCCCCTCTTGGTGTAGGTGTTTGCCATTGTCTGCCTCTAAATGATCCTTGAGATTGCCCTGTACCCCTCGGGCGCCTGTATCTACCTCTTTGAGGTCTGTCCGTGGCTGGAAAGGACCAATTTTTTGAAGGCCAATTTCTACTGAAGCGTGGGGGTTGTACCTGTAGGAAATCTTTCACTGTTTGCATTGATTTTGCCTTTTCCTCCATTTTCTTTAATACCTCCTCAGCTTTAACACCAAACAATACATCTTTTTGAAGAGGTGCATCTAGTAATTTAGCTTTGACATTATCTGGTAAGGTTTGCTCTTTGAGCCAAGCATGTGTATGTATGACTGATCCTGTAACAGCAGCTCTACATGAGGCCTCTAAAGCATCAAAACCACATTGCAAGGTATGTTTACCCACTTGCTCTGCACTATGCAACAATTCCTGCAACTCCTTCAAGTCTGGTTGTTCAGGTTGTGACATTTTGCTTTTCAACTGAGATAACAAAAACTGTTGATACTTTAACATATGGAACTGACAGTTTAATGCCGTCATGGTTAAGGTGGCCGAGGTGTATACCTTTTTCCCCCACCTTTCTAAAGCTCTGGAATCTCTCTCTGAAGGTATTGGATTTTTGGCAGTGGAGGCCTTAATTCCCTTGGGACCCTGTGAAATAGTTTCTGGGTCAGCCGCATGGCTTTTGTATAGGAACTGGTGTGAATCAGGAACCCGGTAATACCTGTCAGGCTTGACTGGAGCTGGAGGTAAAGAATCTGGGTTAAGGCTGGCCTCTGAATACACATCATCTAGTATGTCTAAGACAGGAGGTATAGCCAGAGGCCTGTGCTGAGGGAGCAAGAGGAAATCCCTGAGCCTTTTCTTGGAGTCTGAGTACTCTTGGCCTTCCCAGTGGAAGTGTTCCCTCAAGGTATGCAAGGTTTCCCCAAAAGAGTAATCCTCAGGGGGGGGAGACAGAGGGAATGGACTCCTCTGCATCAGAATCTTCGAAAGGGGAGTATGAATGTTCCTGGTCCTCAGAATGTTCTGAAGTAATGAAGGCCTGGTCCGAGGAAGGGTATTCTTCCTCCACTCTGGGCCTTTTGTCCAAGGGGGGTTGAGAACCCCTGATAAGAGTAATCAAATCCTCAGCCATTTTGAGCATCTGCTTTTTAGGCATGGGGCCTTGAGAGGGGCCCTGTGGAGCTTGTCTTTTAGAATGCATGGCTGCTTTAGATTTAGTGTAAGCCTTAATGGAAAAAGAAGAACAAGGCCTGAAGACACCTTGAGAGGTGGCAGGCCTGTCTGAACTCTGAGTTTCCCCGCCAAGAGTGGCTTCGGTATCTGTAGTCGGGGTGTGGCCCGAAGAGCGTGCGAACTCGGGCACAGAAGACACCGCTAATGAAGTGTCATCGGTAGTCAGGGGCTGCGTAGGCACCTCGCTGAGAACCAGAACACCTGTAGCCGGCTTTAGCATGGTGTCGGTAGAAGTCGCGGACCTCGTATGTCGGTCCTTATCTTTGCGTCGTTTACTCAAAACTGGAGTCGGAGTATCCGACGACATGTTGTAATTAAACTTTTTGCCAAAAGAGTGTTGGGCGAACTCCGCCCGACGCTTAATAGTGCGTCTGTTGAATGTAGCACAAAAACGACAGGCCGAGACATCGTGGTCTGGGCCTAAGCAAGGAATACAGAGGGAATGGAAATCCTTATGTGGTATTTGCTTCCCATATGAAATGCAATTATTAACTTTGTCTGACATCGGTCTGAGGCAAGAAAGGTTTCCCCAACGGGGTACTTAGCTTTCAAGAAGTCTTCGGTTGAAAAATATTCGTAATCTCAGGAGCTGGCCGACCGGCACTTGCGAACTGCTTCTGCTTCGGGCACCGCGCGGCAAGAAAGACTGAAGAAAATGGCGTCGGCTGGTTCTTTTATACCCCTGTCGCACTGACGTCAGGGAAGAAGCGACGACATCTGACGCCGGACCTAGACTTTGGAATTCGACCGACTGAGGACTCGCCTGACGGCAGGAAAACCCATCTGTTATGACTGCAGCTGTATGCACGATGAACATCTTCACGACACCCATGCACACAGACAACAGAGGTAGGACTGCTGAATCCCACACAAATGCACTTTATAAGCATTTACATGAGTGTATGGATCATGCAATCCCTAACAGAACCAAGATGGTATCCTCCAAAAAAAGGAAGCCAATCTGGTGGTCCGCTGCCATAAACAATCTCTACAACTGAAGAAAGATACTGTCGCAAAAAAAAGAGTAAAATCCCATGATTGGAGGAACTCCCTGGTCAGCCTCAGTAAAAAGTTGAGATTCCTCATAAAATCCTTCAAAGCAGTTATGAAAACAAAATTGTCACTGATTCTAAAGACAACCACAAAGCATTCTATACCTATGTCAAGAATCTCAATGGCAACACTCAGATCTGCTCTGTGTTACAGCACAATGGCACTAAATATACAGAACCAACTGATATAGCCAACATCCTGGCAGAAAGGTTCAGTGCTAACTTTACCCCCCTCTCACCCCTAAAGGGCCCATCTCTATACCAGAAGAATGCAAAGTTCCTGTAATCATGGCTGCACAGGTAAAAACCACACTCTCCAAAGCCAAGAACACAGCATCCATGGGACTTGACAACATCCCAGGCTGCGTTCTACACGAACTATAGAACGAACTGGCACCCCACCTAAGTACCATGTTCAATCACAGCCTCACCTCAGGCTTTGTGCCCACTGAATGGCACACAGCGATGGTTATCCCACTCCACAAAGGGGGAGCCACCACGGACCCCTGGAACTACTGCCCCATTAGCCTGAAAAGCCTGGTCTGCAAGGCTATGCAACGTATCATCATGAAACTTATAAACGATGACATTGGTAATCTCCAAACTCTGGACCCCACCGAGTTCAGGTTTGTCAAAGGCAGATCATGATCAGAGATGTTGGACATGCTCCACTAAAGGAAATCCCAATCCATCTGAGCTACACACTCTAGGGACCTAAACCTTGTCACCACAATAAACAGAACATGCTGGAGGGATAGATTCCTGTCCCAGAGACTTCCCATACACTGGAACAAACTACCTATCTATATCAAATAAAGCTCATCATTAGCACTCCAAGAAAAATCTTGATGATTGGATGGGAGATAGGAAATTCACCCCGGGGATCACTTCTGTGGCTCTGCTTGACAGGGGCACAAGAAAATAATTTTCTTGGGTGGCGAAAGCCAGGGTACCCTTTTTGGCTAGGCTTATATAGGCCCTAGGGCCAATAGCCTAGTACCTACCTATGAACTGGCAATATTCTGTTCCAGAACTTCATGCAAGAAGGCCTGGAAGACTGATGCTTTTTCTTCGGATAGGAATGTTCCTGTATGCCTTTCTACCTTTACCACTAGTGTCCAGTGTACTTTAAAAGATTCAGAAGGAATCCCCCAAGATCCGTGTGGTGACTCCCTTCTGGACCAGGTAACAGTGGGTCTTCCCTTCTTTTGGAAATGGCCAGGGTCAGTTACCATAAACTTCCTTATTGTATGGATGATGTGCTGCAGGGTACTAATGGAGGCAAGAAAGCCTGCTACTAGAAAGTCATGCATCAGCAAATGGAAAAGGTTTTCAGTTGGTGTCAACAATATAACCAGCACCCACTCAGGGGTGGTAGTTTTCGGGTTTTACAATATTTGTGAGAGTTACTTATCCTACAGCCTTGTTTATTTCTCTATCAAGGTTCATTTATGGGCCATTCAGCATTTCTGCCCAGGAATCCTCCCTCTTTTAAGGCATCCCCATATCAAAATGTTCTTGAAAGGGGTTTTGCATAAGAAAGGCTCCAAGTAAACCGGTGGCGCTTCCTTGGGATATTCATTTTGTGTTAGAGAAAATAACACTTGCTCCATTTGAACCAGTGAATCTGGCTGACTTGAGGTTCTTAACATGGAAAGCAGTTTTGCTGACTGATCTGATCTCTGCAAGAAGGACATCTGAGTTGCAAGCCCTAATGGTGATTCAACCATACCTCATTTTCCCCAAGGACAGGGTTTCTTTGAGAACTAATCCTTCTTTTATGCCTTAAGTGGTATCCGAGTTTCAAGTCAAACTATCCATCTCCTTGTTTTGTTTTTTTCCTGAACCTAAAATGTGGGAGAAAGGATACTCCATACCTTGGATGTCCACTAGCAACTCAGGTACTATCTTGACATAACTAAATCTTTCAGATCACTGGATCAATTGTTCAATTACTGTGAAGGTAAAAAGAAGGGGCAGCTGGTGTCAAAACAGATTTTCAAATGGTTGCCTAAAGGCTCTTTTTGCTATACTCACTATTACACATCTATTCCAGGTAGGGTCAAGGCCCACTCGACAAGAGCATTGGCTTCTTCTATGACTTGTTGAAAAGGTTGGACTCTAGAAGTATTCTAGAAGCTGCTACTCAGTCCTCTGTACATACTTTTACAAAGCACTATAAAAGCTGGACTCCTTCTCTAGGACTAAAATCATGCTTTTGCTATTACCACTCACCAAGTGCTCCTGGAGGCTTCCCCTTCCCAAGATAGTTAGCTATGGTAATCTACCCATATAGCTAAGGCTACTGCAGCGGTGATCAATATGAAGAACATAGTACATTTGTGTAAGCTGAATTTGCCATAACTGTAGACGTTCGAATGATCAATGATGCAGTAGTCACTCCCTCCTGCCACCCCACCCTTGTCTTTTGGTGTGTTTTCTTATGTCAGGGTGTGGATGTTTTATTTTTTGTTACTCCGAGCCCTGTTCTTTCAGGGCTCAGTCTCTCTCTCTCTCTCTCTGCTGGCAAGAAAGCTCTGAAGGGCTTTGCACTCAAACTTGACTTTTAGTCAGTGCAGCTCATACCGCTTGACAGTTTGGGCACATGGAAGGTGCGCTGAAGCACTGGAAGCTGTCCGGCTGTTACATCCTTGGCAAGATATAACCAATAAAGCTAAGACAACTGCAGCAGTGATCATTTAAACATGTACTGTTATGGTGAGTTCAACTTACACAATTGTACTTTACTATTGGGGATCAGAGCCACCAGCGAATGAGAGTCCTGCAAATGTTTGTCAGATGACCTTGGAAAGATATTGGTTGATGCCTGATAGACCACTGCACTGCTAGGGTCCAACGAAATGCTCTCATATGGTATCTGGCAATAAGGACCAAAGTGATGGCACAGCCTTTGAACCCACCAAATGAATAACCATTCTCACAATTGTTTTTTGGGATGAAGGAATGACTTCAGCACGACTGTGAAGAGTGGATAACCTGTCCTGGGGAACCTTTCACAATCTGATGAATTGTATCCAAGTATACTCCTATCAGGTTTTAACACATTACAGTGCCATATGAACTTCAGGAAGTCACGTGATTGTTCACTAGCTTTTAAATTTCCTGTGTTTACTACCTTGCAGCATCTGATAAAGTCTTTTAATGGATGGAATTTGGCCTTGTCCAGATTTACTGTGATATCCACTCTGTCTCAGGAAGAAGGGGGTCTGTCTCCAGTACCGTCAAGAGAGAACCTTTGGGATTTATGGAAACAAGTTTCTTACCCCTTTCTGGTTCACAGAAAAAGACTTTGGGGGAGTACAGAATGGTATTCCAATGGCAGAAAGGGTTTTTCCATCTTGCTCACTTCTGGTCATTGTTTCTTTCATTTTATGCCCAAAGAGTGGAAGGCCATCAAATTCGACATTAATAAAGGATACCTTTAAGAGCTCCACAAAGTCACACAAGCTCATCCATGCACGTCTCCTTATGGTAATGCCCCTACCTGCAGCTTTCAAAGTGCCTTTAGCTGCACTGGAGGTTAGATGCCCTGGGATACTGTACAGGGAGCTTAGGGTGGCTAGCTGAGAATCCAAGTTTTTCTTGTCATCTGCAGATACAGACCTGGAGGGGGACTTGGAAATTTCTTTAGTCAAATTCCTCTGAAATTTTGTGATGTTCATTGCTCTCAGAGCAAATGTAGCTAAAGTGTCCTCGACTCCTTGTTATGGCGATGAACAGAAGAGCTTTCTTCTGCGAGCTTTTTTTTTTTGGTGGCCATCAACACTACTATGCAATGCACTGCTGGTCCCTTGCTCCAATGTTGGCAATCTTTCAGGAATACCAGGTACTTGTCTTTAAGGGGAAATGGTTCAGTTATTTCTTTGGACCACTAGCAAATTAGATGGGTTTTAAACAAAAATTGTTCCATAATGAATGATAGTTTGGCCATAAAAGAAAAACTGGGCAATACGCCACTTAACATATACAGAAAAGGCTAAATCTTTAAAAATATTTTTGAATCACAGAAAAGGAATGAGAAAGATGACATTGTTTATGGAATATATAAATGTGGTAGTTTTGCTGTGATTATTTCATAGTAAACAAATCAACGGTTCAAAGTGAAAGGAAAATATAACTGTTCAATTAAAGAGGTTGTTTATTTAGCCCTGTGCCAGAGATCCTGTGGATTCTATACACGCAAAACTGAGCGCATATTAAAAGAAAGAATATATGGATACCTCTATGAGATTAGGAAGAAAAGTAACAAAAACGCCTTACCTACACATATTATTGACTGCCCAGGTCATGAGTTTAAATTTGTGGTGCTAGTACAATTAAATGCGAACACAAGAGGACCATGGGGTCTGCTATTAGAAAAGAAAGAGCTGTACTGGCAGTTATGGCTTAATGCCGGCAGTACCCCAAGGCTCAATGAAGTTTCATCTATCACTTTTTTATTAAAACTAAAAACTTACAGGCGATGAAATTATTATTTAAGAAAAGGTCGTACTACTTTTCCATTATTTGATTTTATGTTTGAATTCTGAATGTTTATTTAGTTTGGAAACGGTCATTTTTTTTAATAAATGGTTTTAACACATTACAGTGCCATATGAACTTCAGGAAGTCACGTGATTGTTCACTAGCTTTTAAATTTCCTGTGTTTACTACCTTGCAGCATCTGATAAAGTCTTTTAATAGTCATGATGAAAGTTCTTATTTGTTTTACAAAATAAACGGCAGTGTGTGTTTGCAGTGACCGACGTGCATCTGTGTAGCATTTTATTTGTTTGCTTTTTCTGGCTATTTTATCAGAAGAATGAAACTGGACAACACAGATAGAAAATTATGGTGAGTACATAACTTCATCTGATGTTGTCAATTTTCATTCACTCCTCAACATGTGGGGCAGAGTCCCCAGCTATCCAAATCCTGGGTGGACTCTAAGGAAGGATACTCCTTAGTACTATAGAGCCAAAGGCTTCTCTTCCTCTCAAGACCAGATCCAATTTGTAATGAGTAATAAAGGTATGAGGGTTAGCCCAAGCTGCAGTTGCACAAATATTGTTCATGGAAGTTTTGGACTGGAAGGTTGAAGTCGCCATAGACCTAGTTGAGTGGGACTTTAAGGGTTTAGGAAGAACCAAACCCAGCCTGTTATACATGAAGGAAAAACAATCAGTCACCCATCCTGATAAAATTACTTTTGAGACTGGTTGACCCAATTTGGCTTCTGAAAAGGATACAAACATCTTGTCAGAGCTCCTAAATTTCTCAAATCTGTGCAGATAGAAACAATCGTCTATGAACATCCAATAAGTGCAATAAGTATTTGCCTTTGTTTGACAAATTTGGAAAGAATACTGGGAGATTAATGGCTTGATTAAAGCTAGATCCTGACACCACCTTAGGTAGGAAGGTAGTGTTGGTTCTTAAAGGCACACTATCCTTGTGAAAGATTAAATAAGGAAGCTTAGAAGTTGAGGCTTGCAGTTCTGATACTCTTCTAGCCAATGTTATGGCTATGAGAAAAATAATTTTCCAAGTCAGATATTGTAACTCGCATCTTGCTGCAGGTTCAAAGGTCTCTGAATTAGGGACTGTAGCATTATGGTAAGATCCCAAGGTGGAGTAGGGCCCTTGAAGTGGGGCTTTAATAAAAAGGCTTCTTTTACAAAGGCTTTACAAAGATGTGAGGATACTAAGGTTGAATAATTATCTCAGATATGGAAATTGGACATTGTAACTAGCTCAAGTTTAACTGTAGAAGGACTAGCCCCCTCATTGAAAATGGAAGCCAGGAATTCAAGGATCTTGTGTACTGGTGCTGAAAAGGGTCCATATAATGTAGTTATGCCCAAAGGGCAAATCTTTTCCATTTGTCCTTATAAATTTTTTTTGGTAGAAGCCTTGTGAGAAGATAAAAGAATGTGGCGCACTGGAGATGAGAGCTTTGAGACCAGAGATGTCTGGGTAAGTCATATCTGTCAGGTGAGATAGGAGGTCTAGAACTGGATCCAGAAACCAAGGTGGGTAAACTAGATGAGGCCAAAGGAAGGGAAACCAAATCTGTTGAGACCAATAAGGGGTAATGAGGATGACTTTGCTCTTCAATCTACTTGGTTTCTGCAGGAATTTGGGATTAAGGGGGCTGGGGGATAAGCACTGAGGAGACCTGGGGGCCAATCATGAAGGACAACATCTCTTGGTGACTCCCTCAGTGGAGGGATTAGGGCAAAGAACCTGCGGCATTTGTTGTTCAGAGGAGATGCAAATAGGTTGCAACATGGCTGGCCCCAATGGTGGAATATCATTTCTGCCACTCCGGTGAGGTAATATGGACCTGCTCAACTTGTCTGCTGTCACGTTGGATTTCCCCAGTACATGCATTGCTATGAGAAATAGATTTTAAAAAATTGCCCATTGCCACACACATAGCTTCTCGACGCAATGGGCAAGATCTGGTTCCTCCTTGTTTGTTGAAGTACCATACTACCACACTACAAACATATTTGTCTGTTTGAATTGCAGCAGTCCCGAAAGGGAGAGTTGTCTTGGAATGCTTGGAATGCCTGCAATGCTAGGAGTACTGCTCTCATTTCCAACACATTGATATCCAAAGTTGGCCTCTTCAGGGGACCACGTGCCTTGAACAGTCTTCCCCAAGAAATATCCCCCAACTGATCTGGGAAGTGTCCGTGGTCACTATATTCTTGGGTTGAGGGAGAAGGAATGGATGACCTTGCAAAAGTTGACCTTAGTACATCCACTACCAAAGGAATCTCTTGCAATCCTGAGTTATGTTGATCTTGGTGGACAAAAGTTGAGGTAAGATGGACCACTAAGGCTGCCAATGTCCACTGTAGAATTCTCATATGCCACCTTGCTAGTGGAAACGGAACTATTGCCGCCGATATGGACCCCAGGATATGTAATACCTTGCGGGCTGGTAGCAATGAACTCTGAATTCTTCTGCCAACATGGAAATAAATGGTTTGAACCCTCGGTAAGGGCAGAGATGCTATCATTGATCTTCTGAAATTGGCTCCTATGAATTCTAGAGACTGAGAAGGTTGAAGATGAGATTTCTTGTGGTTGACTGTGATGTCCAGATTGGAGCAAATCTGGAGTACACAGTCTTGAGCTGTTATCAGTAGATGCTTGGCTGAGGCAGCAAGGAGCCAGTCATCTAGGGAAAGACATATTCAGAATCCCTGCAGTCTGAATTGAGCTGCTACCACTGCCATGCATTTGGTAAACACTCTGGGGGCAAAGGTAAGACCAAAGGGTAGTGCTCTGAACTGGTAGTGACTTCCTCCCCAGCTGGAAACATAGGTATCTCCTGGACTGCCTTTTCATTTTTATGTGGTAGTATGCTTCCTGGAGATCTGTAAAGCACAGCCAGTCATCCTTACGCAGGCTAAAAGTCCTGTCTCTCTACTTAGTCTCCTACAGACTCCTCAGAGGTGACCTCTGTCTGACAAACTAAGCAATCTCAAGACCCTGCCCTGATGGAACTGCTGCATATCAGCACGTCAAGCTCCACTCGAGTAACCTGCATGTGCAACCTCAACCAACCTGGTCTGTGACATAAATAGGACTCGGAAGAACAGACTCGTGTCCTAGAGACTCCCCCTTTTGTGGAATCCCCTCTCCACGTAAAGCAGAGTACCTCAGTAAACCTTTTTAAGCGCAACCTGGATAAAGTACAGTTTTGTACCTACCATAAATGTAGATGTTCGAGTGTAGACACTGCTGCAGTCATTACACTTGGGTTACCCTGCCATCAGGCGGTTCCCCAGCCAACCTGAGTTCCAAAGTCTTGGTCCGGGGTCGGTTGCTGTCACCTCCTCCCTGACGTCAGTGCGACAGGGGTATATAAGATGGAGCCGATGCCATTTTCCTCAGTTTTTCTTGCCCCAGCTGTCAGGTGCCCCCAAATAGGTAGGCAATTCAAATTGCTAATAAAACATACATAAGAAATGCATACAACATACTTTCAGCTACCAGCAAATACTCCCCATAGGTAGTAAAAGGTAGAGGAATTAGGTACGTACTAGCCAGTAAGAGGGGAAGGAGGGAGGGTAACCTGGACTGCAGCAGTGTCTACACTCGAACATCTACATTTATGGTAGGTACAAAACTGTACTATGTTCATCGTGTGACACTGCTGCCGTCATTACACTTGGGTAGAATCCCAAAGTGGAGGTAGGGTGGTTGGTTCTATAAGGCATTAGGGGTGGCTATAAGGCCCTGCGGAACTGCAGAGGCGAAGCCAGCTCTGGATTTAGAGTATTGAGGTAGATGGTAATGCTTGGTGAAGGTATGCACAGAACTCCATGTTGCTGCTTCCAAAATATCCTTGGTAGGTACTCCTCTGAGGTAGGTAGTTGAAGTGGCTGTTGCCCTGGTGGAGTGAGATCTAATGCTGTTAGGCACAGGTTTTCTATGGTGCATATAGCTGAAACGTAAGCAATGTCCTATCCATTTGGAAATAGTCTGTTTTGAAATAGCTTTTCCCTGTGCTGCTGCAGCATATGCTACCAATAATTGCTCAGATTTTCTGAAAGCTTTGATTTTGTCCAAGTAGAAGCGTAACTGTCTGTGAATGTCCAATGAATGCAGTAGTCTTTCCCCTTTACTCTGTGGTTTTGGATAAAAAGTAGGCAAGTGAATGGTTTGGTTTAGAGACGCACTTGAAACCACCTTAGGCATAAACTTAGGGTTAGTTCTTAAGGACACCCTGTCCTGGTGGAAAATGAGGAAAGGTTCCACTGCCATTAGTGCCTGTAATTCTGAAACTCTTCTTGCAGAAGTTATTGCCAGGAGCAGAACAGTTTTCCAAGAAATGTCTTTTAATTCTGCCATGCTAGCTGGTTCAAAAGGAGGTAAAGTTAATTTTTCCAAAACAAAGTTGAGGTCCCAAGTTGGAATAGGTGCTCTACGGGGCGGTCTTATGTTTGTAGCCCCTCTGAGGTACTGTTTTAGCAAAGGATTAGAGAAAATTGGTGGATCAATGTTGTAATGTGCAGAGATGGCAGAGGCGTGGATCTTGATGGATGAAAAGGAGAGGCCTTTGTCCAGCATCTCAGTCAAATATTGTAGTATCTGAGGAATGTTTGGCACAAGAGGATCAAGGCTGTGAGCCTGGTTCCAGGCACAGAATCTCTTCCATTTATCCGAGTAGGCTTTCCTGGTACTAGGCCTTCTGGCCTCCAGAATGGCATCCATAACTGCTTTGGAGAGAGGCATTTCTTGCGTGGCTAGGGAATCTTCCATGCAGCTAGGTTTAGTGTCTTTAGCTGGCTGTGGAGTAACTGATTGTTGTGCTGAGACAGCAGATGTGGTATTTGAGGCAAAATCCAGGGTGGTCCTTGTGCCAAGTTTTTTAAGATTGGGTACCAGTGCTGGCGTGGCCAGTCTGGTGCAATCAGGATCATTTTTGGCTCTTCTTGTCTGGCTTTTATGAGCACCTTTGGGAGAAGAGGCAGTGGTGGAAAAGCATATACTTGTCCAGCTGAATGAGAGGGCATCCACTTTCCATGCTTGCCGATGGTAACTCCTCGTGCAGAATTTCTTTAGCTGACAATTCATTGGGGAGGCAAAGAGATCTATGTCCGGGCTCCACCATTTCTTTATCATTCTGAATATTTGAGGATTCAATTCCCATTCGTGGGGATCCATGATATATCTGCTTAAGTTGTCTGCCAGTGTGTTTTTCTCTCCTGGCAGGAATTGTGCTTGTAGATGAATTTGATAGTTTATAGCTGTGTTCCACAAGGTCATGGCTCGTCTGCAGAGGGGGTAGGAGTGAGTGCCCCCTTGCTTGTTTATGTACCACATAACTGTGGTGTTGTCTGTCTTTAGTAGTAGTTGTCCTGGATGCAACCGGTCCTTGAAAGCTATAAGGGCATTTTGTACAGCTAGCATCTCTTTTTTATTGATGTGAAGATGCCTTTGTTCTGCGGGCCACTTGCCCTGAATCCATTTTCCTGCCATGTGTGCTCCCCAGGCGTAATCCGATGCATCTGTTGTCAGTGTTTGCCTGGCTGTGGGTTGAGTGAAAGGCTGTCCCTTGTTGAGGTGACAAGCTTGAGCCCACCATCAAAACTCCTGTTGAAGGCAAGGTATTAGTGGTATAACCGTTTCCAAACTTTGACAGTGTTGAGACAATACACTCTTTAGGTACCTTTGTAGTCTCCTCATATGCAGTCTGGCATATGGAATTAGTAGTATGCAAGATGCCATGAAGCCCAAGGCCTGCAGAATTTTTCTTGCAGGGAGTTGGGTCTTTGTTGCCATCAGTTGAAAGTATTGTGTCAGTTGTCCTTGCTTGTCTGGCGTGAGAAAAGCCATCTGGGCCATTGTGTTCAAGCTGGCACCCAGGTATATTATCTCTTGTGAGGGCATTAGTTTTGATTTCTTTTCATTTACTGTGTACCCCAGGCAACTTAACTTTTTTACAAACGCCAGATGCTGTAGAAGAATGTCCTTGCTCTCTGCTTGAATCAGGCAGTCGTCCAGGTATGGGTAAATTTGAATTCCTTTCTGTCTGCAAAATGCAATTACTGGTGCCAGGCACTTTGTGAAGACCCTGGGCGCAGTAGATAATCCAAAGGGCAGTGCAGAGAATTGATAGTGCATTGGACCAGCTAAGAACCTGAGGTATCTTCTGCAGTTTTGTCTGATAGGGACATGCAGGTATGCCTCCTTGCGGTCCAAAGTCACGAGCCAAGCTTGCTTGCCCAGCATGGGAAGAAGCTGCTGTAATGTCAACATTTTGAATTTCGGAACATCCAGGCAAGTGTTTAGTGAAGAAAGATCCAGAATGGGCCTCCAGGCTTTGTCTTTTCTGGGAACCAGAAAGAGTCTTGAGTAAAATCCTTGCCCTTGTTCCTGTGGTGGTACCTTTTGAATAGCTCCCATGTTCATGAGTGCCATAATTTGTTTTTGGGTCTCTGCCCATTGATTTAGTGGCAGATTTGGCATTCCTTTTAATCTTGGCAGAGTGTGAAAGTGGAACCTGTTACCTTTTGAAATAATATTGAGAACCCATTTGTCTTGGGTGATCATATGCTAATTGTGATAAAAAAGTGCCAGTTTTCCTCCCAAAGGGGCTGCCAAGACTGAGTTGTTTGGCAGCTGGAGTGGGAAGTCATTGGGGCTATTTTTTATATGGTTGGTGCCTGTCTTCCCCTTCTTTCTGGCCTGATGCACCCCATTGTCGAGGCCTGTAAGGACCTTGTGGTTGACCTCTACCTCTTGGCCGTCTGTATCTGTCCCTTTGAGGTCTGTCATTAACTGGAAAGGACCAACTCTTTGTTGGCCAGTTTCTACTAAATCAAGGAGGCTGAACCTGTGAGAAATCCTTCACTGTTTGCATAGATTTTGTCTTATCCTCCATTTTCTTTAATACCTCTTCTGCCTTAACTCCAAATAAAATATCCTGCTGTAAAGGTGCATCCAGTAATTTAGCTTTAACATGATCTGGTAACGTATGTTCTTTTAACCATGCATGTCTTCTAATGACAGAGCCTGTAACTGCTGCTCTGCATGAGGCCTCTAAAGAATCAAAACCACGTTGCAAAGTATGTTTTCCCACTTGTTCAACGGCATGCAATAAATCCTGCATTTCTTTAAAATTAGGAGGATCTGTATCTGGAAGCATTTTTTGTTTCAACTGAGACATCAATAATTGCTGATATTTTAGCATGTGAAACTGGCAATTTAAGGCTCTCATTGCTAAAGTTGCAGACATGTATACTTTCGTTCCCCATCTGTCTAGTGCTCTGGAATCTCTGTCAGAGGGAACTGGGTTCTTTGCTGATGAGGCCTTAACCCCTTTGGGTCCCTGAGAAATAGTTTCAGGATCAGCAACAGGGCTTTTATACAGAAATTTGTGAGAGTCAGGGACTCTGTAATATCTGTCCGGTTTAAGTGGAGCTGGAGGTAAGGAATCAGGATTTAAGCTGGATTCAGTGTACACATCATCCACAATATCTAGCACTGGCAGAATAGCCAGGGGTCTGTGTTGAGGTAATAATAGGAAGTCTCCCTGAGGCTTTTCTTGGATTCTGAATAATCCTGGCCTTCCCAATGGAAATGCTCCCTCATGGTATGTAAGGCTTCCTCAAAGGAGTAGTCCTCAGGCGGAGAGGCTGATGGAATAGATTCTTCAGCATCAGAATCCTCATAAGGGGGTAAAGAATATCCCAGGTCTGAGGATGAATCTGAGGAAATGGACTCCTGGTCGGATGAATTATAATCTGCATCCTGTCTAGGCCTTTTATCAGGTGGGGGATGGGAACCCCTGATCAGAGTGATTAGGTCTTCGGTCATTTTGAGCATTTGTTTCTTAGGCATGGAGGCCTGTCCTGGAGAATGCTGTACTTGTTTCTTAGTTTTTAAAGGAGGCTTTGACTCAGAAGAGGGTTTAATGCTTAGCAGAGTACGTCTGAAGACACCCTCTGAAGCTGCGGGTAGCTCAGGTACTCCAGATCCCTCTGCAGGATCAGTTTCGGTCTGCTGAAAAGCTAGTGCGTCCGAAGGCCCCGCCATCTCCACGTGGGGGTCAGGGGTGGCCTGTGGTTCTGCAGAAACGGTTGTCAGGGGCTATGAAGGCACCTCACTGAAAACCGGAGAACTGGTGACTGGCCTAGAAGAGGCTTCGTCGTCAGTTTTGGGCCTCTGATGATGCCTGTCCTTGTCTTTGCGCTTTTTATGAACACCGGTCGTCGGAAGTTCCGATGGCATGGTATAATTAAATTTTCTGCCAAAGTAATGTCGGGCAAAATCAAACTGACTTTTAATAGTGTGCTTATTAAACCTAGCACAAAACCGACAACCAGTAACGTTGTGGTCTGGGCCTAGGCATGGGATACAAGAATGGAAATCCTTATGAGGTATTTGCTTCCCACAAGAAATACAGTTATTAACTTTTACTGACATCGGTCTGAGGCAAGAAAAAGTTTCCCCAATGGGGTACTTAGCTTTGTAGAAGACTTCGGTTCTGGATTCGGAATGAAATTCTCAGGAGTAGGCTGACCGGCACTTGCGAACTGCTTTTGCTTCGGGCACCGCGCGGCAAGAAAGACTGAAGAAAATGGTGTCGGCTGCATCTTATATACCCCTGTCGCACTGACATCAGGGAGGAGGCGACAGCAACCGACGCCGGACCAAGACTTTGGAACTCAGGCCGGCTGGGGAACCGCCTGACGGCAGGATAACCCAAGTGTAATGACTGCAGCAGTGTCACACGATGAACATCTGGATGGGGAACAGAAAATACAACCCTGAGATTCCACCTGTGTACCTGCTGGACAGTGACACAGGGTGCTGACTTGCTGGAACATTAGCTAAATTCCTGGCTAGGCTTGTAAGGGCCTCAGGGCCAATAGCCTAGTAACTTCCTATGAAAGGCAAAATAGAGTGAACCCTGACCATCCGGAACTTGGTACACTGAACCGACTTGTCAGAACGTTGAGATCCAAGATTGGTGTCTAGCCCCCTGTTTTTTTGGCACTAATGATAAACAAAAGGGTAGTTGCTAGAGCCAAGGACAGCTTTGGTAAAACACAGTCTTTAATAATGTAGAATCCACATAGAAAGCAATAAAACACAAGCACTAAAACCACTTTCGGCTCTAGGTTTCTTCAGGTGAATAGCGAATGCAGCATATGTCTTTTAAATAAGTAAAATGTAATCGCATGACTAAAATCACATGATTATTAAGTCACATCATGTATAAAAGTACAGAAAAATCACATGAACAAGGTTACGTGACACAAGTCACAAGATATAAAAATGGAAGAAATTTTCTTCCATTTTTCTATCAGTGACTTAATCAACATGTGAATTTATTCATGTGATTAAGTTTTACTTATTTAAAAGACATATTATGCTGCATTTGCTATTCCAAAAATCACAGCAAAACACTGGAACACACAGCCTCGGGCTTAAGATTTTAATTGGAAACAGTAAAACAGTAGTAAGCGCTTTCACAATAAAATTGTTTCATCAGACTACCACTGATAAAATGAATCAAACAGATATAGCAATCAACAACGTATCAGCTCAAACCAGTTACTAATAGCCAATGGAATCTTTCAATCAATTAAGTTATCTAAATATTTAAAAATGTATAAACCACTTTAAAATAGTACACACAATAGCAATAGTAAAAATTAGTTTACGTGCTCTAAGGAATGGTTTCAATGTGACAGCATCATTTATCCCTGTTGATTTGTCAGCACCGAACTGAAGAATCCACTTCTGTTCAGCTGACTCTATCCTGTTCTTTGCATCACCCCTCTAATATTTTCAGTGACCATCTCTAGCATGAAAAACTTAAACATATGTTGTGGTCCATTATTCATGACATGTTTGGCTAAGACACTGCTTTCTTTCCCATTCCTTATGTCTCTAACATGTTCTAGAACACGCTCTTTGAAAGAGAGATTAGTCTTCCCAATATAATATACATGGCAAAACACACAGTAGCTAAAATAAAACTACATAATGGGTCCTACAGTCAGCATAAAACTTGCACTCAATTGAGCTGAACAGAAGTGGATTCTTCAGTTTGGTGCTGGCAAATCACCAGGGATAAATGATGCTGTCAACAATGAAACCAATCCTTCGAACATGTAAACTAAAACATTAATATACCGGGATTTTTACTATTGCTATTGTATTCAAGATTTTAAAGTGGTTTATGTATTTTTAAATATTTAGATAACTTAATGGATTGAAATATTCCATTGGCTATTAGTAATTGGTTTGAGTTGATAGGTTGTTGACTGCTACATCTGTTTGATTCATTTTGTCAATGGTAGTCTGATGAAGAAATTTTATTTTGAAAGCGCTTACTATTATTTTACTGTTTCCAATTAAAACCTTAAGCCTGAGGGTGCGTGTTGCGCTGTGATTTTTGGAATTTATCTACTTTTGTGCTTTACACCAGGTACTTTTGCTTGATTTTTATGCATTCGCTATTCACCTGAAGAAGCCTAGAAACTAAAGTGTTTTTATCATGTGTGCTTTATTGCTTTTTACGTGGATTCTATATTATTAAAGACTGTTTTACCAAAACTGTTCATGGCTCCAGCAACTACTCTTCTTTGTCATTGGATTTAGTTTTGTTGCTGCTGGATTTATCACCGGTACCTAGTTTTTCTGTTTCTTTGTTTTTTTGGTACTAAAAAGAATCTTGCGTATATTCCGGATTCTTTCTGGTCTGGTGGGACCTCTTGGATGACTCTTGTCTAACAGCTTTTGTATTTCTAAAGCTGCTGCTTTCCTCTGACTGTGTAGAATGTCAGGAATTGTGTTTTCTAATGGCGGTGGTAGGGAAAAGGGAGTTATATAGCCTCTGGAAATGATCGTCTGTAAGCAAGTATCTTTTTAAGTCAAGCTAGGCTCTCTGGTGCAGCAATAAATGACCCCTGACTGTATCCAGAGGTGGGCAGTCAGGCCTCCTTTCAGGAGCACTGATAGGGCCTCTCACAGAAAGAATATCTGGATCCCCTGTTTCTGTGGGCCTCCTCTATCACGTGGGCAGTGTCTTCCGTTGGAGTCCCCCCTCTGCCTTGGGGGGTGGGGGACTTTCTCCACGTGGATCATGGAAAGAACACTGGGATTTCTTTAACCACATCTTTCAACCACCTTACTGACTCCTGGAAAAGGTTCTCTAAGAAGCTGAAAAATGTACATCAATAGCAGAACGGGTATTTCCATCTTTCTCACACCTGGAGAGGGTGCGCTTAACCTTGGGGTCAAACAACGAACTTCTGTCAAAAAGAGCACTGATGGACAACTTGAAGGGCTCTACAAAATCAAACTGGCACATCCAGACATGTCTCCTGATGGAAATGCCCTGAACCCACTGCTCGAAGCACCTTCAGCTGCATGTGAAATGATCCTCATAGATGAATTTGAAATGGACTGAAGGGTGGCTAAATGTGAAGCAATTTTTGAGAGATCCTCCATCAAATCCTTCTGTAATATGGTAAAGTGTACCAAGTAGGTCAGGGACTTGACTGCAAATGTCGCATTTGTCCAGCGCTCTAGACTCTGTTAGAGGGGTGGACAGATGAACTGTGTTTCACAAGTTTTTTCTTGGTGGCTGCCACCATGACCAAAGCATCTACTGGTACTCCTTTGTTTCAAAGCTCCCTTCCTTTTGGTGGTGCCAGGATCCTATTTGGTCTCTTGGAGACTGGCTATACAGAACCTGGTTCCTTCCACACCTGCTGAAAGACAAGTCAAGGAGCTCATCAGTGGATGGAGTTACCCAGGAGGTAGATGGGCCAGCACCAAAATCATCCAAGAATACCGATTCCTCTTGAAAAGGGTGTCAGTGCAGGAATCACCCCATTGTTTCAGGATTTCCAAAATGTCTACAAAGACGTCATCGGGTGGTGATCTTGGGGACCCTTCCCTTTCATCAAAATCCGTATCTTCCTTGACTGACTGCTGAGGGGATTCCAAGTGCCTCCTCTTGCACTTCCTCTTCCTAGGGAATTCTTCGGTTAGATGCTCAGGGGAAGTATCAGAAGAGATAACAATACCCTGTGGGGTTGCCTTTAGACTTTGAACTGGCTGCCCTTGTGGAACAGAATGCTGAGGCTCATGACTCAAAGACATCCGAGAACCAAAAGGAAGATCCAAGGCAGAGGAGCCATCTGATCTCTAGACAAGAATATTCTCTCCACCGCCTCGAAAGCAGAATACCCCCAGGAGAAAGAAACTGTCTGAGCCAAAAAGACATGCTTCTGGACAGACATTCCCTCTGACCTGAAGACACCACCCCCAGAGACAGAAGTTACAACCGAGCTACTGAATGCTGAGGCTCTGACAGGCAGAGATGGCTTAGACAACATCAGAGTCAACCCTAACCCCTCGGATCAAAGCTTCAGGTCAGCAAATCAGAGAATCCTCTGAACTCCAGCCTGCTCAGAGAAGGTGTCAGATCCGAAGATAAAGGTAACCTCAGATTTGAAGAGATGGCACCTGGATACTCGGATCTAAGGGCTCCGAAAAACCGAATGAAGGACTGAAGGAGCCAGAATAGACAGAGTTGTACGAGTTAAGGCCTCCGGACCCATTTTAGTAGGGGCTGGGAGAACTCTCAGCTGAATATGTGTTGAAAGAAACTTCCTCTTCATTCTATCCACATCCACTTCTGTGAAACTTCTGGATGAATGGGAAGAGGTGATGGAGGGAGAATGATGTCTTTCCAGGAAGGGCAATGGGAGTCGAGAATGGACGAATCCAGAGAAGATGCATACCTGGTTTTGGCTACTGGTTTCAGCTCTGACGGAGTAGGATCCAAAGAGACGGACCTTGCGTCTGAGTGGTAGGATCTGACAACTTGCGGTGTGTTGTATCCGACAATTTCCTAATCTTCTTTCTTGGGTCCGAGCTCAGATCTGAAGACTGAGTTAAGCCAGTTTGTTCTGAAGGCCTATTTCTCACTTCCCTCATCAGACTTGGAGGATTGAGGTCCTGAAAGTAATTCACCAAAGGTCGAAGGAATGCGGCTTTTAAGTATCTATTTATTTTTTCAATCCACAACGGCTCTTGGATTGAAAGATTTACAAATAGGACAGGTAGCCTGTAAATCCTGAGGTCCTAAGCAATAAACACACAATTAATCGGCATCAGAATCTTGTCCCGCATTTACAACACTTTTTAAAACCCAAAGGTTTATCAAAGTTGGCCGTCAATCAGGCAAAGACTTAAGGAATTCTCAACTATGGTAAAAAAAGGAGTTACCAACAGTAAAGAAGGACAACAGGTAAAGGGAGAATAATTAGAAATATCAGGAAGATAAACAACAAAAAAAGAAGCACTTATCGTAATGAAGAAAAGATTCACTCGAGAGCTGTAGCAACCACATCTGTCCCCAATGGCAGCAAACGAGATATGGGGAAGGAGAGGGACTACAGTATTATGGGCAAGGGAAGAGCTCGAGAGTTTGTGGTTTGCACAAGCTGCAGAACAGCTGCTGAGTCGGATCAGAGGATTGGATCTGGACCCATACTTCGAGGAATAAATGAAAATTGACAACATCAGCCAGTACATTTAAACATGCATTTCAAACGTGGAAGGCTTTTTCTCCAAAGGGAACTTGCAGCCCAGCAGAGGTACAGCACAAAACAACCAGCTATCCTCAAAAGCGTGCAGAGGAGTGCTTTCTTCAGCATCAGGAAAGCTCTAAAGGGCTATATGATCAAACAGTACAGTTGTGTACCTACCATAAATGTAGATGTTAGAGTGTATTCACTGTTGCAGTCATTACACTTGGGTTATCCTGCTGGCAGGCTACCCGCAGTCGGCCTGAATTCCAAAGTCCTGGCCCGGCGTCGGTTGCTGTCGCCTCTTCCCTGACGTCAGTGTGCCAGGGGTAGATAAGATGCAGCCAATGCCATTTTCTTTGGTTTTTCTTGCCCCAGATGTCAGGTGCCCCCAAAAGGGTAGGCTAAAAACATTGATTATAAAGAGCATGCACTACAATAAACAATACCTTCACCTACAAGCAAATACACCACATAGGTTGTATAGAATAGAGAAGTACAGATAAGTCCCAGCAAAGAAAGGGGGATGGTGGGTGGGTAACCTGGACAGCAACAGTGAATACACTCTAACATCTACATTTATGGCAGGTACACAACTGTACTATGTTCATCGTGTTTCACTGTTGCAGTCATTACACTTGGGTTGAATCCCAAAGCTGAGGTTGGGCGGCTGGGTCTAAATAGAATTAGGCGAGGCTATGAGGCCCTGCAGAACTGCAGTGGCAAAGCCTGCTCTGGATTTAGAGTAAAGAGGTAAGTGGTAGTGCTTGGTAAAAGTGTGCACTGAACTCCAAGTTGCAACCTCCAAAATTTCCTTAGTTGGTATTCCTCTGAGAAAGGCTGCTGATGTGGCTGCTGCCCTGGTCGAATGTGGCCTAATGCCCTTAGGCACTGATTTGCCATGCTGAGCATAGCATAAATGAATGCAGTGTCCTATCCATTTTGAAATAGTCTGCTTTGAGATGGCCTTTCCTTGTGATCCTGCAGCATATGCTACTAAAAGTTGCTCAGTCTTTCTGAAAGTCTTAGTTTTGTCCAAGTAGAAGCGTAGCTGTCTGTGTATGTCCAAAGAATGCAGAAGTCTCTCCCCTTTATTCTGGGGATTTGGATAAAAAATAGGCAAATGAATGGTTTGACTAAGAGCCACACTGGATACTACCTTTGGCATAAATATTGGGTTTGTCCTTAGAGAAACCCTGTCCAGATGGAAAATGATAAAAGGTTCCACTGCCATTAATGCCTGTAACTCTGATACTCTTCTTGCTGAAGTTATTGCTAGGAGCAGAGCTGTTTTCCATGATAAGAATTTTATCTCAGCTGTATTGGCTGGCTCAAAAGGAGGCAGTGTGAGCTTTTCCAAGACAAAATTGAGATCCCATGCAGGTATTGGTACTCTCCTTTGAGGTCTTATGTTTTTGACCCCTCTGAGGTACTGCCTTAGCAGTGGATGTGAAAAAATAGGTGGTTCCGTACTGTAATGAGCTGAAATGGCAGAGGCATGGATCTTAATTGATGAGAAGAGTAGGCCCTTGTCCAGCATCTCAGTTAGGTATTGTAAAATCTGAGGGATATTTGGAACAAGCGGTTCAATTCCTTGTGCCTGATTCCAAGCACAGAATCTCTTCCATTTTTCTGCATAAGATTTTCTGGTGCTGGGCCTCCTGGCTTCCAAAATGACATCATAACTGCTTTAGAGAGAGATGTGTTGTGAGTGGTTATAGTATTCGCCATGCAGTCAGATTTAAGGTTCTGAGTTGGCTGTGCTGGATCCGATTGTTTTGTTGGGTCAGAAGATGAGGAATTTGAGGTGAAGTCCAGGCTGGGCCTTGAGACAAGCTCTTTAGGATTGGGTACCAGTGCTGGCGTGGCCAGTCTGGGTCAATCAGAATAATTTTTGGCTTCTCTTGTCTAACCTTTAGGAGTACCTTGGGGAGGAGAGGCAGTGGTGGAAAGGCATACACTGTCAGGGTTTTCCAGCTGAATGATAGAGCATCCACCTTCCATGCTTGTGTGTGACAAGTCCTTGTGCAGAATCTCTGTAGTTGACAGTTGTGAGGGGAGGCAAATAGATCTATGTCTGGGCGACCCCATTTCCTTGTTATCACGCTGAAGACTTGTGGATCTAGTTTCCACTCGTGAGGGTCCATGAGGTTTCTGCTTAGTTCGTCTGCCAGAGTATTTGTCTTCCCTGGCAGGAATTGTGCTTGCAGATGCACTTGACAGGTCAATGCTGTGTTCCACAAGGTCATGGCTTGCCTGCAGAGGGAGTAGGAATGTGTGCCCCCTTGCTTGTTTATGTGCCACATGACTGTAGTGTTGCCCGTCTTTAGCAATAGTTGTCCTGGATGGAGTAGATCTTTGAAGACTGTAAGGGCATTCTGTACAGCTAGCATCTCTTTTTGATTGATATGAAGATGCATTTGGCTTGCGGGCCACGAGCCCTGAATACATTTTCCTGCCATGTGTGCCCCCCAGGCATAATCCGATGCATCCGTTGTTAGTGTCTGCCTGGCTGTGGGTAAAGTGAATGGCTGTCCCTTGTTGTGGTGACAGGCCAGTGCCCACCACCGAAACTCCTGTTGCAGGCAGGGAATGAGAGTAATTATTGTTTCCAGGCTGTGGCAATGTTGAGTCCAAACACTTTTTAAATACCATTGTAGCTTCCTCATATGCAGTCTTGCATATGGAATTAGCAGAATGCAGGATACCATGAAGCCCAAAGTCTGCAGAATTTTTCTTGCAGGTAACTGGGTCTTTGTTGCCATCATTTGGAAGTAATGAGTCAGTTGCCTTTGTTTGTCTGGCGTGAGATAAGCCATCTGGGCAGTTGTATTTAAGTTTGCACCCAGGAATATTATCTCTTGAAAGGGCACTAATTTTGATTTATTTTCGTTTACTGTGCACCCGAACCAAATTAGTAATCTTTTTACAAACGCCAGATGCTTTAATAGAGTGTCCTTGCTTTTTTCTTGAATAAGGCAGTTGTCCAAGTAGGAATATATTTGAATTCCTTTTTGTCTGCAAAATGCAATTACTGGTGCCAGGCATTTTGTGAAGACCCTGGGCGCAGTAGATAAGCCAAAGGGCAGTGCAGAGAATTGGCAGTGCATTGAGCCAGCTATGAATCTGCGGTATCTTCTTGCAAGACTGTCTGATTGGGACATGCAGGAATGCCTCTGAGGTCCAAAGTTACGAGCCAAGCCTTCTTGCCCAGCATGGGCAGAAGTTGCTGTAGTGTCAACAATTTGAATTTTGGAACTTCCAGAAAAGTATTTAAAGTAGATAGGTCCAGTATTGGTCTCCAAGATTTGTCCTTTCTGGGTACCAAGAAAAGTCTTGATTAAAATCCTTGCCCCTGCTCTTGCTGTGGAACTCTTTGAATAGCCCTCATGTCCATGAGAGATGAAATTTGCTTTTGTGCCTCTGCCCATTGATTGTGTGGCAGGTCTGGCATACCTTTTGTCTTTGGCAGTGTGTGAAAGTGGAACCTGTAGCCCTGAGAAACAGTATTCACTACCCATTTGTCCTGGGTAATCATGTGCCAATTTTGTGAGAAAAGTGCTAGCTTTCCCCTAAGGGTGCTGCCAAAAGGTAAGTGCTTGGCATTGGCAGTGGGAAGTCATTGGGACTGTTTCCTATAAGGTTGTGATTTGTCTTCTCCGGTTTTGGAGGCAGGAGCACCCCATTGTTTAGGCCTGTATGAGCCTTGGGCCTGAGATCTTCCTCTAGGGCGTCTGTATCTGCCTCTTTGTGGCCTGTCTGACACTGGAAAGGACCAATTCTTAGAAGGCCCATTCCTGCTAAATCTGGGTGGCTGAACCTGTAAGAAATCCTTGACTGTCTGCATTGATTTAGCTTTATCCTCCATTTTCTAACACCTCTTCGGCCTTAACACCAAACAAACTATCATGCTGTAATGGAGCATCTAATAATTTTGCTTTAACATGATCAGGCAGACTCTGTTCCTTTAACTAAGCGTGCCTTCGAATGACAGAGCCTGTAACTGCGGCCCTGCAAGAAGCCTCTAGTGAATCAAAACCACATTGCAAAGTATGTTTTCCCACTTGTTCAGCTGCATGCAATAAATCCTGCATTTCCTTGTTTTCAGGACATTCAGAGTTTGTCAGCATTTTCTGCTTTAGCAGAGACATTAGGTATTGCTGATATTTAAGCATGTGAAACTGGCAGTTTAAAGCCCTTACAGCTAAAGTAGCAGAGGTGTAAACTTTTTTCCCCCATCTGTCCAGAGCTCCAGAATCCCTATCATAGGGAACAGGGTTTTTTGCAGTGGAAGCCTTGACCCCTTTGGGACCCCGAGATATAGTTTCTGGGTCAGCAGCAGGGTTTTTAATAAAGAAATTTATGTGAATCTGGAACCCTGTAATACTGGTCTGGCTTAACTGGTGCACGGGGTAAAGAATCAGGAGACAGACTGGACTCAGAAAATACATCATCTACAATGTCTAGCACAGGAGGGATAGCAAGAGGTCTGTGTTGAGGCAATAAAAGAAAATCTCTGAGCCTTTTCTTGAATTCTGAATAATCTTGGCTCTCCCAGTACTCCCTCATGGTGTGCAGGGTTCCCCCAAAAGAATAGAAAAGGAGGAGAGGCTGAAGGGATAGATTCTTCAGCATCAGACTCCTCATAGGGAGGAATAGAATATCCCTGTTCTGAAGAGGAACCAGAAGAAATAGAAACCTGATCAGAGGAATCATAGTCAGTGTCTTGCCTAGGCCTTTTATCAGGAGGGGGATGGGAACCCTGATCAAAGTAATTAGGTCCTCGGCCATTTTAAGCATCTGTTTCTTAGGCATGGAAGACTGTTCAGGAGAATGCTGTACTTGTTTCTTTGTCTTTAAAGGTGTTTTAGACTTTGTCTTGGTTGCTTAAGTGGTCTTGACAGAAAGCTGTGTAGATCTGAAAACACCCTCAGAAGCCGATGCCTGCTCAGCGGCTCCGGGACCCATCTGAGGGAGTAGTTTCCGTAGGCCCAATACCTTGAGTTTCCAGAGGCCTAGTTGTTCCTACGTGGGAGTCGGTGGCGGCCTGTGGCTCTGAGGTAGCGGGTGTCAGGGGCTAAGAAAGTGCCTCACTGGGAACCGACGACTGGCCTAGAAGAGGCTTCGTCATCGGTTTTGGACCTCGGATGCCTGTCCTTTTCTTTTTCCTTGCCCTTTTTATGAACTCTGGTTGCCGGCTGTTCCGACGGCATTATATAGTTAAACCTTCGGCCAAAGTAATGGAAAGCAAAATCGTACCGATGCTTAATAGTGCGTTGGTTAAATCTAGCACAAAACTGACAACTAGCAACGTCGTGGTCAGGGCCTAGGCAAGGAATACAGTAAGAATGAAAATTCTTATGAGGTATTTGCTTCCCACAGGAAATACAATTGTTAACTTTTACTGACATCGGTCTGGAGCAAGAAAAAGTTTCCCCAACGGGGTACTTAGCTTTATTGAAGACTTCATATCTGAAATTCAATTTCGAAACTCTCAGGAGTCGGTCGACCGGCACTTGCGAACTGCTTTTGCTTCGGGCACCGCGTGGCAAGAAAGACTGGAGAAAATGGCATTGGCTGCATCTTATATACCCCTGGTGCACTGACGTCAGGGAAGAGGTGACAGCAACTGACGCTGGACCAGGACTTTGGAATTCAGGCCGACTGCGGGTAGCCTGCCAGCAGGATAACCCAAGTGTAAGGACTGCAACAGTGAAACACGATGAACATCTGTGTTTTTAAGCAACTCAACTTGAGGTGCCCTGAAGCTTTGGCAGGCAATAACCCATAAAGCTAAGGCTACTGGCTAATGTCTCATTAGAACACTTCACCTAACTTAAGTAACTCTGCCAAGCCAACCAATCATAGTACTGTACATACTACTGTGCACATTCCATCTCTCCAGGAGTTAGGGAAAACTACCCCAGCAATGTTGAACTCTCCATAAGCAACTAAAACCAGGAGAAGACATATTGTAATTCAATTTGTTATCCTTCTAAACTAAAACCAGGCGAATTCATACAGTGACTCAATTTGCTATCCTTCTCAACTATAGCGAGCATCATCTGCTCTCTCGGAGCCTTAGTCTACGTCTCTCTGCTTTTACTCTGATAGTAAATCTATCACAGGAATCCTAAACTTAGGAATATCTTCCAAAATGTATTATATTGCAGAGAATGAATGTATCCTGTTAGTTAATATGTATGTCAAAGTCTCTTCTATGGAAATTGTATGTCAAAAGTCTGTCCTTAAAACTATGTTTTATAAAATATTGTTCTCTTGGAGCTTTTCTCCTTGGGTCTCCACTGAAAATGGATTTGTAATCTAGTTGGACTCTCCTGGTCAACAAATGTAAAACTAAATACTGACTTTCATTAGGCCCTTAGGAAGAAAAAGCACAGAGTGGAGACCCTTGTAAGGAATCTGCCTATTGCAAGTACACTTTCCCTTTCTAGCAGACATTTAAAAGAGCAATAAACAGCAATACAACTGAGAAAAAAAAGGAAGGCTTTGCAATGGGGCACTTATCTGCAACCAGTGAGGGCCAATGGTACCAACGACCACACATCAAACAAAGCAACAAGTATAAGAGATGGTTTGGACTGGTGCTGAGACAGTCTGAAGTTTTACATTCATATAGCCACGTATGTAACCTTATGCCAGCGGGCTTAGGTCATATGTTGGACATATAGCTCTACTGAATGTTTTGGCTTTGGTACCCCGGCTGGACATCACGGTTAACTGGCAAGATAACCCAACAGTTTGAAATATTGCAACAGTAATCTAATAACATTCAGAGATTCTACACAGACATTCTGAATATCTTATGAAAGTTTTTATAATGCAGAGGAATGTGGAAACCAAGAAACGGCACAAATGTAAATATTTATAGAAGACTTAATTATGTCATGGATAAAGGCAGATGAGGGTAAGCAGTTAAGAGCTAAGATAGAAAAACACGAGATAAAATTGTGATACATAATTAATCAACAGGGGAGTCTCGAGGAGCAGCCATTATTGCTGTGAAAGTCTAGAATTTGGTAGGGAAGAAACAGATAAATACTTGGAAGTATTTGTCTGGGGGCGGGGGGTGTATTAGCCTCTTGGAAGAACACTGTAGCAGCTATATTACTTTAAAAGGGTAAAGACCAATTCAGACTCAGCTTCATACAAACATATTTCAATTTTAAACCATGACAAAGTGTTTATGTCTTTACTAGCTAAGAAAATTCCAAAGGTGTTGCTAAAATTGCTAGATATGTAACAATGTGGTTTTGTGGAAGGAAGACAGGCAAACATTTGACATTAATAGAACGATGATGATCCAGAGGGAAGCAGAATGCAAAAAAAAATAAATACCACTGCAGTTGGTGGGTCTCGATGCAGTAAAAGGCATTTGATAAACTTAGCTGGGATTTTGAGAGTACAGTAACGACAGCACTTTGATTCCCTGATAGAATATTTGGGTTATTTAGGAGACTCTATGACAGGTTGGAGATTAGAATTAAGGTGGGGCATTTCCTCTCTAGAAACTATGTTTGAATAGAGGAACCAGGCAGGGGTATCGTATCCTCTTTCTCCTTTATATTTAGAACCACTTGCAATGAAAATAAAATATTCACAATTTCACGGATGCAACTAGTATGTTAATCAAATAAAGTTAGCTTAACTTGCAAATTGCATTACTTTACACTTGATACAGTCATAAAAGGACAATTGAGTGTTACGCTACTTTGAGACAGTTTCAAGGATGTTTTTCCAGGATATAAAACAAATGAAGATAAAACAAAGGCTACAGCTGTAAATAACTACTCGCATGTAAACTGGTTCAGCAGTACCCATATTTATCAGGACATGACAAGAGTATGGATTAGAATGGATAACAGCAGCTACAGACATGTGGGAAGAACCCATACAAAATACAATACAAACACTGTTAAGTTGGAAGCTCCTGGTATGGATGTGAACAGTGATACACAAGCAGTGAAAATATTTCTAATCTCCTTACTTTTATATACAGGTCAGGTGTATTCTTTTAACAAGAGAAGTCATGGACCATAATTAATAGAGAGTTGAGAGAATTTACTTGGGGGGAGGAGAGGTTGATTTCCAAAGAACAAGGTGGTTTATGATTATCTAATTTGAAGAGATACTTTAGAAAATACAGTTGTGTACACTTACCATAAATGTAGATGTTTGAGTATATTCACTGTTGCAGTCATCACCTGTTGGTTATCCCGGTTGTGGTAGCACTCGGCCTGCCTGAACACCAGAGTCAATTTTTTTTGCGTCAGCTGCAGTTGCCTGTAACCTGACATCAGGTCGTCAGTGCTATAAAGCAAGGCAGCCGACATCATTACATCAGTTTTTCTTGCCCTAACCTGTCAGAAGCACAAGGAAATAAGGAAAAGTTGTCCTGGTGGCTAAAAGCCACCATGGGAAGTTAGGTTCCCCTAGGGGAAGATCCTATATGGGGGATGGAAGGAGGGAAACCAAGACTGCAACACTGAATACACTCGAACATCTACATTTATGGTAAGTGTGCACAACTGTACTACGTTCTTCGTGTTTCACTGTTGCAGTCATCACGTATGGGAGGATTCACACAGCTGAGGAGAGGGGTGGAAGGAAAGGTAGAGTCCTAGCATGGGTCAGCAGGCCCTGCAGAATTGCAGAAGCAACCCCTGCCCTAGACTTAGAAAAAAGAGATAGGTGGTAATGCTTTGTAAAGGTATGGACAGAGGTCCAAGGTGGCAGCTTCCAAGATGTCCCTGGTGGGGACTCCTCTGAGAAAGGCTGTGGAAGTGGAGGCTGCCCTAGTGGAATGTGTATGGCTAGACTTGGTGGGGGGGGGGGGGGTTCCCATGTAGTCTGTAGCAAAAATGGATACACTGTGTGATATCCATTTGGAAATGGTTTGTTTGGAAATTGGCTTCCCCTCTGCCCCAGGAGCAAAGCTGACAAGTAGTTGGTCTGTTTTTCTGAAAGGTTTTGTATGCTCCAGATAGTATCCGAGTTGTCTGTACACATCAACTAAGTGTAGAATTCTTTCCCCCTTGTTTTGAGGGTTGGGAAAGAAGGTGGGTAGGTGTATGGCTTGGTTGAGGGTCACATCAGATACCACCTTGGGCATAAAGGAAGGGTTAGTCCTCAGGGAGACCCTGTCTGCATGGAAAACGATGAAGGGCTCAACAGCCATGAGAGCCTGAAGATCTGATACCCTTCTGGCTGAGGTGATAGCTAGTAGAAAAGCAGTCTTCCAGGAGAGGTATTTCAATTCTGTAGAAGCAGCAGGTTTAAAAGGAGGTAAGGTTAGTTCTTCTAGAACATAATTCAGGTCCCAGGGTGGCGTGGGAGGCCTTCTGGTTGGGTCTAATATTAGAAGCCCCTCTGAGAAATTGCTTAATAAAAGGATGAGAGAAGAGAGGGGTGGGTCTGAATCATAATGGGCAGAAATGGCTGAGGCATGGATTTTAATAGAGGAGAAAGAGGGGCCACTATTGAGCAACTCGGCTAGGTAATCCAAGATAAGAGGGATGGAAGGTTGGGAGGTAGTGGCTCCAGGAGCAGAATCTTTTCCATTTCCCTGCATATGATTTTCTGGTGCTGGGCCTTCTGGCCTCTGTGATGATGTCTAGGACCGGTTTGCTCAACAGTGATTCCTTGTTAGCTTTTACGGTATAAGCCATGCTGAAAGATTGAGAGTCTGCAAGCCTGGGTGCAGTATCTTCCCCGTCCCCTGGGTCAAGAGGTCTGATATCAGGAAAAGCTGCTTGGGGGATGTAAGGTCAGGCTGCGCAGTAAGGGGTACCAATGCTGTCTAGGCCAATCTGGAGCAATGAGGCTGGCCTTTGGTCTCTCCTCCCTTATTTTGATCAGTACATTGGGAATAAGGGGCAGACGAGGGAACATGTACACAAAGAGGGAGTTCAAGGGGAACGTCAAGGCATCCGCCTTTCATGCTAGGAGGTGATACTCCCTGGTACAGAACTTTTGCAGCTGGTGGTTGAGGTGCGAGGCAGAGAGATCCACTTCTGGAGTCCCCCACTCCTGACTGATTTGCAGAAAGATTTCCCTGTGGATCTACCATTCATGGGGGTATAGTAAGTTTTTGCTTAGGTGGTCTGCCAGGGTGTTTATGATTCCTGGTAGGTACTGGGCAATTAGGTGTAGACCCATGGAGGTGGCTGTAAGCCAGAGGGTCATGGCTAACCTGCACAGGATGTAAGATTGTGTCTCCCCCTGTTTGTTAATATACCACATTACTGTGGTGTTGCCTGTTTTTATAAGAACAACCCCTGTCCTGAGATGGGGTTTGAAAGATGTCAGAGCCTTTAGTAGTGCCACCATTTCTTTCTGATTGATACGGAAGTGAAGTTCCTGGGCATCCCAAAGACCTTGGGTGCACCTGCCTGCTAGGTGAGCACCCCAAGTAATGTCTGAGGCATCAGTGGTGATGGTCTGGCCAGTAGGGCGGATGATGAAGGAAAGACCCTTGTTCCTGGTACAGGCCTCTGCCCACCACAGAAACTCGGCCCTTATACATGGGATCAGACAGAAAGAGGTCTCTAGGGACAGAGTGCTGGCACCAAAAGTTCTTTAGATACCATTGAATTTTTCTCTTGTGAAGCCTGGCCAGAGGAATGAGAAGGATGCAAGATGCCACGTATCCCAGGACTTCCAGGAACTTCCTTGCGGTGAGGTGACTTCTGGAAGCCAGCTGGGTAAAGTAGAGAGGCAGGAAGCTCTGCTTTTCTGGGGATAGGAAGGCCATTTGGGATGCTCTGTCTAGCAGAGCTCCCAAGAAAATTATCTTCCTGGTGGGGTTTTGCTTTGATTTCTTCTCGTTGATGGTGAACCCCTGGGAAGTTAGGAGTGATTTGACAAAGAGAAGGCCTTGGAGCAGCTTTGCTTTGCACTCTGCCTGAATGAAGCTGTCATCCAGATAAGGGTAAATCTGTATCCTTCTTTGTCTGCAGAATGCTATGGCTGGGGCCAAGCATTTGGTGAATACTCTGGGTGCAGCAGATAAGACAAAGGGTAGCGCAGAGAATTGAAAGGGTTGTGAGCCTGCTCTGAAGCGCAGGACTTTCCTGCTCGATTCCATGATGGGGATATGGAGGTAGGCATCTTTTAGGTCTACGGTCACTAGCCAGGCATTTTTTTGTTAGCATAGGCAGCAGCTGCTGCAAAGTTAGCATTTTGAATCTGGGGACCACCAGGGAGGTGTTCAGAATGGATAAATCCAGGATGGGGCACCAAGTGCTCTCTTTTCTGGGAACAAGGAATAGTCTGGAACAAAATCCTTTGCCTGTTTGATCTGAGGGGACAGGTTCTACTGCCCCCTAGATATGCGAGTTTGTACCTGTTTCAGTGCTTCTGCCCACTGATTTGGAGGCAAGTCTGAGTACTCTCTTGGAACTGGGAGTTCACTGAAAGAGAATTTGTATCCCTGAAATAAGACCCATTGGCCCTTTGTTTTTGAAGAGGGATGAGTGAAGGGAAGGCAGAGGGGGGAGGGGAAGTCATTGCGAGTGTTTACCATAGAAGGTTGGCTTAGAACTCCCTGCCTTAGAGATGGAAATGGTCCATTGTTTACTTCTCTGCTGGCCCTGGGATAGGTGCCTGGATGGTCTGTCCCTGCAGGGCTTACCTTGGCCCTGTCTGCTAGGTGCAGGGAAATCCCAGTGCTTAGAGGGAAAGTTCCTGCTGAACCTGGGAGTTTGAACCTGAAAGAAATCTTTTACTGTCTGCACAGATTTTGCTTCGTCTTCCATCTTTTTAAGCACCTCTTCTGCTTTTTCCCAAACAAGTGTTCCTTATTTAGGGGTGCATGAACGTATTTAGACTTGACAATCAGGGAGAGGTTGTTCCTTCAGCCATGTATGTCTCCTAATAACAGATCCTAACAGTGCTGCCCTGCTAGAGGCTTCTAGGGCATCATATCCACATTGTAATGAGTGCTTGGCCACTTGACAAGTAGAGTGCAGTAAATCTGCTAACTCTTTAGAACTGGCACATTCAGGAAAGGTAGTAATTTTCTGTTTTAATAGCTCCAAAGTGTGTTGTTGATATTTTAACATATGGAGCTGACAACTGAGTGCTGTGACAGCTAAGGTTGCAGACGTGTATATTTTTTTACCCAATCCGTCCAGAGCTCTGGAGTCCTTATCAGAAGGAAGAGGATTCTTGGCAGAACTAGTCTTACATCCTTTAGGTCCCTGTGTAATGATCTCTGGGTCTGCAGCAGGATTTCTGTACAGGTATTTGTGAGAATCTGGTATTCTGTAGTACCTGTCAGGTTTACTGGGAGCAGGAGGGTGGGAGTCAGGGTCTAAGCTGGATTCTTGGAAAACATCGTCCACCCCTACTAAAATAGGGGGGATGGCCAGGGGTCTGTGCTGGGGCAGGTCCAGAAATTCTCTAACCCTTTTCATAGACCATGGGAAGTCCTGAGTTTCCCATTGAGAATGTTCCCTGAGGGAGTGAAGGGTTTCCCCAAAGGAAAGGTCCCCTGGAGGGGAGGCAGATGGGATGGATTCCTCTGCATCTGAATCCTCATAAGCAGTTAAGGGATGCTGTTCCTCTTCAAAAACTGAATAGTCAGGTTCCTCAGAATCCTGTTCTGTCATAATTTCTGGAGAAGGGTGCCTTTTCATTTTAGAAGTTGTGGCCTGATAAGGGAGATGAGATCCTCCGCTACTTTCAGCATTTGTGCTTGGGGGTGGTGGAGCAGTAGCAAGATGGTGGCTAGAAGCAGATTTTCTAGAGTGGCCTGGCTTCTAGGTCTGGGAGAAATGGTAGTCGGAAGAGAAGACGCTTTTGCTCTAGATTCGGTAGTGCGAAAGGCCTCCTCGGAAGCCGGTGTCTGCGTCACGGCTCCAGACCCAACTGAGGCAGAGACAGCCAAAGGCTCGGAAGACAAAGAAGATTTCTGCGGCATACCGGACTCCGAAAGGGTCTCAGTACAGGCCTGCATAGATATTGAAATGGGCATCAGGGGCTGCGAAAGCGCCTCACTGAATTCTGGAGAACTGATGACCTGCTTAGCGGTAGCGTCATCGGAAGACTTAGCCTTGTGCGGTCTGTCTCGATCTCTACGTTTTCTCGAAATGTCCACAGATTGTTGGCTGAACACATTTTAAGTTTAGAGTTATCAACCAATTTACAGAAAGAATGAGAGGGAACAAAGCTAGGAGGGAATAGCATTTTGAACTTTAGAACTTCCACAAAAAGGCTGAGCATGAACAAGTTGAGAACTGATTTCCCATATACTTTCTTCTTTGCCACTAGAAAAAAAAAATCAATGAGTAAAAACCTTTACCCCACATATTTGTGACATATTTGTGGGAACTGGTTCTATCATATCACAGATGATGGCCGGGGGAAAAAGGTCTGATTTGGATGAGGAATCCTCTGAAAGGAGGGTGGCGGGGGTGGCTTCCCACTGTCATCTTTAACCTGCCTGTTTAACTTCTAGTACCCACTTCACTGAAAGAATATGATATGAAAAGGGAAGTTGAAGAGCCAAACTATGACAGGATTGAATAACTGGTAAGCTGGGTTGGGGAAGTGCTACAATAGTCATTCCATATTACTGGACTGTCAACTTTTCTGGAAAAGGTCCTTTCTTTTTCTTTGAATCTTCTTGTGACTTTTCTTGTAGGTCTGCTTATAAGACTGTGGTGAGGGTTTATTTTGCTTCAAGTAAAAAGAAACAATTTCTGGCAAAAGTTTTAGTAAACTTGGAGAAGACGGGCTGAAAAATCTGAGTGACGACCTGAATGAATGTTCCTCTTTCATTTGTCAGAACAAAACAAAACCTCTATTCACAGGAGTTTTTAAAATTTCTGATTTAACTACTTCAGAAAACTTCTGTCTATGCACTCAAGTACACTATTTCATAACACGGGAAGCTGCTGTCCTACACAGTCAAGCACAATCATTAAGAACACTTCAAAGAATGTTTAAATACTTGGGAAACAAACAATTGAAGAATTCAAAGAGGATTTAACTTCTGAAGAAGGGAAAGTGGCATTAATATTTCTCATACTATCAAAAGATGCCAACAAATATTTCTACATAGGAGTTTGAAAACTTAGTATTCTGAAAGGTGAAGTGGCAGAAGAAAGAATTCTCTTTCCAAATCTCGTAAAAGCTTTCCCATTCTCAGAGGGAGAGAAATTAGAAATTTCTTTATGCAGCTGGATCTGATACACAGAAACAACTGCAGGGCCAGATCCTGGATGAGACAAATGTTTGTAAGACTGAGGGACTTTATAAAGTCAGTCTGCCTTCTTAGAAGCTGCAGGATGACTGCCAACTATGTTGTAAGCAATGTCAAAACCATCCTCCAAAGCTGATAAAAAGAACAGCACCAGGCTATGGAAATTCCACTTGTAATAAATCATAGTACTTCTTTAAAGAGGGAGGAGTATCAAACTGCTCCAAGTGAAACAGGTTATTCATCCTAGAAATGGTTTCAGAAAAAGAAAACTCCTTTATAAGGAATTCTGAGGAAACACTTTGCTCACAATCGGAATCAAGCACTTGGGTAGAGACAACAAAATCCCTAGCACAATTTTTCTCCTCATAATCAGACAGAAAAGACTCAAAAACGGCATAAACTGTCTTGAACCTATGAACAAAAATTCAAGTCACTCTTTAAAGGCTTTTAAAGCCTGCAAAAAAACTTTGAACCAAGCCGATAAATTTTCCTTATCCGCAGAAACAGTCTGAAGAACAGAAACATTTTGTTTTCTGTCTCGTTTTCCTACAGACATCTCTTAGCAGGGGACCAACTTGTATATTGCTTCACCTAGGGGACCAGATCTCTTAGCCTGGCTATGCAGGAATACACTTGTCACACCCTCTTCTAAGGCTGACAACATTGTCTCTCCCATGGCCAGTAAGAGCAGATGAATAGTCACAAAGGAAATGGCTGCTGCCAACCCCCCCCCCCCCCCCCAGTCTATGGAAGCTGAACTGGTTACATCAGACGGAGCTGGATAAAAAAGTAATGGTCTGAAGTACCAGTAATAGCAGCAGCAGTGTCACCCACTCGCAACTGAGGCACGGATTTAGATTGTTGTGACAACAAGGGATCTTTGCAAGTTGCCTTTTTCTTGGGACTGGAGGAAGGTAAACCATGGGAATGGTATGTTTCTCCACGGTTCTGCAGAAAATAAACACTAATTCCTGGCTAATGCAGTTAGGCAGTGTCTGCGACAAGTAAGTTATCAAAAGGAATACTCACAAACACAAAACAAAATTCTCCCTAAATGCACTTGTAATCAATAAATCACAGCAATTCCAATAAAATAATTAGAAGTTTTACCACAAAAAGGTTTTAAAATAAGCACAAACCGTAAAATTTAACAAAAGGTAAACAGTCTGTCTAACCAGTCAGTCATATGAGAGTTCTGTTAAACAGACAAAACTGAAAAATCAATTGTAATTTTCACAAAAAACACTACATTTCTCAGGAACGATCAAATACTGTAGAAGGCCTTCCCTGAAGGAAACTTATCTGCCTGGCAATGGATGACTGACTGCAAGCTGACAATCGATTCTCTGAAAACTGGAAGAAAAACAGAGCACTCTCAAAGCAATAAAGTACTGGAGCTTTTTGAGTTTAAGCTACTTGTTTTCTCTTCTCAGCAGCTCATGCAAACAGCAGAGAGAGCTCATGCTGAAGCAATCCAAGGCTTTGGAAGACTGGCTGGCCATTATATTCTTGACAGGATATTCCCCACATGGCTAAGGCTACTGCAGCAGTGACTATGATGGAGTTTAACTGTTCTATATATGCCGGTCTAATCTGAAATGTATGTAACAAATATTTATGTTTTCTTATTATCTACTGTTAAATTGTATACATAGACTCCCTCTGCAGAGTTGGCTCCTTTAGATGAACAAGAAGCCTTAAACACCTACAATGATGGCAAAGCCTCTAACTGTTGAAAACAGGTCGGACTCTCAGCAAAAAACACTTAAGAGTGACTGGATCAAGTGAAGAAAACTTGAGCTTCTTGGCTATATAATGGTGAAATACCAGGATGAGGGCATTTTGTAACCTGTTGCCCAGGGTAAAATCCTCCTCAAAGAAAACATGATGACTTTGGAAGTTTAACTGTATCCAAATCTCTACAAACACCTCAATGTTTTTTTAATGCATAACTTTGCAAATAAATCAACAGGTGTTGCAGTATTGTGGAATTAGGCTGTAACACTCCAAATGCTAGTTGGGCCCTTTTTAGGTCAAACCACATGTAAATGTTTTGACAAAGCAAGGGTAAACATTTGCCTCAGCTCTCTTGAGAAAAACTCAGTTAGCAAAGTTTATTTGTATGTTCCCAAGGTCTATCAATTCAGTTTATAACTATTCCACTTTAGATGGACTGCATGCAGGCAAGAGACGGCTTGGTAATTTGAAGTTCACCGGAGTCTCGTACAAACTACAGGATGCTTCGAGAGCATCACTTCAATATCTCTTGTTTCAGCAGCTAGACTGTCCATAAATTCAGTCAAAAATGCATTTGAATTTATCAGTTCAGCCATAACTGTTGCTAAAGAACACAATTCTGCTGGATTCACCTGATCAGTGGATAAAGGATCCGAAGGATATGTCTCAGTTATCATCTTTCTTCAAATAAAAATAGTCGAACTTGTGGCAAGGAGGACTGAAGAAGTGCAACCACTCTCACATTTTTAAACTTGGTCATGCTCTGGACATAAGAAAAACAGAAATACTCACTCTCTCTCGCTCTCAAATATCAATAAAGAAAAAAGTCTCAGGTTCCCAATATGTTGCTAATGTACAAAAAAGATACTTGAGTTAACAGAAAATGATGCTAATGAATTGCCATCTCATCTAATCTTACATTCATATTCTCATAAATTTGTTGCACACAGCTTAAGGACGTCACATAAAATGCTATAATAGAAGATAGACAAATGAACTGTCACTATACATACAGGATGCAGAACAGAGACAGTACTAATTCCTCATTAGTCATTATGACAACAAGTATTAACTCCATAAATATGTTAATACTGTCAAAACCAAGCAACTTAACAGTAGTGCATGGCATAAGCTGCAATTGTAAACAATTCTGCATGAAACTGACATTGAAACATTTCTGTAACCTGTATAGCTTGAGATACTTGTTTATACTGTTTGTTTGTTTGTGTCTTTCGGCTTTTCCCGGTTAGGGGTCGCCACAGCAGAACTCCGGTCCGCTAATGATTGGTAGTTGATTTTTATGTGCCGAGTTACCAGCCCTGACATACAACCTTCAACGAAGGTACGCCCATTCACGCATGTCTCCACGCAGAGGACGCTCTAGCTGAGAATCGAACAGGACAGCGTCTTACTGTGAGGTGACAACTTGTTTATACTATAATTATGCAAAAAGCCTTATATTCATATCTGTACAAATGGCTTATCAGACAAGCATTCAGAAAGGAATTGCCTGGTTGATAAGACAGTGCCAGTCTTGGTGAAGAAAAATGCTGTTGATGCATGGTTTCCAAAGTGAAGAAAGTTGTGTGGGATAGGTACTAGGTCCCTTATAACTTTGCAATGAAGAAAGAAAGACATCAGAGAAGGAAAGAATGACTGCAAACTTGTGAAAATTTATATAAAAATACAAGTCTGGAACTTCTTTTTAATATAGTACACTACTTAGAACTACAATGTTTACTGTTTATAACACATTTATACTTGATGCAGTTTACATTTTTTCAACTAGTTTTCAGAATATGTTCAGGATTCTAAAATGCAATTAAGATGCTATATGCAACACCTGCACTGAGTGAAGAGTTAAAAAGGAGACTTAGGAAAATACTTCATCTTTTGGTTCACATACTTGTATAGAAAGCAAACAGGATGCATCAGGAAAAAACAGTCGCCAAGGTTGCCAGATGACAGCAGTCTATTATATCATGAGACAAACTGTAAAGTGGAAGATAGCATGTTTCCTATAGTGGAGTGCCCCACTAGTTGACTGTCAACAGGAAAACCTAATGAGCAATCACAAAGGGTAGGTGAAACTTTTGTATTAAAAAGATGGGTGTGTTTTTCTTTTTTCAATTAGACTAGAGTCTGATAAACGATTGATATAAATAGAAAGGTGTGTGGAGGAAACCATCCCCACTAAGGGTGACAGGACACCTTGCTATCCTGCAAAAAATGCTTATTTTCTGAGAACTGCGACCAAGTGATTCAAAGACACTGAGTTGTTCCCTTAACAAGGTGGCTTTCAATAACTCAGATAAACATCAGCAATTCTCACAGCTAAGACTCAGTGAAGTCTGCTGTTGAAATAATGAACAAGTCTCTGTTAAACATAGTGGAGTACCTGTCAAAACAAATTGTAACAGACTGGATCGTCCAGATGGCACCAAGATACGGCAGTATAAATTCATTCACACAGTCACAACCTCCCTTTTCCCATTCTATGCACATAGGGTCGGGTAAGACTTCAAACAGTGATGATCTACAGCATGAGGGAATAAAAGGGCTCCCTACTGAAATGTCAGAGCTCAATGTCAAGTGCCTACAAACAGAGAAAAATCTTGAAACTCCAGGAGAAGAGTGAATCTCAGGCATCACTCTTTTCCGTTAACTTCTTTTCTGCATGGGAGAAAGCTGCCCCTGCACTCCCTGATGTGGGGGCAAGCCTCCCTCTCCCAAACTAAACTATACCAATTCAGAGGTCGAAGTACATCAGACAAAAGTGAATTTCCTGGGAAATGGCCAGCACAGACTTCTTACGCACAAGTCTGTTTTCTTTGGCCATTCAGTCTCAGTGTTACAAGGCCCACTCCTAGCTACAGAAATACATAGAGCAGGTGGCAGGTACTCCCCACCAACTCCTTGAAATTTATGGCCAAGTCTGTTTTTTGACAAGTCGGTAACCAAGCAGTACTAAACAAAAGCAATTCCAGAACAGAAAGTTTTTTTCAGGGGAAAAGTAAAGGTAATAAAGAGCTGTCTGCAAAATAACATTGGGTCAAGATTGGAAATGCATATCCTTTCTCAAAATGGAAACAATGATCTATCCCCTCCTCCTCCCTTAACAGTGTTGCAGTATGAATATGACAAAAGATGCATCTCTCTCAAAAGACTGAAACGTTAATTTGTCGTCATCTTTTTGTCAACAAAAGGTCACATTACAAAATTGCTTTTATAGTTTTGTTTCGGCATTTAAATAGTCTATGCCTAAAAACAATAAATAAATAATAAAATCAGCAAATTTAATATATTGCAAAATAACAATGAACAAAATAACACAGTGCCCCAATTTGTTTACTGTGCCGCAAACTATATTGCAAACTTTTTCTTGTCCATCATTTAATAAACCAGTAAAGGAGACCCATTATTTCAAAATCATATATTCAGTACTGCATTTTTATTCTTCCTTTAGATTTTACGTGGTTGATGCTGTGTTTAACATTTTCTAATAGTTTTCATTAATGTAGCACAGTTTACTTACCAAAGGTTAACAAGAAACCATAAAGCATGCTTAGTACCCATGAGTACCAGCCTTTGTGCTCCAAGTATAGAAGACTGTATACAGCATAGCAACCCAGTAATGGGAAAAGGATCCATGACAGATATCTGAAGGCCATCTAAACAAAATGCACACATGATTGGTTAGTGGATTCTGTACACCAACAGCAGTATTCAAAAGGGCCAATAAACCTAATATCATATTATGCACACTTGTATTTGTACTGCAATACCTACGCAAAGGCTAAGGAGAATAAGTGGGTATGTTAAAAAAAGTAATACAACAGAAAATGAAAACAGTTTCATCACATGTTGGACAATGCATACACTCGACAGAGAGACAGACAGGCAGACTGTTAGATACACTGTGTACCTAATAGTCTAACAATCCTGTCTTGATGTGAATAATCTGTTCAAGTACTGTATGCCTTAGGGTGCACTGCTGCTTTTATAAAACAACTAATGAAATTATCCTTACGGTTTGATATTTACTGACACTGTGACAAAGAATTCCATGATAAACTGGAATGAAAAGTCCATTATAATTTGTTTCCTCTTTGTAGCCTATACTCCATAAATGAATATCCTTCCATTTTAACCAGAATAAAGCTAATGCCGTTAATTTTATGAATTAACAAATATTAAAATGCTAAGTTGAAAAATATGTCATCCATCACTGTAAAATACAAGTGCACAGTTAATTGCTCTAAAAAAGGCTTATTACATAAAGAATGAAAGAAATAATTTTTGCTAAATTCTACTAACAGAATGTCGACAACCCCTCCACGAAACACACAGCCCTGAAAAGACAAGAGTTTCAGATTTCTCTGTAGAAGGGTAAACACTACAGATTTCAGAAGCATACAACCACACACAATAAATACCATAAATTAAAACAAGTACCACAGTCCTCCTGTTTTCTCAGCACACTTGGGATGGCAACCAAACAATATGAGAACAGTGACCCAGTAATGACATGGAAACTAGACAGGCTCACTTAAGGCTGCTCCAAATTAGATGCATAAAAAATGGTTGACATGAGAGTTGACCAAAGTTCTTTAGATCAGTTTTCCAAACAAGCATATCAAAAAGAAAGCCCCATCTACTCATTTTCTAAGCTACTTACCATGGTCAGTGGTAGCGAGCTAAACAGGGACAATACGACTCAATATACCCAGTGTAAGTGTCTTCAGCTCATTGTGTGTGATTTCTTAAACATTTGTAGAAGAGATGAAAGATAAAATCTCTCCAACACGCCCTTAATCCTTCCTGTGGCCTCTGCCCACTAGGCAATACTTCTAACAGAACTCATGGCAGGCAGCCAAGGTTACACTCACACTGCACAAACCACCTCAACTGACCCTAGTCACCAAAGAGAGTATGATCTGGTACCCCCCCTCATTTACAGACTATATTACTATGGTCTTTTCTGTGTACACATTTGTAGAAGTCCTGGGGACCAGAGATGTTTCAGGGCCTTAAAATAGGTCTATATTAGGACGTCAAAATGTCAAAAGAGTGAACGCTCTTACATTGACATGGAATACCCAAAGCTACTAAATCTTGAACAGCCAGAACAGTGATTTTTTTCCCCAGGGAAAAAAATCACTGGGCTAACAAAAAAAAAAACAAAAAAAAAAACAAATTGACAGACAAAATAAAGTGGGGGGCTTTGCCCACCACACCACCCCTACCTAAATATACCAAATCCAAGATCGCACTACAATGGAGGAAAAGTACAGTTTTGTACACTTACCATAAATGCATAAATGTAGATGTTCGAGTGTATTCACTGTTGCAGTCATCACCTGTGGGTTATCCCTGCTGTGGTAGCCTTCGGCCGGCCCGAATACCAGAGCCAATGTTTTTCTGCATTGGCTGATGTCGCCTGCTGACTGACGTCAGGTTGTCAGTGCTATAAAGCAAGGCAGCCGACGCCATTACATCAGTTTTTCTTGCCCTAACCAGTCAGAAGCCCAAAGAAATATGGTAAAGTGGTCCTGGTGGCTAAAAGCCACTGTAAGAAGCTTATGTCTCCCTAAGAAAAGACGATATAAGGGGGAAGGAGGGAGGGAAACCAGGACTGCAACAGTGAATAAACTCGAACATCTACATTTATGGTAAGTGTACACAACTGTACTATGTTCTTAGTGTTTCACTGTTGCAGTCATCACCTGTGGGAGGATTCCCAAAGCTGAGGAGAGGGGTGGTAGGATTAGTAAGAGACCTAGGCCTGGGTCAGCATGCCCTGCAGAACTGCAGAGGCAAACCCTGCCCTAGCCTTAAAGAAAACAGGTAGGTGGTAATGCTTTGTAAAGGTATGGACAGTCCAGGTGGCAGCTTCCAAGATGTCCCTGGTGGGAATTCCTCTGAGGAATGCTGTGGAAGAGGAGGCTGCCCTAGTGGAATGGGTACAAAGAGACTTAGGGGTGATTTCCCATGTAACCTGTAGCAGAAATGGATGCAGTGTGATATCCACTTGGAAATGGTTTGCTTGGAAATGGGCTTCCCCTCTGCCCCGGGGCAAAGCTGACAAGAAGTTGGTCTGTTTTCCTGAAGGGTTAAATACAGTCCAGATAGTATCTGAACTGTCTGTGCACGTCTGGCGAATGCAGAATTCTTTCCCCCTTGTTTTGAGGGTTGGGAAAAAGGTAGGTAGATGTATAACCTGGCTGAGAGTTGCATTAGATGCCACCTTGGAAATAAAGGAGGGGTTAGTCATCAGGGAGACCCTGTCTGCATGGAAACTGATGAAGGGCTCAATGGCCATCAGTACCTGAAGTTCTGAAACCCTTCTGGCTGAGGTGATAGCTAGTAGAAAAGCAGTCTTCCAGGAGAGGTATCTCAGTTCTGCTGAAACAGCAGGTTTGAAGGGTAGTTAGGTTAGTTTTTCCAAAACATTATTTAGGTCCCAGGCTGGCTTTAGTGGCTTTCTGGGAGGTCTGATAACAGAAGCCCCCCCCCCCCCCGAGGAACTGTTTAATCAAAAGATGTGAGAACAAGGGCTGATCTGTATCAAAATGAGCTGAAATGGCTGAAGCATGGATTTTAATAGAAGAGAAGGAGAGGCCACTATTTAATAACTCTGCTAGGTAGCCCAAGGTAAGAGGGGTGGAAGGTTGTGAGGTACTGCCCCCTCTGAACTGGCTCCAGGAGTAGAATCTTTTCTATTTTCCTGCGCAAGATTTTCTGGTGCTGGGCCTTCTGGCCTCTGTGATAATGTCTAGGTCCTGTTTGCTTAACAGGGGCCCCTTGTTTGCCTTTAGAGTATTAGCCATGCTGACAGTTTCAGAGTCTGCAAGTTTGGGTGCAGCATCCACCCCCACCTGAGTCTAGAGGTCTGAGATCAGGGGAAGCTGCCTGGGAGGCGGTAATGTCAGGCTACGCAGTAAGGGTTATCGATGCTGTCGGGGCCAATCTGGAGCAATGAGGATGGCCTTTGGTCTCTCCTCCCTTACCTTGATCAGCACCTTGGGAATAAGAGGCAGAGGAGGGAATGCGTACACAAAGAGGGAGTTCCAGGGGAAGGTCAAGGCATCCACCTTTCACGCTAGGTGGTGATATTCCCTGGTACAGAATTTTTTCAGCTGGTGGTTGAGGTGCGAAGCAAAGAGATCCACCTCCGAAGTCCTCCACTCCTGAGTGACTTGCAAAAAGATTTTTCTGTGGAGCTGCCATTCGTGGGGGTCCAGTAAGTTTCTGCTTAAGTGGTCTGCCAGGGTGTTGTTGATCCCTGATAGGTATTGGGCCCATGGAGGAGGCTGTCAGCCAGAGGTTCATGGCTAGCCTGGACAGAGGGCAAGATTGGGCCCTCCCTGTTTGTTGATGTACCACATTACTGTGGCATCTGTTTTGACAAGGAGAACCCCTGGCTTGAGATGGGGTTTGAAGGATGTCAGAGCCTTTTGTACTGCCATCATTTCCTTCTGGTTGATGTGTAAGAGAAGTTGATAGGCATCCCAAAGACCTTGGGTGCACCTGCCTGCTAGGTGAGTGCCCCAAGCAATGTCTGAGGCATCAGTGGTGATGGTCTGGCCGGAAGGGCAGAGGATGCAGGCAAGACCCTTGTTCTTGGCACAGGGACCTGCCCACCAGAGAAACTCGGCCCTTATACAGGGGATCAGAGGGAGAGAGGTCTATAGAGGCTGAGTGTGCTGACACTAAAGGTTCTTTAGATACCAATGAATTTTTCTCATGTAAAGCATGCCAGAGGAATTAGAAGGATGCAAGATGCCATGTACCCCAAGGCTTGCAGGAACTTCCTTGCAGTGAGGTGACTTCTGGAAACCAGCTGGGTAAAGGAGAGAGGCAGGAAGCTCTAATTTTCTGGGGATAGGAAGGCCATTTTGGATGCTGTGTCCATCAAAAACCCCAGAAAAAGATCTTCCTGGAGGGTGTTTACTTTGATTTTTTCTCATTGTTGGTGTAACCCTGGGGAGGTTAGGGGGCTTTGACAAAGAGGAGGTCCTGCAGCAGCTTTTCTTTGCACTCTGCCTGAATGAGGCAGTCATCCAGATAAGGGTAAATAAGAAGTTATGTACTTACCATAACGTTCCATGTGAGTTGTTACTCTCGCCTTCATTATTACTGATGGGTTCGGAGCCAAACATCAGCTCCGATTTGGCCAAATAGCAAAGCTCGGGGTCTCTAACAGCTCAAGGCCAAGCCCTATCCCACAATGCACCACTACATTTCCCAGATCTTGTTTGCTGCCAACCAGAGTAGAAACCTATCCCAGATTTCGAGGAAATCATACATCCAGGGTAAAAGGAAACGTCTTCAAGAAAACTAAAACCAACCAAGTGATATACTGGTATTAGGGAACTAATGGGTCTGCTGGACAGAGGCACAGGGAACTAATCTAAGGGGGTGGTGAAAGCCAACACATTCTAGGCTAGGCTTATAAATGCCCTTGGGCAGATAGCCTAGTACTTACCTATGAACCTATACCTCTCGTGCTTCTAGACATAGGAAGGGCCGTAATAATGAAGGCGAGAGTAACAACTCACATGGAACGTAATGGTAAGTACATAACTTCTTAATGTGAAGTTGTTCAATCTCGCCTTCATTCTTACTGATGGGTAGCGTCCCCAGCACCACAATCTTGGGTGGCTCACGGGAGTACCTATTTCAGGACAGCAGATCCAAATGAAGCTCTGTCCCTAGAGGCCTTGTCAATTTTGTAATGAGATATAAAAGTTTGTGGATTTGATCAGGTAGCAGCTGCACAAATAGAATCTATAGGCAGCCTGGTCAAGAAGGCTGCAGAAGTAGAAACCGCCCTTGTAGAATGAGTCTTGACCTTGTTCTGTAATGCAATACATGCTTTACTGTAGATAAATGAGATACAATCAGACAGCTATTTTGATAAGGTAGTTTTGGACACAGGTGCACCTTTTCTTGAATCTGAGAAAGAAACAAATAGCTGATCAGCCCTTCTGAGATCTTTTGTTCTCTCCAAATAAAATCGAAGCTGTCTATGCACATCAAATTTGTGAAGCATATATTCCAGCTGGTTTGAATGATCAGGGAAAAAGAACATACCTTGGGTAGAAACGATGGATTCATCCTGAGGGAAACCCTATCTTTATGAAATACTAGGTAGGGTGGTTTGATGGAAAGGGCTTGCAATTCTGAAATTCTACGTGCCGATGTAATAGCCACCAAGAATATAGTCTTCCAAGAAAGAAACTTGAGCTCACAAGAAGAAGCAGGTTCTAAGGGTGGAAGAATAATTCTGGACAAGATTACATTTAGGTTCCAGGGAGTAGTGGGAGATCTGATAGGTGGTTTCAAGTTCATAGCACCTTTCAAAAAAGCCTTAGCCAGCTTATGAGACATACCACCATTTTCAGCTGCCCCTAAATGAAAATTAGAAATAGCAGCAAGTTGGACTTGCATGGTTGCTGCTGCAGCTCCTTCGTTGAATAGTTTAGTTAGGAATTCTAGAATATCTGCTACAGATGCCTGGAAAGGGTCAATATTATTCTGTTGTGCCCAAATGGAAAAACTTTTCCACTTACTGAGGTAAAGTTTCCTAGTAGATGATTTGTGTGACGACAAAAGGTTATGCCGTGCTTCTTCTGAAAGATTCTGGAACGTGGCTATTCTGGGAATTGGAGCAGCCAGGCTGTCAGTTTGATGGGATGAAGAGCTCCTGACGAATGGGTCAACAGATCCGGCACTGGGTCCAGGATCCACGGCTCCTCTAGTAGATGAGGCTTCAGAAAGGGGAATCAAATTTGACAAGGCCAATAGGGGGCAATTAAGATGAGTGTCCTGCCCAGGAAACTGGCTTTCTGCAATACTTTGGGGATTAGCGGAAAGGGGGGAAAAGCATAAAGGAGTCCCGGAGGCCAATCATGGACCACAGCGTCTCTCGGTGGCTGACCCGGTTGAGGGATCAGGGCAAAGTAGTTGGTGTTTGTGGAGGTGGCAAAAAGGTCGCAGCAAGGCTGGCCCCATCTGCAGAAAATCATTTCCACTACTTCGTTCTTGAGAGACCACTCATGAGGTAGCAGAATGGCTCTGCTGAGTCTGTCCGCTATTATGTTGGATTTCCCCGGGATGTGCGTTGCAATCAGAAAACGCTGGGTGGACTCTGCCCAATTCATTAATCTCAGAGCCTCTCGACACAGGGGGTAGGATTTGGTTCCTCCTTGTTTGTTGCTGTACCAGACGGACATGTTGTCCGACTGGATTGCAATCGTGCCTAGGGGAAGAGAGGCCTGCAAAGCTAAAAGAACCATTCTCATCTTCTTGGACACTTATTTGCAAATGAGCCTCATGAGCTTGCCAAGTACCTTGGGCTGTCCGTCCCTGACAATGCCCCCCCCCCCCGATCAGGGAGGTGTCCGTGATCACCGTTGTGACTGGAGAGTGAAGAACAAATGGGCGGCCCATAGTCACTGTTTCCAACGTTAGCCACCAGTGAAGGTCTTTCTTGCAAGAGTGGGTAATCAAGACTACATGATTTAAGGGTAATTCCTGAAGGGTCCATTGGGCGAAAAGCAGCCATTGAGGAATGCGCATGTGGGATCTCGCAAGGGGTATTGCAATAATTGCTGCTGCCATCGTGCAGAGCAGTTTGAGAATCTGTGATGCTGGTACTTTTCGCTCTGACAGGAGATCCACAATCTGTTGTTGGAGGACAATGACCCTTTCGGGAGGGAGCTTCAGGGACATGCTGACCGTGTCTAAGTCTGCTCCTATAAAGACTGTACGCTGCAATAGCAATAAGGCAGACTTTTCTAAATTTATCATAATGCCCAGCTGTGAACACAGATCCCTGGTAGCATCCCTTGCTCGAATAAGCAGATGCCTGGTGGGAGCGGTAAGGAGCTAGTCATCCAAGTAAGGAAACACCTGGATTCCTGAATTCCTCAAGTGAGCCATGACCACTGCCATGCATTTGGTGAACACTCTGGGGGCTGTTGTGAGACCAAAGGGCAGTGCCTGAAACTGGAAATGACTGGCTCCCAGCCAGAAGCGCAGATGGTCCCTGGATGGCCTGGCCATTTTTATATGGTAGTACGCATCCTGTAGATCGATAGAGCACGTCCAATCGTCCTTCCCTAAAAACGGGAGAATGGACTGAAGCGTGACCATCCGGAACTTTTCACCACATATTTGTTGAGCCTGCTGAGGTCCAGAATAGGTCTCCAGTCCCCTGTCTTCTTTGGTACCAAAAAGAACCTCGAGTAAGTTCTGGCTCCTTGCTGGTCTGCTGGGACTGGCTGGATGACTTTTCTTGTAATAGTTTCTGGATCTCTACGGATGCCATATCCCGTAGACTGGGTGGAACGTCTGGGACTCCTTTTGTTGGTCTAGGATAAGAGTGAAAAGGGATGGAATATCCTCTGGATATAACGTTTTGTACCCACCGGTCTTCCGAGATATTTAGCCAGGTGCTTAGGTACAAAGACAAACGTCCCTCGACTGCCTCCAGAGCAGGACAGTCGGGCCTCCTTTCAAGAGTGCTGATAGGGTTTCCCCAAGGAACTGAGCCCTGTCACCCTGGCTCTGTCGAACCCCTCTGCCACGTGGGCATCGTCTTCCACCATTACCTCCCCCTCTGCCCCTGGAAGAGGCTTCACCTTGCGAGTTCGGAAAGGCTCCTTGGGTCTTACGAACCACATCTTCCCACCCTGTTGACCTTTTGGATGTCCCATAGGAGTAGAAAAACGGACTCCAATGGCAGATAGTCTTACCGTCTTGCTCACATCTGGTGAGGGTCTCTTACTTTTGGCCCAAATAAGGAGGAATCATCGAAAGGGGCATTCACAAATGATGACTTAAAGGTTTCCGCAAAAGAGCAAAGGCGCATCCAGGAATGTCTCCGCAGAGCAATTCCTGTACCCGCAGCCCTACTCATTCCATCAGCTGCATAAGACACGTGGCGCATGGACAAGTTTACAATGGAATTGAGGGTAGCAAGCTAACACGTCACCTTGTCTGTCACCGAGTCGGCTACTGCTGCACCGTGGAGAGTATCGCCAAGCTCCTTGAGGAAATCTCTTTGTAGATGGGTGAAGTGGGTCAGGTAGTTCAAAGACTGAAGTGCAAAGGTTATTGAACTGAACATGCGCTTCCCAAATCTGTACATTATCCTAGACTCTCTATTAGGAGGATAAACAGATATAGAAGCCTCTGACATCTCCTTTTTAGTGGCTGCCGCCACCACCATGACATCAACAGGTATGGGTCTAGATAAAAAGGCCTTGTCATAAGGTGCTGATATGTACTTGTTTGGCCTTCTAGGAACAGGCTCCATAGAACCTGGTGACTCCCGTGCCCTTCGAGATAAAAGATCCATTAACTCATCAAAGGGCGGAGACACCCAAGAGGTGGAGGGTCGGGACACGAAAACCTTCAGGAGCACCGATTTGTTCTCTGTAGGGTTTTGGGGGTGCCAGTACCCCGTCTGCTTAAGGTTCTCAAGGATATCACCAAAGGAAATATCCTCAGAGGGGGACCTTGGGGACCCTTCAGATTCCTCCAAATCGGTGTCCAACGTGATGGATTCCTGAGGGGAATCTAGATGTCTCCTCTTACATAGCCTCTTCTGATGGACCTCCTTAGTGGGAATCTCTGGGGAAGTCACGGAAGAGCAGGGTTCCCCCAAGGGGGCATCCTGAGGCTCTGGGTCCCTATGCTTACGGTGAACCTGTGATAGCGGAGAAGAAGCAGGCGCCTTTTGGGAGGAGGTGGCCATATCAGAGGTTGTGGAAGTCCTGGGGGACAAAGCCCTCCTCATGGCATCGAAAGCCCCACGGCTCTGATGCGAGGAAGCACCCGGGTCTGAAGACACAGAGGACTCCTCCGGCTCCGTGCCCGAGGTAGGAGCCAAATTCATCCGTGCCGACGCCCCAAGAGGAAGAGTTGGAACCGACATATCTGTTTGACTCCCCCCCCCCAACCCGGAGCTGAGATGAGACTGTCCGCTCTCAGATTCCATAGCCGGAGCAGAGGATATCAGGGTGGTAGGTACCGACAGCTTAGAGGTAAGTGTTGGCACCGATGGCTCCACCAGTGACTGACTGGCCTCCTCCGGCTCCAAAGTCTCGGTGCGAGTCTGAGGAGCAACAACAATAGGAGAGGACTTTGTCAGTTCTGAAACTGCGAGAGTCGAAACCGGCAGAATTTTTGCAAGCGTCGGGTCCTGTAGAAGTCTCCATACCACTTGGTCCACATCTGAATCGGATAGTCTAGAAGCCCGAGAGGATACCACTGATGGAGCCGGTGACCCCAGAATCGGTGACCTCCAGGTAGGAGACACTGGTTACAGAACTGGGGACTGGCTCCTACCAGCAACCTGAATGGTCGGCTCTGATGGCAGTGGAGCAGAGACCAAAGCCTTCTTAGATAACTTCGGTGCCGAACCAGATGATGATGATGCAGGAGAAGATGGTTTTGGCTGACTGGAAGCAGAGTCCAAATCAGACTAGAAGGCTGTTTTAATCAAGCCCCTCTCAACCAACTTATGCTTTCTCTCGGCTAAAACCCTGGAGCTAAAGCCATGGCAAATGGAGCAAACCTCCTGCAAGTGTACCTCCCCTAGATAGTACACACAAGTGGAATGGACATCCGTTATTGACATTTTTTGATTGCATATGGGACAGTGCTTAAATCCTGATTTAGTCTTTTCTGACATTTTGGTCCAAAAACAGTAAATCCAAATAAATCTGAGAACAAATATTTATATACATCTGCCTGTTGGTTATAAACTACTTATAAATGCAGCAAAACTAACAACAAGAGCCTAACTGGCTAACAGTATAAACGAGAAGCCTCTAGTCTGAAAACAAAAACGGCCAAGAAAACAGCCAAAAGCCTAACCAGCTAAAGTAAAAGGTGCAAAAAACTGCAGCAAGCCTAACCAGGCTGGGATAGAGCTATGAACTATCACAAAAGGCCAATGTCCATATTAAAATAACAGGGCCACGCCCAAGAATCTTAACACACTAATAAGAAAACTTATCTAACTGGATACAAGTCCAAATAGACAACAAGCCAACACCTTTAGAACTACTAACCACTATATAGAGAGCAAAGACTTATCTATCCAATAAACGTCCAAAAGCTGTAAAGAACACCCGATCAGTTGCAGTGGCAAACTAGATCTGGGGAATGTAGTGGGGCATTGTGGGATAGGACTTGGCCTCGAGCTGTTAGAGACCTCGAGCTTTGCTATTTGGCCAAATTGGAGCGGAGAGCCGATGTTCAGCTCCGAACTCATCAGTAAGAATGAAGGCGAGATTGAACAACTTTACATTCTGTACATTTCTCTGCCTGCAAAATGCTATGGCCGGGGATAAGCATTTGGTGACTACCCTGGGAGCAGTAGATAAGCCAAAGGGTAGCGCAGAGAACTGAAAGTGCTCTGAAGTGCGGGAATTTCCTGCAGGATTCTCTTACGGAGATGTGGAGGTAGGCATCATTTTAGGTCTAGGATCACTAGCCAGGCATTGTCGGCATAGGCAGCAGCTGCTGCACAGTTAGCATTTTGAATCTGGGGACCACCAGGGAGGTGTTCAGAATGGATAGGTCCAAAATGGGGTGCCAAGTGCCCTTTTTTCTGGGAACAAGGAATAGTCTGGAATAAAAGCCTTTGCCTGTTTGATCTGAGGGGACAGGTTCTACTGCCCCTTGGGATATGAGAGTTTGGACTTGTTTCAATGCCTCTGCCCACTAACTTGGAGGTAAGTCTGGGGACCCTCTTGTTATTGGGAGTTCGTTGAAAGAGAATTTGTTTCCCTGAAAAATGATCTTTAAGACCCATTGGTCCTTTGTTACAGAAAGCCAATTTTCTTTGTAGAGGGAGAGCCCTCCTCCTAGCATTTGATGAGTGAAAGGAGGGCAGAGGAGTGAGAGGGAGTCATTGAGAGTTTTTGCCATAGAGGGATGGTTTAGAATTCCCTGCCTTTGAGGCGGAAGTGTTTCACTGTTTGGTTCTCTGCTGTCCATGGGATAGGAGTCTGGGTGGTCTGTCCCTGTGGGTCTTACCTTGCCTCTGTCTGCTAGGTGCAGGAAAGGACCAGTGCTTTGAGGGAACATTCCTGCTGAACCTAGGAGGTTGCACCTGAAAGAAATCTTTTACTGTTTGCATAGATTTTGCTTTGTCTTCCATCTTTTTAAGCACCTCATCTGCTTTTACTCCAAACAAGCAGTTCTTATCCAAGGGTGCATCAATTAATTTAGACTTGACATGATCAGGCAGAGGTTGTTCCTTCAACCATGCATGTCTCCTAATGACAGATCCTGACACTACTGCCCTGCTTGAGACTTCTAGGACATCATATCCAGTGTAAGGAGTGTTTGGCCACTTCACAAGCAGAGTGCAGTAAATCTGCTAACTCTTTCGAATTGGCACAGTCAGGAAATGTTGAAATCTTTTGCTTTTATAGATCCAAAGTGTGTTGTTGATATTTTAACATATGGAACTGACAGTTGAGTGCTCTGATAGTTAAGGTTGCAGAGGTGTATACTTTTTTACCCTATTTGTCCAGAGCTCTGGAATTCTCGTCAGAAGGAATAGGATTCTTTGCAAAACTAGCCTTCGCTCCATTTGGTCCCTGTGCAATGACCTCTGGGTCTGCAGCAGGATTTCCATACAAGTATTTTTGAGCATCCGGTACTCTGTAATACCTGTCAGGTTTACTGGGAGCATGTGGGAGGGCATCAGGAGCCAAGCTGGATTCATGGAAGACATCATCCATCACCTCTAAGACAGGGGGAATGGCCAAGGGTCTCTGCTGGGACAGGTCTAGAAACTCAGTCTTTTCTTAAACTACGGGAAGTCCTGGGATTCCCAGTGGAAATGTTCTCTGAGGGTCTGAAGGGTTCCCCAAAGGTAAGGTCTTCTGATGGGGAGGCAAAAGGAATGGATTCCTCTACATCTGAATCCTCATAACCAGTCAAAGGTTCTTGTTCCTCTTCAATATCAGATTCCTCAGAATCCTGTTCTGTCAGTACATCAGGAGAAGGGTCTCTCCCGTTTAGAAGTTGTGGCCTGACTACCCCTGATAAGGGAGATAAGATCCTCCACCATTTTAAGCTTTTGGGCTTGGGGTGGTGGAGCAGGAGTAAGATGGTGGCTAGAGGTAGATTTTCTAGGAGTAGCCTTGCTTCTAGGCCTAAGAGTATCCATTGGTCTGAGAGAAACAGTACTTGGATGAGAACACTTTTTTGCCTAGATTCGGTAGTGTGAAAGGCCTCCTAGGAAGCCGGTGCCAGAGTCGTGGCCCTAAACCCAACTGAGGCAGAGACAACCAAAGGCTTAGAAGACAAAGATGATTTCTGCGGCATACCGGACTCCAAAAGGGTCTTGGTAGAGGCCTGCGTAGATATTGTATTGGGCATCAGGGGCTGTGAAGGCACCTCACTGAATCCCGGAGAACTGACGACCTGCTTAGCGGTAGAGTCATTGGAAGGCTTAGCCTTGTGTGGTCTGTCTCTATCTTTACCTCTACATTTTTTTGGAATGTCTATAGACTGTTGGCTGATGGACGCCATTTTGGAATGTACAGAAGTCAGACTAAAATACCTGTCTACAATAAGAGCTCTACGATGAATGGTTCTCGCATTAAAGAGGGCACAGAACTGGCAATGGGTGATGTCGTGGTCTGGGCTTAAACAAGTGATGCAGTATGAAAGGAAATCTGGGTGTGGGATCTGCTTTCTACAGGAGTGACAGTTGTTAACTTTTTCTGACATCGGTTAGTGTAAGGAAAAAAAAGGATCCTCAATGGCTTTAGATGTTTTCAGCTGTAATTCAAACTCTGGTAGTGACCGACCGGCACACTTGCAAACTTCTTTTGCTACAGGTTCCACGGCAAGAAAGACTGATGTAATGACGTCGGCTACCTTGCTTTATAGCACTGACAACCTGACATCATTCAGCAAGCAACAGCAGCGGACGCAGAAAAACACTGACTCTGGTATTCGAGCTGGCCGAGGGCTACCACAGCAGGGATAACCCACAGGTGATGACTGCAACAGTGAAACATGAAGAACATCGGCAAAGTTCTGACAATGGCCCGGTGATTCCCCCCCCGGGGGGGGGATCACTGTTCTGGCCGTTCGAGATTTAGTAGCTTTGGATATTCCGTGTCCATGTAAGAGCGTTCGCTCTTTTGATGTTTTGACGTCCTAATATAGACCCCTTAAAGCATTGCTAACAGCCAACCTCTTCATGACGTTTATGTGCCTCTCTCTATCCAGCGAGTCTCATACCCCTGCTGAAACCACAGCCAAAGCCAGGTCTGAAACGTCTGGGGCGAATGACAGCAGGTGGTCAAAAGAGAATGGAAGACTTGGATTAAGAGCGATCTTGTCTAACCATCATCCAGTCTTCCTGCTTACAAATCCCAGAATTAGAAAAGTACAGTTGTGTACCTACCATAAATGTAGATGTTAGAGTGTATTCACTGTTGCAGTCATTACACTACACCTGGATTATCCTGCTGGCAGGCTACCCGCAGTCAGCCTGAATTCCAAAGTCCTGGTCTGGCATAGGTTGCTGTCGCCTCTTCCCTGACGTCAGTGCGCCAGGGGCATATAAGATGCAGCCGACGCCATTTTCTTCAGTTTTTCTTGCCCCAGATGACAGGTGCCCCCAAGAAGGTAGGCAATACATATTGCTTATAAAAACATACAGTAAAATAAAAACAATACCTTCATCTACAAGCAAATACACCACATAGGTTGTATAGGTAAGAGAAGTATAGATAAGCCCCAGCAAAGAAAGGGGGATGGAGGGTAGGTAACCTGGACTGCAACAGTGAATACACTCTAACATCTACATTTATGGTACGTACACAACTGTACTATGTTCATCGTGTTTCACTGTTGCAGTCATTACACTTGGGTTGAATCCCAAAGCTGAGGTAGGGCGGCTGGGTCTAAATAGGATTAGGAGTGGCTATGAGGCCCTGCAGAACTGCAGTGGCAAAGCCTGCTCTGGATTTAGAGTAAAGAGGTAAGTGAAAATGCTTGGTAAAAGTGTGCACTGAACTCAAAGTTGCAGCCTCCAAAATTTCCTTGGTTGGTACTCCTCTGAGAAAGGCTGCTGCCCTGGTAGAATGTGGTCTAATATTCTTTGGCACTGACTTGCCATGCTGTGCATAGCAGAAACGAATGCAGTGTCCTATCCATTTTGAAATAGTCTGCCTTTCCTTGTGATCCTGCAGCATACGCTACAAACAGTTGCTCAGTTTTTCTGAAAGCTTTTGTTTTGTCCAAGTAGAAGCGTAGCTGCCTGTGTATGTCCAAAGAGTGCAGAAGTCTCTCCCCTTTATTCTGGGGATTTGGACAAAATGCTGGTAAATGAATGGCTTGGTTAAGTGCCACACTGGATACAATCTTTGGCATAAATGTTGGGTTTGTCCTTAGAGAAACCCTGTCCAGATGAAAAATGATAAAAGGTTCCACTGCCATTAATGCCTGTAACTCTGAGACTCTTCTTGCTGAAGTTATTGCTAGGAGCAGAGCAGTTTTCCACGATAGGAATTTTATATCAGCTGTATTGGCTAGCTCAAAAGGAGGCAGTGCGACCTTTTCCAAGACAAAGTTGAGGTCCCATGTTGGTATCGGTGCTCTCCTTGGGGGTCTTATGTTCTTGGCCCCTCTGAGGTACTGTCTTAGCAGTGGATGAGAGAAAATAGGAGGTTCCGTATTGTAATGAGCTGAAATGGCAGAGGCATGGGTCTTAATTGATGAAAAGGCCTTTATCCAGCATCTCAGTTAGGTATTGTAAAATCTGAGGAATATTTGGAACAAGTGGTTTAAGTCCTAGTGCCTGGTTCCAAGCACAGAATCTCTTCCATTTTTCTGCGTAAGATTTCCTGGTGCTGGGCCTTCTGGCTTCCAAAATGACATCCATAACAGCTTTAGAGAGAGGTGTGTTCTGAGTGGCTATATTATTTGCCATGCAGCCAGATTTAAGGTTCTGAGTTGGCTGTGCAGGATCTGATTGTTTTGTTGAGTCAGAAGATGAGGAATTTGAGGTAAAGTCCAGGCTGGGCCTTGAGACAAGCTCTTTAGGATTGGGTACCAGTGCTGGTGTGGCCAGTCTGGGGCAATCAGAATCATTTTTGGCTTCTCTTGTCTGACTTTTAGGAGTACCTTGGGAAGGAGAGGCAGTGGTGGAAAGGCATAAACTGTTAGGGTTTTCCAGCCGAATGATAGAGCATCCACTTTCCATGCTTGTGAGTGGTAAGTCCTTGTGCAGAATCTCTGTAGCTGGCAGTTGTGGGGGGAGGCAAAAAGATCTATGTCTGGGTATCCCCATTTCCTTGTTATCATGCTGAAGACCTGTGGATCGAGTTTCCACTCGTGAGGGTCCATGAGGTTTCTGCTTAGTTCATCTGCCAGAGTATTTGTCTTCCCTGGCAGGAATTGTGCTTGCAGATGCACTTGACAGTTCAATGCTGTGCTCCACAAGGTCATGGCTTGCCTGCAGAGGGGGTAGGAATGTGTGCCCCCTTGCTTGTTTATGTACCACATGACTGTAGTGTTGCCCGTCTTTAGCAATAGTTGTCCTGGATGGAGTAGATCTTTGAAGACTGTAAGGGCATTCTGTACAGCTAGCATCTCTTTTTGATTGATATGAAGATGCATTTGGCTTGCGGGCCACGAGCCCTGAATACATTTTCCTGCCATGTGTGCCCCCCAGGCATAATCCGATGCATCCGTTGTTAGTGTCTGCCTGGCTGTGGGTAAAGTGAATGGCTGTCCCTTGTTGTGGTGACAGGCCAGTGCCCACCACCGAAACTCCTGTTGCAGGCAGGGAATGAGAGTAATTATTGTTTCCAGGCTGTGGCAATGTTGAGTCCAAACACTTTTTAAATACCATTGTAGCTTCCTCATATGCAGTCTTGCATATGGAATTAGCAGAATGCAGGATACCATGAAGCCCAAAGTCTGCAGAATTTTTCTTGCAGGTAACTGGGTCTTTGTTGCCATCATTTGGAAGTAATGAGTCAGTTGCCTTTGTTTGTCTGGCGTGAGATAAGCCATCTGGGCAGTTGTATTTAAGCTTGCACCCAGGAATATTATCTCTTGAAAGGGCACTAATTTTGATTTCTTTTCGTTTACTGTGCACCCGAACCAAATTAGCAATCTTTTTACAAACGCCAGATGCTTTAATAGAGTGTCCTTGCTTTTTTCTTGAATAAGGCAGTCGTCCAAGTAGGGATATATTTGAATTCCTTTTTGTCTGCAAAATGCAATTACTGGTACCAGGCATTTTGTGAAAGCCCTGGGCGCAGTAGATAAGCCAAAGGGCAGTGCAGAGAATTGGTAATGCATTGAGCCAGCTATGAATCTGAGGTATCTTCTGCAAGATTGCCTGATTGGGACATGCAGGTATGCCTCTTTGAGGTCCAAAGTAACTAGCCAAGCCTCCTTGCCCAGCATGGGGAGAAGTTGCTGCAATGTCAACATTTTGAAACATCCAGGAAAGTATTTAGAATAGACAGTTCCAGTATTGGTCTCCAGGCTTTGTCCTTTCTGGGTACCAAGAAAAGTCTTGAGTAAAATCCTTGCCCCTGTTCTTGCTGTGGTACTCTTTGGATAGCCCTCATGTCCATGAGAGCAGAAATTTGTTTTTGTGCCTCTGCCCATTGATTTTGTGGCAGGTCTGGCATACCTTTTGACCTTGATAGGGTATGAAAGTGGAACCTGTAACCCTGAGAAACAATATCCAGAACCCATTTGTCCTGGGTGATCATGTGCCAATTTTGTGAGAAAAGTGCTAGTTTTCCCCCTAAGGGTGCTGCCAGAAGGTAAGTGCTTGGCATTTGTAGAGGAAAGTCATTGGGACTGTTTCCTATAAGGTTGTGATTTGTCTTCTCCGCCTTTGGGGGCTGAAGCACCCCATTGTTTAGGTCTGTATGAGCCTTGGGGCTGAGATCTGCCTCTTGGGCGTCTGTATCTGTCTCTTTGTGGAATGTCTGACACTGGAAAGGACCAATTTTTAGAAGGCCAGTTCCTGATAAATCTAGGTGGCTGAACCTGTAAGAAATCCTTTACTGTCTGCATTGATTTTGCTTTATCCTCCATTTTCTTTAACACCTCTTCTGCCTTAACACCAAACAAAGTATCATGCTGTAATGGAGCATCCAATAATTTTGCTTTAACATGATCAGGTAAACTCTGTTCTTTTAACCAAGCATGCCTTCGAATGACAGAACCAGTAATTGCTGCTCTGCAAGATCCCTCTAATGAATCAAAACCACATTGCAATGTATGCTTTCCCACTTGTTCAGCTGCATGCAATAAATCCTGCATTTCCTTGTTCTCAGGACATTCAGAGCTTGTAAGCATTTTCTGTTTTAGCAAAGACATAATGTATTGTTGATATTTAAGCTTATGAAACTGGCAGTTTAAAGCCCTTACAGCTAAAGTAGCAGAGGCGTAAACCTTTTTCCCCGATCTGTCCAGAGCTCTAGAATCCCTATCAGAGGGAACAGGGTTTTTTGCAGTGGAAGCCTTGACCACTTTGAGACCCTGAGAAATAGTTTCTGGATCAGCAGCAGGGTTTTTATAAAGAAATTTATGAGAATCTGGAACTCTGTAATACCTATCTGGCTTAACTGGTGCAGGGGGTAGAGAATCAGGAGTCAAACTGGATTCTGAAAAAACATCATCAACAATATCTAGTACAGGGGGGGACAGCAAGAGGCCTGTGCTGAGGCAATAAAAGAAAGTCTCTGAGCCTTTTCTTGGATTCTGAATAATCTTGGCTCTCCCAATGGAAATGTTCCCTCATGGTGTGCAGGGTTTCCCCAAAAGAGTAGTCCTCAGGAAGAGAGGCTGAAGGGATATATTCTTCAGCATCAGAGTCCTCATAGGGAGGAAGAGAATATCCCTGTTCTGAAGAGGATCAGAAGAAACAGAAACCTGGTCAGGAGAGTCATAGTCAGTGTCTTGCCTAGGCCTTTTATCAGGAGGGGGATGGGAGCCCCTGATCAAAGTAATTAGGTCCTCGGCCATTTTGAGCATCTGTTTCTTTGGCATGGATGACTGTCCAGGAGAATGCTGTACTTGTTTCTTTGTCTTGAAAGGTGTTTTAGACTTTGCCTTGGCTGCTGAAGAGGTCTTGATAGTGAGCTGTGTAGGTCTGAAAACACCCTCAGAAGCCGATGCCTGCTCAGCGGCTCCGGACCTATCTGAGGAAATTGTTTCCGTAGGCCCAATACCTTGAGTTTCCAGAGGTCTAGGTGTCTCCACGTGGGAGTCGGAGGCGGACGGTGGCTATGAGGTAGAGGGTGTCAGGGGCTGCAAAAGCACCTCACTGAAAACCGGCGACTGGCCTAGAAGAGGCTTCGTTGTCAGTTTTGGACCTCGGATGCCTGTCTTTTTCTTTGTCCTTGCGCTTTTTATGGACTCCGGCCGTCAGTTGTTCTGACGGCATTATATAGTTAAATCTTCAGCCAAAGTAATGAAAAGCAAAATCAGACCGACGCTTAATAGTGCGTTGGTTGAATCTAGCACAAAACCGACAACTAGCAACGTCGTGGTCAGGGCCTAGGCAAGGAATACAGTAAGAATGAAAATCCTTATGAGGTATTTGCTTCCCACAAGAAATACAATTGTTAACTTTTACTGACATCGGACTGGAGCAAGAAAAAGTTTCCCCAACGGGGTACTTAGCTTTATTGAAGACTTCAGATCTGAAATTCAAATTCGAAAATTTCAGGAGTCGGCCGACCGGCACTTGCGAACTGCTTTTGCTTCAGGCACCGCGCGGCAAGAAAGACTGAAGAAAATGGCGTCTGCTGCATCTTATATACCCCTGGCGCACTAACGTCAGGAAAGAAGCGACAGCAACTGACGCCGGACCAAGACTTTGGAACTCTGGCCAACTGCGGGACCGCCTGACGGCAGGATAACCCAAGTGTGATGACTGCAGCAGTGTAACACGATGAACATCTGACATGCAGCATATGGCACCATGTGAGGAGGCTTGGATAAGGTCACCCAGGTATAGGAAAATCTGTACTCCTTGGGTTCTGCAAAAGGCTATTACTGGGGCAAGGCACTTTGTGAAAACCTGGGAGCAGAAAATAAATTGAAGGGTAAAGTAGAGAACTGAAAGTGCAATGAAAAAGCAGAGAAACTTGGGAATTTTCAACAGTTGGGGTGAATAGGGATATACAGGTATGTAAACTTCAATACTAGGAAAACTAAAAAGGCTTGAAAAGGATAAAAGGAGGGACAGCATCTTGAAAGATGGATTCTACAGAAATGTGTTGAGGTGGGTTACATCCAGAATGGGCCTCCAAGTGCCTTCTTACTTGGGGACCACAAAGTCTTGAATAAAACCCTTTTCCTAGGTGCTGGTGGGGCACCAGTTCTATAGTGCCCTGGTCAAGGAGGAAGTAAAGTTGATTGAATGGGTGAGAGGTGATTTCCCTGAACAAAGGAAATTCCCTCCTTGACATCTTATGTTGAATGATGAATAATACCCACTTGTCTGATGAAATGAATTCCCAGGCTGGAACAGTTAGCCTTTTTTGACAAGGGAATTCATGGACCAAGGTGCGGGCAAGCAGGTAGTAAGGTGGAGGATGACTTATCTTGAAAAGGAGGCTTTCAAGACTTGGAATCTCTGGTAGCATTTGTCATCAAATCTTTTCCTAGGTTGCTTCCTGCCCTTCTAAGAGAGCTCCTGATTCCTGCAGAAAAAGGAAGTGGGATCAGCATGGTAATTTCTTTGATACCTTGGTAAAGACATGAAAAAAAGTTGTTTAAATGTCTTGCATCATTTTACCTTTCTTTTGCAAAATCTTGGAGAAGGTTCTGCAGCAGAAAGTCCAAAGAAGAGTTCTGTGTGAAGGATGGAGTCCAAATGCTTGTCCTTAACATCCACAGGGAGGAACTGCAGATGAAACCAAACAAATATTCTAACAGATCCAGCATCACAGATGCATCTAATGGAATGCCTAGCAACTTCTGTAGCTTGTCACAAGCAAAAAAATCACTTGTTGCTCAGTTTTTATAAGGCTTCTGACACAATCAGGCTTCTTGTGAGTTCGAAGCTGGGAACCTAGAGAATTAGAAGAACATGCAAAAGCATCCAGGAAAGATTCCCACACTGGAGGAACAGGAGAATGTGTAGAAGCCCACACTTCCTGAAACTTAAATTATCTTCTTTGCAGATTAGGGACTCCCAATAAAAATGTTGCATCATTTTAGTTGCAGTTTGCCCAAATCAAATTTCCTCAGTGGAGGAGTCAGGGGACAATGTCCTCATCACCATCAGCATGCTGTCCAGGAAAATTATTTGAGATGAGCAAGCCAAGTAATCTACATCTGAATCAGATTCCTTCTACTCCACAGATGAAGATTCATGTTATCTCTTCTGAGGGGGTTGGGAAAGTGAAGGGATAGAAAGGAATAAAGGGGGTTTCTAAGACAGAAATGTTGCTTTTTCCTTTTTTTCTGAGGGTGTAACACAACCCCCCTTTCAATCTATCTTGCTCTTTTAAAAATAGTGGCTATCCGCTTAGACAGCTAAAACTCCAAGTCACCCATTTTCATATTTAACTGCTTAGTGCACACTGCAGTGTTCAGTATAAACCATTTTTTTCATTTTAACTTTTAAACATCTATTGGAAGACCACCAGTTATTGGAGAGTCCACATTCTGCTTCTCCGTAATTATCTTGGTATTAGTGCTTCTGGTTTCTCCTGGTGAGAAAAGGAGTGCAGGGACATTATTTCCTGGAGACTGCTGATCACCAAAAAGCCTAGTAACTGTTTTATAGGTGACAGCTTGGAATCTGTGCTTATATTCTGGTTCGGGTGACAGAAGGAGAGTGCATGGATTCCTGACTGTTTCTGGTTGGAGAGTGAGTGTCTGTGCTTAATGCTCCTGATTGGTCTGGTTGCTATTCAAAGCATCTACCAGAAAAAGGCTACAAGCCTACAGACCCTTGCATCATCTGGGACAAGACTGAGGATCAACAAACAGGCTGTGGCCTGCTTCAGTTCTTGGGACTGGTGCTAACATTTTGCTTCTGGTGAGAGAAGAAGCAAAGGAGGATTGTATCCCAACAGACTGAAGCTGTGGTGAGACCAGTATTTATAGTAGCCAGGCAGTAGCCATTCATGCGACTCCTCTCCATCATTCTTGACAAGCTAATTCTTTATTTTCAGTAAGTACTGCTTGATTTCTTTCTAACTTCAGAATATCTGCCTAAATACTTCATCCTTAAATTTACAGGGACTACGTATTAGTTTCCCCTCAAGTGTTTGGCAGTGCTCTGTACAGATTCAGACACCTTGAGTGACATTTTTTCCTGTAAAAGCACAATTCAAATTTCTGCAATACCTAGCTGTACGTAGGACAACTAGTTTGCAGTGACAAGCACTGCCCACATAGTTCCAAACCAGATACTCCTGATCGATAGTTGCAAACCAGATACTCCTGACAGTGACTGATATTCGCACTCCACCTTTCTAATCAATAAAAAAGGGTCTGTTGCCATGGATATGAACTTGCCTACCGTCTTCACTACTGGCTTGGATATGGCCATCCTGAGGCAATGTAGAAATTGCCTCATGTTTACGTACAACCACTTAATTCTCAAACAAACTGATATGGTATGTGAGATGTATTTACACAATGTCACTGGAGGCAAAGCTCTCGCATAAAAGTACTCCTAATGTCAATAAGGTTGGCAGTAGTACACATGCTGCACCCATCACGCACAATTCAAAGCAGACATACAGACCCAAATATGCTGAGGCACTTCCAAGCAACCTTCCTAAATCACAAAGACATCCTAGACGAAATACACAAATACCCTCAGCAGCCCCAAATGTGCTCTTTCAAAACAACACCCACATCAACACACAGAGCTACAGTGCATGGAGGTTCTACCTCTAAGCCCATAAGGCAGGCCACCACACAATCCAACATTCTAGTCATTGTAGACTCCATCATGAGACACACTGATGTTCCTCTCACCAGGCTAGGTAAGGAGAAAGTTATGGTTAGCTGCTTACCAGGGGCTAGGATCCACCACATTATGCATGCACTCAAGTCACTGGACCACAATTACCAATATGACTCGGTCATAGGCCATGTGGAAGTAAATGACCTGAGACGTACCTCCCTACACTATATGAAGAGAGACATCATGGAGCTCTTGGAATATGTTTCTCAGGTTGGTATGAGCCTAGCAGTGAGTAGCATTTTACCTTCAACACGGGTGATACCACAATATGAAAAAAAAAAATCACTGACTTTAATAATTGGCTTAGTTTCTGGTATCATTCTAAGGGGGTGCAATATCTGTCAACAGACCACACTGCTTTGCCAGGGAATGGTCTGGACCTCTCCCCTCGACTTTCGAATATTAGCTAAAACATTGTCTTCCCCATAATGCCTTTTTAGGCAATGCCAAAATGAAACTACTTCTGAAACAGCAAATCAACACCAAGAAAATCTAAAGGTATTACTGCTCAATGCTAAGAGTCTAAACAAAAACCTCCACCCCCTAGAAGCTCTCTTTACCCTAGAGAATGCTGATGTCTGTGTGGTCACAGACATGGTATAAAACCACGGACAGCACACCAACAGTGCAAGGTTATAATGCCTTCCATACATTTAGGCCAGCTACTTTACAGGCAGGAACTAAAAAGTGGAGGTGTATCTGTTTACATCAAAAATAAATATACTTCAAGGCTGGTCAGACAGGACCAATGCTCTTGCGCTGCTCCATGGTCAAATCACCAGTGGAAAATCCAATATCACTTCCTTGCAAGCTATAAGTCCCTCTCTATGACCCAGGAAACCCATACTGTGTGTTTAAACTTTTTAGACACACTAACCATCCAACCTAATACCATATTCATGGTTAACTTTAATTACCCCACTATTAACTGGGAATCCTATAACACACCAAATGGACAGGCGCACAGACTCCGGGATTTTGTAAACACAAATTCCCTGGACCAGATAGTCAGTACACCAACCAGGGGTACATCCATACTTGATCTGATCCTCACTAACATGGGAGACTGCTGCACACCCCCTACTGCAATGCCTTCCCTGGTAAGGTCAGATCACAAAATGATCTCCTTTGAAGTAAAATTAGACCTGGACCCCCAGCTAAATCTGGAATATTCAAGAACTATTCTAAGACTAACCTCCTGCTATTAAGTGAGAACCTGGCAAAACTTTAAGCTCCCATAAGCCTTGAGAACATTGTTGCCTATGAAGAAATGTTCACAGAAACTCTGTACAAGCATGTTAACAAGCTGCTTAGAGGCAGCTGCACCCACCAGGAAGAAATACAGAACTAACTCAAAAATCAAGCCACACTGGAGGAATCACAAAATCAATAGGCTGTATAACAGGAGGACGAAAATCATGGCAAAAATTAGGTGGTGTAGCACTCAGCAGGATAAAAGCACTCTCATCAAACTAAACAAAACTCAGAGGACAAAGTCTACCAAAGTCAAATTTGAGGCAAGTTTGGCCTTCTAGGTCAAGGACAACTGCAAAACATTCTTTAGCTAGGTCTGCAACCTCTAAGGCAGTACACAATTGTGTGCAGAGCTCAATGTAAATGGAGCCACCTATACTGAGCCAGAAGACACAGCAAACCTCCTGGCTGATAAATTCAACTCCAAATTTACCCCTCTCTCCCAGTCAACCTTCCCCTCAGGAAATATCAAATATAACTCCCCCTACTATCAACCAGAGAACAGGTCCTTGATGCTCTAAGACCAAGAACACTGCATCAGTGGGCCCAGACAATATCCCATGATGCCTTCTAAACAGCATGAAACATGACCTATTTGGGCCTCTGAAACTACTAATTAACTTTAGTCTCCAAACAGGATTTGTTCTTCATGAATGGAGAAAGGCAGCAGTCATCCCTCTGCACAAAGGTGGGCCATCCACAGACCTTGGAAACTGCAGACCCATAAATCTCACTAGTCTAATATGTAAAGCCATGGAAATAATTATTATGGAGATGAACAAGAGAGATGCATTAAACCTCCAGACACTGGACCCAACCCAGTTTGGTTTCATCAAAGGTAGATCATGTCTACTCAACCTGGTGGACTTCTTTGAGAAGGTCACCAAAGCAATGGATGAGGGCAAAATCATTCACATTGCCTACCTTGACCTGGACAAGACATCTGACACAACACCCATCTTGGGCATTGTTGACAAAATCAATGGGTTAGGTAGAAATCCATACGTCACCGATGGATAGCCAACTGCATCACAGACAGGACCCAGGAAGTTAAAATTGGGGCGTTCACCTCTACAAAGAGGCCAGTCACAATTGGAGTCCCTCAGGGACAGGTCCTTGGACCGTTCCTTTTTGGCATTTACTTCTCAGAAGACAAGGCCAATGTCAGTGGTCTCTGGTTGACCAAATTTGCAGAATGACTGCAAATTAGGAGCGGTCATTGAATCTCACACCAACACAAATGTTCTCCAGGAGAGGCTGACACAGACAAACAACTGGTGTCAGAGCCATGGACTAAAACTAAATGCCAAGTAATGCATAATAGTATCCTTTGGGAAGTCATCCATCCCTGGTAACTATCATATTGACAACACATTCATTACAGTTGACCCAGTAGTCAGGGACTTGGTGACACACACAGATAGTAATCTAGCCTTTGACCATCACATGTCTACAGTGGTGAGGAAATCATTCTATGTTGCGCAACTTATAAACAAAGGTATGCCATCTAAGTCCAAGAAAGTCATTGTTCCACTGTATTCGGCATTCATCAGACCTATCACTGAGTACAATGACTACTTTGGTATGTACCTAACCAGGCATATCCAACAAATGGAATGTCCACAGAGTTTCCTCACTAAAAGAATACAGGGCATAAGTAAAATATCCTATGCAGACCACCTCAAGGTCCTATCCCTGTACTGTCTCCTACAGGTTTTGAGGGGAGATCTATGCCTGGTACATAGGGCACTGTTGGACCCCACTCTGATGGACCTCCTGCATAAAACAAACAGTACCAGAATTACCCGTTCTAAAGACTTAAACCTTGCCTGTGATATAAATAGGACCTGCTGGAGAGATAGGTATGTATCCCAGAGACTACCCCCGTCTATGGAACAGGCTCCTCATCCATGTGGAACAGAGTTCCTGCCTAACATAATTCACATGCAACTTGGAAATTGGATGGGAAACCAGAAATTCATCCCTGATTTGGCACCTAAGTCTTTAATGGACACAGTTAACCTGTAAATGGTTCACCTCTCAGCCCCATGCTTACATCAGAACTTGTCAGAGATTTGGGATGCATGCCTAGGCTTAAAAAGGCCCTTGTGGTCATTAGCCTAGTAAACACCTATGAACAAAGAGTGTCAGGTAGGAACCCTGACAGACCTCAAACTGCCAAGCACCTCTTCCCCAACAAGATTTGAGGAATGCCCTGCTGAAATTATCCTTTGTTCCCCCCTTCTCAACTGTATCCATATGAACAGTCTCGTTGGATATGCAAGAGTCCGACACTAGACCAGTCAGGTTGCGGTAGTGGTTATCTGAAAGCAAGTCAGACATACTGTGGATTCGTGCAGGACTTCAATAGTTGCATCCAAACCAGAATGGTAGCAGATAGTTCAGGCCTAGTTTTCTTGGAATTTCTTTTTACGTGTGGAGCGCGACGGTCTGAGGCCGAGGGTTCTGCCATTTTTTGTGTGCGAGGTGCTTCGTATTTTGGGTTTCCAACTATGCATTTAAAGACATAAGTCTAGTACGGAGTGATCTAGGAAAAAACGATTAGCAGATTTGACAGTTTCTGTAACACCGTTCAGCTCCTAGACAAAATAAACACCAGAAGTGGAGGTCTTTATAAGACAACTGCCTACCTCACTCACACACCCATCTATTAGCAGACATTAACAATTTTTTTTGATAAAAATACAGGAAAAAGAAAATGTGAGTAATGGTAGCAGCAACAACAACAATGAAGGGAGAGGAGATCCAGCATTCAAACTGGCGGCAAAATAGTTTGAGGATTTTATGCTCCTACATCCACTTATTAACCCCTGCGCCCATGGGCTTAGGTCATACTTCAGAGGTTCATGGGAGTTTACTAGGCTATCGACCTGGAGGTCATGTCAAGCCTAGCCAATTTATCCCTGTACCACAGATATGCTAGTCAATACCCAGGACTGCATTTAGTGAAGACTGCCAATATCCAGAAAGGTCGTGGGCATTATCCCTGGTAAGAATTTACAGTGCCCCATCTGCTCATCCAGGTTCTTCTTGAACAGTATCATAGAGGTACTCTGCTTCACATGGATTGGCAGCTTATTTCAAAGACACAGCAGTTGCTGGGAAACAAATCTGTCACTCCAGCATGTCCTATTTAAGTCGCAGGGCATATTTAGGACACTAGAAGGGGTAGCTCTAGTCCCATTTGATTTACGGATATGTAAGTTCATTAGGTTTGGATCTGAGATTGCTCTGCAAGATAGGCATAAATCTCCCCTACGAAGTCTATACTAAACAAAGTATACTGACAGGGAATTTAGTCGGTCTGTGTACGGCACCTGCTGGAGTCCCTTGATCTTCTTCTTTGTTAGAAACCTTTGAGGTCTCTCCAACTATTGCAGGTACTTTGTACAGTACATGCCGAACGCGGTGTTATACTCAGTTATGGGTTGGATTAGTGCAAAGTATAGAGGGGCTATAATCTGATTTGCTCTCGAGGCGATACCTTTGCTAATCAAATGTGCTATGTAGAAAGCCTTACTTATTACAGTAGACACAATGGTGGTCAAAGTTAAGGTCAGAGTCTACTTCTGATCCCAAGTCCCTTAACACTTTGTGGGTACTCTGGGTACTGCTGTTGATTTGATAGTGTGAAGGAACATTGTTTTTGATGAAGGGAATAATGATGCAATTCTCTGCATTCAGTTTGAGACCCTGACTAAGACACCAGTCGCTGGTTTGCATAAGACCCTCCTGGAGTATACTGACATCATTTGGTGATTCAACAGCTGCACCCAGTTTGCAGCTGTCTGCAAACTTAGTCAGCCACAACCCCCTTAGTTTTGGCATGAACTTCTGAGACGTATATACCAAACAGAAGAGGGCCCAGCACTGACCACCCTATGGCACCCCTCTGGTGACAGGTCTGTTGGCTGAAGTGAAGTCACCCACTTTGATAGTATGTGTCCAGCCCATTTTACAACAAAGGGGCTTGCATTCAGTTTGCCAACTTTATCGGTAATGCCAGATTGTGGGATTGTGTCGAAGGCCTTTGCCAAGTCGAGGTATGCTGTGTGCACAGATTTTCCCTCGTCAATGACCTTGGTCACATTTATGAAGAAATCAACCAGATTTGACCGGCAGGATCTGCCCTTGATGAAGCTGAATTGGGTTGGGTCCAGGGTTTGGAGGTCACCTATGTCTTTATGAGGTCCATAATGATATGCTCCATGGCCTTACAGAGGAGGCTTACCAGGCTTATGGGTCTGTTGCTTGGACACCCTTGTGGAGGAGAATAACTGCTGTTGTTTTCCATGCCACAGAAACAACGCCTGTGGTAAGGCTATGACTGAAAAAGGTACTTAATGGAGATGCTAGTTCATGTTTCAGCCTGTTTAGAAGACAGCCTGGGATGTCACCTGGTCCCACACAGGCTGTGTTTTTTTGCCTTCGACAAGGCTTTAATGACCTGTGCTCAGATATGCAGGGTGGGGGGATGTTTGGGGGAAGGTTTGTGATAAGTTTGGAGGGGATAAGGAAGTGAAATTTTTGCCACACCCATCCGCTAGCAGGTTTGCTACCTCTCTGGGGTCAGTGTGTGTGATACCATTAGTTACTAGTTCTGCACATGCTTAGGTCCTAACTTTTAGGCTATGTATGTAGCTGTAAAAGGACTTATGGTTATTCTTGGCCATGCTTGCTAAGTTTTTCTCAAAGGAGCTTTTACAGGATTTAATAAATTGTCTTATTTGCCTGTTGAAGCTGAGGAGGGTGCTTTTCCAGGGTCTACTTTTCTTTGTTGAAAGTTCATTATTTCGACAAACAAAAGTACGACCCTATTTATGCGAAAGTGCACTTTCGTGAATTACAGTTCACTGAACTGGTAATAAAAACAAAAAATGACACACTACAAAGACAGTTTTATGGGGAGGCAAACCCCCCTGTACCATCCACCCCCGCTACTGTATTTATACTAACTCAGAGATCGCACTACAGTGGGGAAATAGGTATAGTCCCTTATCTCCACTTTAGATGCTTCGGTGCTGCAGTGTTTCTTTTTGTTATTACCGGTTCACTTTCGTGTAAATGGGGTCGTACTTTTGTTTGCAGAAATAATGAGCTTTCAAAAATGAAAGTAGACCCCTTTTCCACTGTTGGGGCCTCACCTTTGTTTTGATGGACAGCAACGTTTTGCATTTACTGCAAAGTTTGTTGATGCTGGATGTCCACCATGGTGGCTTGTTTTTACTTGGGGCTCTGGCTTTGATTCTTTCTGGTATAGCCGAGTATATACACTTACGCAAGTGAGTGTACAGGGCTTTAGTGTAAGCTTTGGTGTAGTTAGCACTTCTAGCTGTGAGTGGGGCCTGGAATGCATGTATACCTTCACCTAGGAGGTTACAGTTTTGTCTTGAAGTTTTTTAGTCTGATTTTGCCCTTTGTAGGTTCTAGTGTTACTGCCACCTCAAAGGTGATTGATTTGTGCTCAGATTTAACTAATGAGAGTCCGAAAGCTGCAGCAGTGCACCTGTTTGACAAGTTAGTGAGGATCAGATCTAGTATGTTTGTTGGGTATGAACAATTTGTTCCAGGGTATTTGAGTTAAAGTCAAGGAACTTTTGAGCTATGAAGTTAGGGCTGGCATAGGTTTCCCAGTGGATGGTGGGATAATTGAAATCCCCCATAACCAGAATGCTTGGGAGCATTTGGATTAACTCCAGTTTGGTCAAGTAGGCTTCATTTATGTCATGACCCAAGGAGGGAGATCCACAACTGGCTATGACTTGAATGGGGATTTTACACACAGAAACCTGTACTTGGGAGTAACTCCATGGAATTGTCCAGTCTAACTAGACAGGAGGTGAATTTATCTTTAATATAGATAAAAACACTGCCTCCTTTGGTTCTCACATGTTTGTTTTGTGGTCCGAAGGTGTGGAAGGTATTGCAGCCTTGAACCAGGTTTCTGTGACTGCACAGACATCTACATCTTCCAGTGATAAAAGTGCTTCTAGGGTGTGCAGTTTTTGGTTTAAGCTCCTGGCATTTAACAGAATGACCTTTATTTTGTTTTGAATGGCAGATTTCATATTGGTAAGTTTGTTTTCAAGACCTTGCTTAAAAAAGCCACTGTGGGGGGAGGCAAGTGCCAGCAACTGAAAGCCTAGTGGTGCCAGATGCAAACAGTCTCTGGCAAATCAGCAAGGTTTGTCGACCATGGCTTCCCAGGCTAAAAGAAACTGGATTCCCTTTAAGTGACACCAAAACCTAAGTCAATTATTAAAATGAATCATGTTTTGTTTATACAGTGGCATCATTCTAGGTGAGGGTAGTATGCTGTTCAGTGTTAGGGCATACCTGCCTGGGACACAAAGAGCTCAATCATGTAATGATTCATATCATCCAGTGAGGTACACACCTCACGTCATTCACTCCAACATGAACTGTGACAGAGTCATAATGGTACTTGGTGTTGGTGAAAGACCAGAGTGCATGCATGACCTGATGAATCCTGGCACAGGACAGGCAGCTGACAGTGACGTTCGCCTTGTCCAACATGGTGAGTAGGACATTCGCTTCTCACTATGGAATCTCCAATGACAAGAAAATTTTGTTTTTGAGTGTTATGTTTTACGGGCATGGTAGGTGAGACACTGGTGTTACGACGTGTCATAGCTGCAGTGGAGACCCCTGGTTTTTCGTTAAGTTTTTTTGAGAACCTCCATGTACGTTGATTTTGTGTTTGATGCATACTATGGATGGCTATCTAAGGCACCAGGCTAAACAAGGAGAAAATTACTGTCAGCTGCCTGTCAGGTGCCAGGATCCACCACATAACGCACGCACTCAGGTCACTCCACAACAAGTACAAATATGACACTGTCACTGTCCATGTTGGTGTGAATGACCTGAGACGTACCTCCCTGGACTACATGAAAAGAGACATGGAGGAGCTCTCCGATCTTTTAGCCCAGGCAGGTATGACCCTGGCCCTGAGTAGCATCCTGCCATCACCCAGAATGATGCCACAGTACACGGACAAAATGATTGACTTCAACAATTGGCTAAGCTTCTGGTGTCATTCTAAAGGGATCCAGTATTTATCTGCCTGGGATGACATGATCGACAGACCACGATGCTTTGCCAGAGATGACCTGCACCTGTCGCCTTTGGGATTCCGGATACTGCCTAAGGCTCTTGCCACCCCTATAGTGCCTTTTTTAGGCAAGGTTCAAATGACTAATTCACCACCGTAACAGGTACAAGCAAGCAAAATCTGAGGGTAATGATACTCAATGCTAGAAGTCTAAACCTCAAAATGCACTCACTCGAGGCACTCCTTAAAATGGAGAACATCGACATCTGTGCAGTGACAGAGACCTGGTTCAAAGCTCCAGAGAGCACCCCTGCATTTCCAGGCTATAATTCATACCACACCTTTCGGCCACCTAACCCGGAACGAAGCACTAAAGGTGGAGGCGTGTCCATATTCATTAAGGATATCCACACCTCCAGGCTAGTTGCACAGCATAATGCAGCCGAGATTATCCAAGTGCAACTATCTCTGGGCAAGACCGCAATCCAAATTGCAGCTTGCTACAGACCCCCCACCATGCCCCAGCATTCCCACTCCTCATTTCTTGATACACTGGAAAGTATTAGGGTACAACCTAACACCCTAATAATGGGCGATTTCAACTACCCCACCATTAACTGGGAAAACTACTCATGTACCAACTCTTTTCTCAACGTTTTCTGGAATTCATAAATTCCAACGCTTTGGATCAACTTATTCACACCCCCACCAGGGGCAGCAATATCCTAAACTTGGTCATTACCAACATGGGCAACCAGTGTTCCACACCAGAGGTCAATTCCTCGTTAGTCAGATCCGACCTCAAGCTAATCACCTTAGACATGCACATCCCGCCCCCACCCCCAATTAGGGAAACCACCGTAAAAAACTTCTCCAAAGCCAACTTCAACACTTAAGACAGAAGTGGCAAACTTCATGACACCCATGCAGATGGACAATAGAGGTACGACTGCTGAATCCTACACAAATGCACTTTATAAGCACTTACAAGAGTGCATGGATCATGCTATCCCTAACAGAACCAAGACGCTATCCTCCAAAAAAAGGAAGCCAATCTGGTGGTCCTCTGCCATAAACAAACTCTACAACAGAAGAAAGAAACTGTTGCAAAAAAAAGAGTAAAATCCCATGACTGGAGGAATTCCCTGGTCAACCTCAGTAAGAAGCTGAGATCCCTCATAAAATCCTCCAAAGCTAGTTATGAAAACAAAATTGCCATTGACTCTAAAGACAACCACAAAGCATTCTATAGCTATGTCAAGAATCTCAATGGCAACACTCAGATCTGCTCTGAATTACAGCACAATGGCACTAAATATACAGAACCAACTGATATTGCCAACATCCTGGCAGATAGGTTCAGTACTAACTTTACCCCCCCTCACCCCCTAGAGGGCCCATCTCTATACCGGAAGAATGCAAAGTTCCTGTAATCACGGCTGCACAGGTAAAAAAAAACACATTCTCCAAAGCCAAGAACACAGCATCCATGGGACCTGACAATATCCCAGGCTGCGTGTTCTACACGAACTACAGAATGAACTGGCACCTTACCGACTACCATGTTCAATCATAGCCTCACCTCAGGCTTTGTGCCCACTGAACGGCGCACTGCGACGGTTATCCCACTCCACAAAAAGGAGCCACGACGGATCCCAGGAACTACCGTCCCATTAACCTGATGAGCCTGGTCTGCAAGGCTATGGAACGTACCATCATGGAACTCAAAGATATTGGTAATCTCCAAATTCTGGACCTTACCCCAGTTCGGATTTGTAAAAGGCAGATCATGTCTCCTAAACTTGATTGACTTCTTTGAAGCAGTCACCAAAGCCATAGATGAGGGTAAGGTGGTTCACACAGCTTATCTAGATCTCGCCAAGGCTTTCAACACCATCCCCCACTCTGGAATTATAGATAAGCTTACTAAACTAGGTATAAATCCCTATGTCACAAGATGGGTTGCCAACTGGCTCACGGACAGAACCCACACTGTGAAAGTAGCTGACTCCAAATCCGACTTCAGACCAGTGACAAGTGGAGTACCACAGGGTTCAGTCCTGGATCCTCTCCTGTTTGGTATCTACTTCTCTGAAGTACAGGCTAACACAGAAGGTCTTTGGCTAACTAAGTTCGCAGATGACTGCAAACTAAGAGCCATAATCGAAACTCCTAATGATGTGGTCATCCTACAAAAGGGCCTCACTGAGACAGATACCTGGTGTCAAAGCCATGGCCTCAAGCTCAATGCCAAAAGTGCATTGTCATCCCCTTTGGTAAAAACTCTGTACCCATGAACTACCACATAGCTGGTAGTCTACTTAACGCCGATAATGTGATAAGAGACCTTGGGACACAGGTGGACAGTAGTCTCTCCTTTAATAATCACATCACCACAGTGGTCAGGAAATCCTTCTACATGGCTCACCTCATCACAAAAGTTTTCTCATCCAGAAAAAAAAAGAGGTCATTGTTCTCCTCTACTCATCACTCATTAGACCCATTATAAAGTACAACGGCCCTTTTGGTATGTGCCTCACAAGACATCTATAACAACTGGAAAGGCCACAGAAATACCTCACAAAGAGGATTACTAGCCTCAAACAGATGCCCTACGCAGACAGTCTCAAAAAACTCCAGCTTTACTCCGTCGCATATCGCCTACTCAGAGGCGATCTCTGCCCAACATACAAAGCTGTCTAACCCAGAGCTGTTGGACATGCTCCACTTAAAGAAATCCCAATCCCTCCGAGCTACATGCTCTAGGGACCTAAACCTTGTCACCACAATAAACAGAACATGCTGGAGGGATAGATTCCTGTCCCAGAGACTTCCCATACACTGGAACAGACTACCTATCCATGTCAAACAGAGCTCCTCATTAGCACTCAAGAAAAATCTTGAAGATTGGATGGGAAATAGGAAATTCACCCCAGGGATCACTTCTGTGGCTCTGCTAGACAGGGGCACAGGAAAATAATTTTCTTGGGTGGCGAACGCCAGGGTACATTTTTGGCTAGGCTTATATAGGCCCTAGGGCCAATAGCCTAGTACCTACCTATGAACCTGTGTGTGTGAGTAGTGGTCCTATGTGCATGAGTAGTGGTGGGTGGGTTGACAACATCTACAGTGTTACTGTTTTGTTCAGTAAAGAAATCTCAAGGCAACAGCATACGTAGCGAAGGAGACTTTATTCGATAAACACACAATACCAGAAAGTAAAAAAAGTATAAAAAAGTGAGTGCTTTCGCTAAAAAAAAAAAAACAGCAGCTGTTGACAAGGACAGGCGAAAGTGGTAGCTGATGGTCAACTGTACACTGCAGTACAAAGCAAAAATTAGACTATGGATAGTAAAAATACAGCCAACGAAGAAGTCATTAGTCCCTTAGTTTTTTTTTTTTTTTTTTAATTACCACTTACAATATAAGCAAACATACATTCATATATAAAAAAAAAAAAAAAGTATATAGAATAGTTGTGCAAAATCTTACCATAACCGTAGATGTCCTTCTCTTCCATGTGGCAATATTCCGAACTCTTGGGTTTTCCTCTCTTACTACCCGATCGTCGAGCCAGTATACAAAAGCTTGTAGTCACTGCTAAGTACGTAGGACATCTGAGATTGGCCTAGGGAGCATGGGCCATAAAAGTGACACCTGCACATACCTTTCTGCAGAACTGAACACCCCAGTCCCAGGATAGCTGTATAGACGCTGTACCATCCAAGAAGAGACTGTTCAGATGGAGAGAAGGGGATAAAGTGGGAGGGAATGAACACTGCAACATGGAAGAGAAGGACATCTATGGTTATGGTAAGATTTTACACAACTATTCTATATCCTTCTATTCTCATGTTGCAGTATTCTAAACTCTTGGGTGAGAGCCAAAGCTCACAAGGAAGAGGGTGGTGGTATGGAGCTACTCTACACAAAGCCATACAGGATTAGCCTAGCAACCTCTGCTCTGGACCTGGAGATATGATCCAACCTGTAGTGTTTAATGAAGGTATGGACAACAGATGACCAAGTAGCTGCCTCTAGGATGGAAGCAGTGTCCAGTCCTTTGAAGGTCCCAGATGGCTGTAGTGGAGTGGGCTTTAATTTTGGATTTGAGCGGTTTCCTATGGAATGTACAGCAAAAGGGTATAACTTTGGAGATCTAAACAGAAATGGCTTACTTTGTCACCGCCTTTCCCAACGCTCTGGGGTGGAAGGAGGCAAATAATTGGTTTGATTTCCTAATGGCTTTAGTCTTGTCAAGGTAAAATCTAAGTTGCCTGGGAAAATCAAAGGAATGTAAGACTCTCTCACTGTCATTTTGGGGATGAGGGAAAAAGATGGCAGGTGAATACCCTGATTTAGGGATAGCTCATTGACCACCTTGGGCATAAAGGAGTGGTTGGTCCTCAGGGTCACTCTATCCTTGTGGAACATGAAGGGAGGTGTTGCCATGAAGGCCTGGAGTTCTGACACTCTTCTGGCTGAAGTCAGGACCACAAGGAGTACAGTTTTCCAGGTGAAATGTTTCAGAGATGCCTTGGAAGCTGGTTCAAAGGGGGCAACAGAACGTAATTCAGATCCCATGGAGGGGGACCTGCCTCTTGGGGAGTCTGAGGTTTAGCACTCCCTTAAGGAATAACTTTGAAGGGAGACTGGAGGCTAGAGGAGGATTGGGATCAAGAGGTAGAGAGGCTGAAACAGCACCAAGGTGTGCTTTGACTGAGGAATATGCCAACCCTGCTTGCATGAGCTCTCACAGACAGGACAGAACTAAGGGGACCTCACTTTGCAAAGGGTCTAGCTGTCTTTGTTGACACCACATGAAGAACCTCTTCCATTTAGACAAAAGATCTCCTAGTATTAGGTCTCCTGGCCTCCTGCAGGGCTGCGAGCACGTCCTCAGTGTAAAGGTGCCTAGAAGGGATCAGAATTCTATCACCCACAGGGTTAAATCAGAGATTCCAGGTGGGGATGGATAAGTGATCCCTTTTCTTGTATGAGAAGGTCCACTCTGTGAGGTAACTAGTGATGATTGACCCTGGCTAAATGCAGAAGGAAGGGGAACCAATGCTATCTTGGCCAAAAGGGAGTCATCAAGATTTTTTGTTTGTCCTGCTGGATCTTCAGCAGGACTGTGTAGCCTGGTGCAAAACAGGGTAGTTGTCTGCTCAGGGGGGAAGGCAAAAAGATCTATTTGAGGTGTACCCCACCTGAGAACAATGTCCAGAAACATATCCCTGTGTAGCATCCATTCATGGGATTGTGACATGTACCTGCTCAAGGTGTCTGCCTGAATATTCTGAGCTGAAGGGATATAAACTGCCTGCAGAGAGTTTCTCTGTTGGGCTGCCAGGTCCCAGGCCTGGAGAGCAAGTCTGCAAAGCAAATAGGATTTAGTTCCTACCTGTTTGTTGACATACCAAAGAACTGTAGTATTGTCCTTGAACAACTTCAGGAGCCCTTGTTTTAAGGCATGAAGAGAAGCTGTTAGGGCAAATATGATTGCTCTCATTTCCCCGATGTTGAGGTGTTCCCGCCTGAAGGTGTGGGACCAGGTACCCTGCACTTTCAGGCTGCCCAGAGTAGCCTCCCAGCCCAAATCTGAGGCATTTATGTACATCTTCTGGACAGGAGGAAGGGGGTTCAGTGAAAGTATTGGGTTTATTATAACTTTGACAACCACCACAGTATCTCTTTCCTCAGACAAGGGAGGAAGGAGATGACGAAGTCCAATGGGTGTGAGTGTTGGGTCCATATGGACTTGAGGTACCATTGCAATTTTCTCATGTTGAGTCTTGCCAGAGGTGGCATGAGAATAGTGGAGACCATGTAACCCAGTAGCCTGAAGTATTGTCTGGCTGTCAAAGCAGTGGCTTTGAGGATGGTGGCCAGGTATTGGGTCAGGGTTTCCACTTTCTGGGGCAGGAGAAATGCCCTCATAACATCTGTCCTTATTCTGCACCCCCAGAAAACCTGGTCCTGTGAAGGACTCAGGTTGGACTTGGGAAAGTTTATGTTGAATTCCAGAGCCTGCAGGAGGGAGACGACTTTGTGGAGTTGACTCTGCAGGGATCTGGGGCATTCTGCTTGAATCAGAAGGCAGTCTAGGTACGGAAAAATATGGATGTCGTGGACCCATTTAGTGAAGACCCTTGGAGGAATAGAGAGTCCAAGGGGAAGGCTGAAAACTGAAAATGTGAGGAACCATCAGCAAAACGCAGAAATTTCCTGTAGCTGGGCCTGACAGGTACATGGAGGTAGGCGTCCTTTATGTCCAAGGTGGCTAGAAATCCCCGAGTTATCAGTGAAGGAAAAAGGGTTTGAAGAGTAAGCATGTGAAAAGATGGGGACCTGCAAGAACAGGTTGAGGTGAGAGAGATCCAGGATAGGTCTCCAGAGTGCATCCTTCCTGGGCACCAACAAAAGTCATGAATAGAACCCCTTTCCTTTTCGTGACAGAGGAGCCAGTTGTATGGTTCCTTGAGAAAGGAGGCTGTCTATGACTGGCTGCAAAATGCGGAGCTGGTCTTTGGGTGGTTGCTGGATCCCTCTGAGAGAGGGGGGAAAGACCCAAGACATAAAATAGCCTTTTTCTATGATGGAGAGGACCCACCTGTCTGAGGTAATGATTTGCCAAATGGGCAGACAGTGAGAGAGCCTTAGGGACAGGGGAATTGTGTCGTGGGGTGGGGGGGCAGTGAAGGCAGGTAGGCACAGGCTATCTGCCCTATTCTGAAATGGAGTCTTCTGGGCAGGAGTTTGAGCAGACGTAGAAGGGGTCTGCTGTTTCCTTGTGCCTTTTCTGCCTCCAGCATGGGGAGCTGGAACAGTGCGTTTCCTAATGAACTGTGTCTGATGGATAGTTCCTGTGAAATTTGGTAATAGGGAAGACAAACACGTGTTTAAGGTCTTGCAGCTCCCTTCCCTTTCTGCTGAAAGGCCTACAAAATAGCTCAGCCACTTTAGATCAAACAAGGGCAATGTAATCCAGGGTTTGCTCTAATGTCATCGGGTAAAGGCTGAAGTCCTAACCAAGAATATCATCCTAGGACTAAAGCTGAGGCAGCTGATTTTGCAGAAGCTTCTGCAGCATCATAGCTGCAACGAACAGAATGTCTAGGGACTTGTGATGAGAGATTAATGAGGGTAGAAATTTGAGCCTTGGAAGACGAGTCTGGAAGATAGCCAAGAGTTTGGTGACCTGGGTCAAAAGTGCAAAGGCATACTTGGACATGTGTGTCTGATATTTTACTGTCCTGAAGCCCAGGGTAGAGGAAGTGTAGACTTCATTACCAAGGTGCTCCATGGCCTTACTGTCATCGTCAGTGGAGAGGATTGAAGTAGATGGCAGTAATTTGGATGGCTTGTCTACTGAGACAGTGGCAGGGTCAGTTACAGAGCATTTGATCAGAAATGTTGCCCCTTCAGGGACCTTGTAGAACCTGTCAGGCCTCCTGGGAGCAGGTGGTTGGGAATCAGGGTTAACTGAGGCAGCACTGAAAGCATCAAAGAAAGTTGTTAATACTGGGAGGATTGCAGAAGCAGGGGTGTCCATTTGCAGGAGCTCATAATATCTTTTTTGTACCTCAGACATTTCAATCTCACTTAAAAAATTCCCTCATTTTGGAAACTGTCTCCCTAAAGATGAAGTCCTCTGTTGGGGAATCAGCCTCCACAGATTCATCTTCTGGAGAAACATATCCAAGAGGAAAAGGCATCTGGGAGATGTAGGAGAGGGAATCCTCAGAACTGGAGTCTGAGGAATCCTCAGCTTCAGGTAGGATGACATCCTCAACCTGAGGCCTAGGACTGACAGGAGACAGGCTCGGCCTGTGGAGATCCAGGCACGGAAGGCCTCAGGGCCATAAAGGCATTAAAAAGACACTGTGAAAAAGCCTGCCAATCTGGTTGGCTTTCAGGAGAGGGGGAAGAGATGCTTGGTCTTGCATTTCTTTTTTAATGAATGCCAAGGAGGCGTAAGCCCTGAGGAAGGCCTAATTATGTGAAGAAGGTCTATGTTCAGTGGATTGAGAAGCAGAGGAAAGGCCTGTCTGGGCAGCTGTAGGAACCTGTGGTTCCCCCTCAATGCTGCAAAGCGACATCTGCAAACCCTCCCCAGATGTGCCTTCTGTTCTATGTTCTGCCACATCCCGAGGGGTACCTGCTTCAGCAGACTAAAAGCCTTCCTCTCTAGGCGAACGTTGGCCACAGGAGGGACATCGGATGGAGGAACTTTGGGCTTGGAAATCTTGGTCTTCTTTTTAGGTGGTTCCATGGACTGACCAGACGAACCTTTCATCCCGAAGGCTAAGCATTTAAGACGCCAATTTTCTAGACATATATTCAAGTTGTGCAGGTGGCTGTGTAGGGTTTTAGGCACGAAGGCCTGACAGATCGCTGAAAATAGATGGTTGTGTGTAGGTCCTAGACAGCAAAGGCAAAGCTTGTGGGTATACTTATGGGGGATCTGACAACTACACTTACACTTTTCCTTCTTGGATGATATGTAACCCTAACAGGCATGCAGTGAGAAAGGAATCAAAAATGACCCAGTGGGGTAATTTATCTTTTGGAATTCGAAGATCTGAAGTGAAGATGGCAGAAACACTGACTTTCGACTGGCAGCAGAGAAGTTGTCAGGAACAGTACATGCAGACGTCACTTCTATGGCTCACACTTTCTAGGCCAACGTCAGATGCCCTATGTACCTAGCAGTGGCTACAGGTTTTTGTATACTGGCCAGACATTCAGGTAGCAAGAGAGGAAAACCCAAGAGTTTGGAATACTACAACATGAGAATAGAAGGAAATTCCTAGTTTTATACATCTCATATGTTTTTTTGTGCAACTATCATATTACATAAATTGCTTAGTGCCCTAAAATCTCACTTCTACTCCAAAACATTATTCTACACATACTGTTCCTACAATTTTTAATTTTTTCTATGTAATTTGCTCCTGCCCTTTTATAAAAATCCCACTTCCAGTTCTTTTATCACTGTTACAATATTTAGCACTTTGAATACAGTTGGTTTAACCTTTGATTTCCATTTTCTAGTAATTGCTTTTGTGGCAGCCACCAGAATTAAACTTGGCAAGGCCTTACTATACACCTAGCCAATTCAGATGTTGTACCGCAGCTCAAAAATTAATTTCCTCAGTTGCATCCAATTGCTCACCCAATACTTCTGACACAGTACTCTGTTGAGGATTTTTAAAATCTGCCAAGTAATTACACTCACAATGAAAGAAGTTATGTACTCACCATAACGTTCCATGTTTGTAGTCCATCTTGCCCTTCATTCTTACATATGGGTTTGGATCCGATCCTCGGCTCCGACTTGGCCGATTACAAAGCTCTTAAGTCTCTTAGTTGGCTCGTGGCAAGTAGGTATCCTATGGTGCTTTAGTAAGGATCCCCAGATCTTGTTTGCTGTTAACTATAAGAGTGATAAAAGGTCTCCACCGTACCAAAGGCACTACTATCCTGTCCGCAGATCCTCCCAGGACAGTGGTAGGTGAGTGGGTTCATAAGAATGAAGAGCGAGATGGACTACAAACATGGAACGTTATGGTGAGTACATAACTTCTTTATGTTCTGTAGTCCTATCTCGCCTTCATTCTTACATATGGGCCAGCATCCCTAGCACCTTTTTCCTCGGGTGGCTCACGGGAATACACTCCTAAGCACTGTGGAACCAAAGGAGGCTATACCCCTGGAGGTCAAATCCAATTTGCAATGAGTAATAAAGGTATGGGGGGGGGGGTAGCCCAAGTTGTTGCTGCACAAATACTGTCAATCGGAACTCTGGCTTGAAAAGCAGCAGATGTGGACAGGGATCTTATGGAATGAGCCTTAATCTTAAATGGAAGGTTCTTTCAATTGGAGGAGTAGATAAAGGATATACAGTTGGAAATCCAATTAGATAGTCACTTTAGAGACTGGGAGACCTACTCTAGTTTCAGAAAAGGACACGAACAGTCAGTCAGTTCCTATGTTCCATGTAGACAGAACCGTAACTGTCTATGAACATCAAGTTAATGAAATTTATATTCTGCACTATTTGAATGATTAGGAAAAAATACAGGCAGTTCGATAGTTTGGTTCAAATTAGCTGGAGAGCAAACTTTAGGGATGAAGGAAGAATTTGTACGAAGGGATACCCTGTCTTTATGAAAAATCAAATATGGAGGTTTGATTGACAGTGCTTGCAACTCTGATATCCATCCAGCGGATGTGATAGCTACTAGAAAAATGGCCTTCTAAGACAGAAACTTCAATTCACACGAATGTGCGGGTGCAAAAGGCAGGGAAGTGAGTTTGGACAGAATGAAATTTAGATCCCAAGGAGGTACAGGTTCCTGAAAAGGAGTCTCAGCAAGGTAGTGCCTTTAAGGAAGGATTTACATAATCTGTGAGCCATCAGATTAGGCTCATGTTGTCCCAAATGAAAATTTGATATTGCTGCCTGTTGAACTCTAATTGTAGCAGCAGCTGATCCCTGATGGAAAAGTTCAGTTAGAAATTCTAACACCAAAGAGATGGATGCTGTGTAAGGATCTACATTTTTCTCTTTTGCCCAGATAGAATACCTTCTCCATTTGCTAGCGTATAACTTCCTAGTGGAAGGTTTGTGGGAAGACGTAAGGATATGGGTCACTGCAAGTGAAAAATCCTGAAGCCTGACTAGGAATGTAAGCGGAGCAGCCACGCTGAGGGTGTGGAGGGTAGGGGTGAAGGGAGCCGGATGTGTGTCAAGAGGTCTGGAACTGGGTCTAGAGTCCATGGATCATCTAGGAGATGAGGCTAGTAAGGAGTGATCAGTATCATTTTGCTTCCCAAGAACTTTGCTTTCTGGATCATTTTCGATATGAGCTGAAAGGGAGGAAATGCATAAAGAAGTCCCGGAGGCCAATCGTGAACATGTGCGTCTCTCGGTGACTCCCCCGGAGGGGGGGGGGATAAGGGAGAAGTAACTGCTGCATTTGGCATTGATTGGGCTTGCAAAAAGATTGCAGCAAGGCTGACCCCATTTGCGGAAAATCTGCTCCGCTACTTTCTGGTTCAGAGACCACTCATGAGGCATCAAGATTGCCCTGCAGAGCTTGTCGGCTATCACACTGGTTGTCCCCGGGGTGTGTGTTACTAGAAAGCGCTGGGAAGATATTGCCTACTGCAAAATACAAAGAGCCTCTTGACAAAGGGGGTAAGATCTGGTTAGTCCTTGTTTATTCAGATACCATACCACTGATATATTGTCCGACTGGATTGCTATCGTCCCTAAAGGAAGAAAGTCGTGGAGTGCTTGCAACGCTAGAAGCATTGCTCTCATCTCTAGCACACTGATATGCAAGTGAGCCTCGTGATCTTGCCACGTACCTTGGACAGTCCTGCCTAGATAATGCCCCCCTATCAGGGAGGAATCCGTGGTCACAGTAGCAATGGTTTGGCGAGGGAGGAAGGGTGTTCCTGTTGTCAGCTGATCAGGTTGAATCCACCAACGAAGGTCCTTTTTGCAGGACTCAGTTATGAGAATATGATGAGATAGAGGCAATCGTTGAAGGGACCACTGGGAAAAATGCAGCCATTGAAGAATTTGCATGTGCAATCTGGCTAGTGGAATTAGATTTATGGTAGAAGCCATGGTCCCTAAGAGTTGCAGCACTGTCTTTGCCTTGACTTTTTGTAGAGGAAGTAAGCTGTATATAGTACAGTTTTGTACCTACCATAAATGTAGATGTTCGAGTGCTCATACAGCTGCAGTCATTACAGATGGGTTATCCTGCCGTCAGGCGGGTCCTCGGTCGGCCGAATTCCAAAGTCTAGGTCCAGCGTCGGTTGTCGTCGCTTCTTCCCTGACGTCAGTGCGGCAGGGGTACAAAAGAGGCAGCCGACGCCATTTTCTTCAGTTTTTCTTGCCCCAGATGTCAGGTGCCCCCAGAAGGAAGGCAAAACAAAGTTATGCAAACATGTAAAATAGAATAATCAAAAAACAGTAGTTGCAAGCAAATACACCATAAGAGAATACCCCAAATAGGTTGTATGATAAGGTGTTTGTCATAAGGCCTGTCCTAAGAGGGGACGGAGAGGGGGTAACCTGGACTGCAGCTGCATGAGCACTCGAACATCTACATTTATGGTAGGTACAAAACTGTACTATGTTCATCGTGCATACAGCTGCAGTCATTACAGATGGGAAGAATCCCAAAGCTAAGTAAGGGTGGTAGGCACTAAGTGGAACTAGGAGGAGCGAGTATGCCCTGCAAGACTGCTGTGGCAAAACCCGCTCTAGATTTAGAGTATAGTGGAAGGTGATAGTGCTTGGAGAAAGTGTGCACTGAACTCCAAGTGGCTGCTTCCAAAATGTCCTTGGTAGGAACCCCACTGAGGAAAGCTGCAGAGGTAGCTGTGGCCCTGGTGGAGTGGGATCTGATGCATGCAGGCACAATTTTTCCATGAAATGAGTAACAAAAGCGTATGCAGTGGGCTATCCATTTTGAAATTGTCTGTTTGGAAATAGCCTTTCCTTGAGCACCTGTAGCATAGGACACAAAGAGTTGCTCGGATTTCCTGAACGGCTTTGTCCTGTCCAAATAATAACGAAGTTGTCTGTGAATGTCCAAGGAATGTAGTAGTCTTTCCCCTTTGTTTTGTGGATTTGGATAAAAGGTAGGTAAGTGGATAGTCTGAGTCAAAGCTACACTGGATACTACCTTTGGCATAAAGGTAGGGTTGGTTCATAAGGAAACTCTGTCCTGATGGAAAATGATGAATGGTTGCACAGCCATGAGGGCCTGTTGCTCAGAAACCCTGCATGCTGAGGTGATAGCCAGAAGAAAGGCTGTTTTCCATGACAAGTATTGTAGTTCTGTTGAAGAAGCTGGCTCAAAGGGAGGAAGGGTCAGCTTTTCCAACACGAAGTTGAGGTCCCAAGCAGGGATTGGTGGTTTCCTTGGGGGTTTCATATTTTTTGCCCCTCTGAGGAACTGCCTTAAGAGAGGATGTGAGAATAAAGGAGGATCTGTGTTGTATTGAGCAGAAATGGCTGAAGCGTGGATCTTGATGGAGGAGAAGGAAAGTCCACTGTTTAACATCTCAGCTAGGTACTGTAAAATTTGAGGTATATTTATTACCCAAGGATTCTGGCCCATTTCTTGATTCCAGGCACAAAATAGTTTCCATTTGGCAGAGTAGGCTTTTCTAGTAGAAGGTCTTCTGGCCTCCAAGATGACATCCTGCACCTCCTTGGAGAGGAGAGTCTGTTGGGAAATCAAGGAATTCTCCATGCAGCTAGATTTAGGGTTTTGAGCTGGCTGTGAAGGGTTTTGTAGTTGTGCTGGGACAACAGAAGAGGGACTAGAGGTAGGATCCATGGTGGGGAATGTGTCAGGCTCTTCAGGAGCGGATACCAGTGTTGTCTTGGCCAGTCTGGAGCAATGAGAATCATTTGCGGCCTCTCTGCTCTGGCTTTTAATAGAACCTTGGGCAGCAGAGGAAGAGGAGGGAAGGCATAAACTGTCAATGTTGTCAATTGAAAGAGAGTGCGTCCACTTTCCAGGCCTGTGGATGATAGGTCCTTGAACAAAATTTTTTCAACTGGTAATTTCTGTGGATAGCAAAGAGATCTATGTCTGGCTGTCCCCATGCCAGAGTTATTTTTGAGAAAACTTGAGGATGCAACTTCCATTCGTGTGGATCTGTCATATTTCTGCTTAGGTTGTCTGCCAGTGTGTTTCCCTTCCCTGGCAGGAATTGTGCCTATAGTTGAATTTGCAATTCCAGTGCTGTGTTCCATAGGGTCATGGCTTGCCTGCACAGGGGGTATGAATGAGTTCCCCCCTGTTTGTTTATGTACCACATCACTGTGGTGTTGTCTGTCCTTATCAATAGCTGGCCTGGATGCAGTAGGTCTTTGAAAGTCATAATGGCATTTTGCACGGCTAGCATTTCCTTTTGGCTGATGTGCAGGTGCTTCTCTTTTTGGGACCATTTTCCCTGAATGCACTGATCTGTCATGTGTGCTCCCCAGGCGTAATCTGAGGAGTCTGTTGTGATGATTTGAGTTGCTTGAGGTACACAGAAAGGGAGACCTGTGTTTCTTTGGCATGCTTGAGCCCACCACAAAAATTCCTTTTGAAGGCATGGAATGAGTGGTATAATTGTTTCCAAGCTGTGGCTGTGTTGAGACCATAAGTTTTTTAGGTACCATTGAAGTTTCCTCATATGCAGCTTTGCACATTGGATTAGTAGGATGCAAGATGCCATGAATCCCAGAGCCTGAAGGACTTTCCTTGCAGTTAGCCTGGTGAAAGTTGCCATTTTGCTGAAGTATTGAGACAGTTGCCCTTGTTTGTCTGGCGTGAGGTAGGCCATCTGGGTGGTTGTATTCAAGCTGGCACCCAGGAAAATTATTGGTTGAGAGGGTATTAGCTTTGATTTCTTTTTGTTGACTGTGTATCCCAGGAAGTTCAACAGCTTTATTACAAATGCCAGGTGCTGCAACAGAATGTCCTTGCTGTCCGCTTGGATCAGGCAGTCGTCCAGATATGGATAGATTTGTATTCCTTGTAGTCTGCAGAAGGCGATTACTGATGCCAGGCATTTCGTAAACACTCTGGGCGCAGTAGATAAGCCAAAGGGCAATGCAGAGAATTGGTAATGGGTTGAACCTGCAAGAAATCTGAGGTATCTTCCGCAATCTTGTCTGATAGGGACATGCAGGTATGCCTCCTTGAGGTCCAATGTTACCAGCCAAGACTCCTTGCCCAGCATGGGAAGAAGTTGCTGTAATGTGAGCATCTTGAATTTTGGCACCTGTAGATATGTGTTTAGGATGGATAGGTCTAAGATAGGTCTCCAATCTTTGTCTTTCCTTGGTACCAGGAACAGTCTGGAATAAAACCCTTGACCTTGTTCTTTTGCAGGTACCCCTTGAATCGCTTTCATGTCCATGAGAGCGGAAATTTGTTTTTGTGCCTCTGCCCTTTGATTTTGTGGCAGGTTTGGCATGCCTCTCATTTTTGGAAGGGTGTGAAAGTGGAATCTGTAGCCTCTGTCTATAATGTCCAGGATCCATTTGTCTTTTGTAACAATATGCCAATTTTTTGAGAATAATGCCAGTTTTCCGCCCAAAGGTGCTGCCATTAAAGCTTTGCTTGGCAGGTGTAGGGGGAAGTCATTGTGTCTGTTTTCTAAATGACTGTGATCTGTCTTCTCCACCTCTTGGGGTTGGTGCTTGCCACTGTCTGGCTCTGAAAGATCCTTGAGGTTGCCCTCTACCCCTAGGGCGTCTGTATCTGCCCCTTTGAGGTCTGTCCGTGGCTGGAAAGGACCAATTTTTTGAAGGCCAGTTTCTGCTGAAACGTGGAGGTTGTACCTGCAGGAAATCCTTCACTGTTTGCATTGATTTCGCTTTTTACTCCATTTTCTTTAGTACCTCCTCAGCTTTAACTCCAAACAATACATCTTTTTGAAGAGGTGCATCTAATAATTTAGCCTTGACATGATCTGGTAAGGTTTGCTCTTTGAGCCAAGCATGCCTACGTATAACAGACCCCGTAAAAGCAGCTCTACATGAGGCCTCTAAAGCATCAAAACCACACTGCAAGGTATGTTTACCCACTTGCTCTGCACCATGCAACAAATCCTGCAACTCTTTTAAATCTGGTTGTTCTTTTTGTGCCATTTTGCTTTTCAACTGAGATAACAAAAACTGTTGGTACTTTAGCATGTGGAATTGACAGTTTAATGCCCTCATGGTTAAAGTGGCCGAGGTGTACACCTTTTTCCCCCCACCTTTCTAAAGCTCTGGAATCCCTCTCTGAAGGTAATGGGTTTTTAGCAGTAGAGGCCTTAATTCCCTTGGGACACTGTGAAGTAGTTTCTGGGTCAGCAGTATGGCTTTTATATAGGAACTGGTGAGAATCAGGAACCCGGTAATACCTGTCTGGTTTAACAGGAGCTGGAGGTAAAGAATCTGGATTAAGGCTGGCTTCTGAGTACACATCATCCAATATATCCAAAACAGGAGGGATAGCCAGGGGCCTATGCTGGGGGAGCAAAAGAAATTCCCTGAGCCTTTTCTTGGAATCTGAGTAATCTTGGCCATCCCAGTGAAAGTGTTCCCTCAATGTATGCAGGGTTTTCCCAAAAGAGTAGTCCTCTGGGGGGGAGACCGAGGGAATAGACTCCTCAGCATCAGAGTCTTCAAAAGGTGAATAGGCGTAATCCTGGTCCTCAGAGTGCTCTGAGGTAATAGAAGCTTGATCTGAGGAAGGGTAGTCTTCCTCTAATCTGGGTCTTTTGTCCGAGGGGGGTTGGGAACCCCTGATAAGAGTAATCAGATCCTCAGCCATTTTAAGCATCTGCTTTTTAGGCATGGGTCCTTGAGAGGAGGTCTGAGGACCCTGTTTTTTGGATTTCATGGCTGTTTTAGATTTAGTGAAAGCTTTAATAGAGAAGGAGGAAGGCCTGAAGACACCTTGAGAAATGGCAGACCTGTCTAAATTCTGAGTTTCCCCGCCAAGAGTGGCGTCGGTATCTGCAGGAGGAATGGGGTCCGAGGAGCCTGCGACCTCGGGTACTGTAGTCACTGGTAATGAAGCGTCATCAGTACTCAGGGGCTGCGTAGGCGCCTCGCTAAGAACTGGAGAACCGGTAGTCGGCCTAAGCGTGGTCTCAGTAGTCGGTGCGGACCTCGGCTGTCGGTCCTTATCTTTGCGTCTTTTGCTCAAAACTGGAGTAGGAGTATCCGACGACATGATATAATTAAATTTTTTGCCAAAATAATGAAGGGCAAACTCCGCCCGGCGCTTAATAGTGCGCTTGTTGAATCTAGCACAAAAACGGCAGGCCGAGACGTCGTGGTCTGGGCCTAAGCAAGGTATACAGAAAGAGTGGAAATCCTTATGCGGTATTTGCTTCAAACAAGAAATGCAATTATTAACTTTGTCTGACATCGGTCTGAGGCAAGAAAAGTTTCCCCAATGGGGTACTTAGCTTTCAGGAAGACTTCGGCTGAAATACTTTCGTAAATCTCAGGAGCTGGCCGACCGGCACTTGCGAACTGCTTCTGCTTCGGGCACCATGCGGCAAGAAAGACTGAAGAAAATGGTGTCGGCTGCCTCTTTTGTACCCCTGCCGCACTGACGTCAGGGAAGAAGCGACGACAACCGTCGCCAGACCTAGACTTTGGAATTCGGCCAACCGAGGACCCGCCTGACGGCAGGATAACCCATCTGTAATGACTGCAGCTGTATGCACGATGAACATCTATCTGTTGCCTGAGGTTTTGAATTCTGTCTGCAGGGAGACTAGCCCTCATGGCGACTGAGTCTATTTCTGCACCTATAAAAGTCACAAATTGAGAGGGCGACAAGGCAGACTTTTCTCAATTTATCGTAATTCCTAGCTGGGTACAGAGCTGGATGGTCGAATCCCAGGTTTGGAGTAGGTGTCTAGTGGTGGCGGTCAGGAGCCAGTCATCCAAATACGGAAACAAGAAGTCATGTACTCACCATAACGTTCAATGTATGTAGTCCATCTCGCCTCACATTCTTACCCGTGCGTTCGGAGCTGAACCTCGGCTCTGACTCGGCCATACTCTAGCTCAAAGTCATCAATTGGCTTGTGGCTAAGAGGTATCCCATGCTGCACTGCTCCCTTTCCCCAGATCTTGTTTGCTGCAAGCTCAGGCAATCACACCTCACACACACAACACATAGAAAGGAAGAATCAGCTAAACAACAAAAGGAGTACTGAAACCAAAACTAACCTCTAGGCCCTCCAGGAGGGGGAAGGCGGGAGGGTAAGTAAGAATGTGAGGTGAGCTGGACTACATACATTGAACGTTACGGTGAGTACATAACTTCTTGATGTTATGTAGTCCAATCTCGCCTACATTCTTACCCGTGGGACAGCGTCCCCAGCACCTGAACCTTGGGCGGCTCAATGGAAAATACTCCTGAGCACTGTGGAGCCAAAGGAAGATCTGCCTCTGGATATCAAATCCAATTTGTAGTGACTGATAAAGGTGTGAGGAGATGCCCATGTAGCCGCAGCACAAATATTATCCATAGACATCCTGGCCTCAAATGCCGTAGAGGTAGACATTGATAGTGTAGAATGAGCCTTCCCCTTAAAAGGTAATTCCTTACCGCTTTGAGGCATAAATGAAGGAAATACAACTAGAGATCCATCTGGATAAGGTTACTTTAGAGACAGGAGACCCAAATCTATTGTCTGAAAAATGAGACAAATAGCTGATCTGATTTCCTAAGATCCTTCGTTCTATGTAAATAGAAACGCAATTGTCTATGAACATCTAGCTGGTGGAATTTTAATTCTGCCTTATTAGAAAATTCTGGGAAAAACACAGGCAGCTCAAAAGACTGGTTGAGGTTAATAACCGAAGCAACCTTTGGCATAAAGGAAGGATTTGGTCTGAGGGAAACCCTATCCTTGTGAAATACCAAGTAAGGAGGGGTCTAACTGACAAAGCTTGGAGCTCAGAGACTCGCCTAGCTGAAGTGATGGCTACCAAAAAGATAGTCTTCCATGACAAATATTTCAAGTCACAAGTAGCTGCAGGCTCAAAGGGAGATGATGTGAGACACTGTAGCACAAAATTGAGGTCACATGGCATTACGGGATCAAAGACTGGGGGCCGAAGCATCATAGTGCCCTTTAAAAATGCCTTACAAAGTCTATGCGCCATTAGACTGGGTTCATTAGCGACGTGAAAGGTGGAGATAGCCGCTATCTGAACTTTAATGGTTGCGGCAGCTGACCCCTGACTGAAAAGCATGGAGAGAAATTCAAGAACTGATGAAATTGGTGCAGTGTAAGGGTCAATCTGTCTTTCATGAGCCCAAATGGAGAATCTTTTCCATTTACTGGAATAAATCTTCCTAGTCAAAGGCTTATGGGAAGAAGAAAGAATATGAACTACTTCCGGAAAAAATGATGAAGCCTGACTAGTGATGTAACTGCAGTAGCCAAGCTGTCAACTGGAGGGTCTGAAGAGAGGGATGGAACTGCCCTGACATACGAGTCAATAGGTCTGGCTGTGGGTCCAGAATACAGGGGTCGTCCATGAGATAGGGATGGAGAAAGGGGAACCAAATTTGACGAGGCCAGTGTGGAGCAATCAGAATCATTCTGCTTCCCAAGAATTGTGCTTTCTGAATAACCTTTGCTATCAGAGGAACAGGCGGGAAGGCATAAAGTAGACCGGAGGGCCAATTGTGAACTAGAACGTCCCTGGGTATCTCCCCCTGAGGGGGGATGAGGGTGAAGTAGCTGCTGCACTTAGTATTGAGGGGACTGGCAAATAGATCGCAGCAAGGCTGACCCCATCTGTGGAAAATCTGCTCCGCAACCTGCTTGTTCAGGGACCACTCTTGAGGTATCAGAACAGCTCTGCTCAACCTGTCGGCAGTCACATTGGACTTCCCCGGAATGTGCGTTGCCACAAGAAAGTGTTGGGAAGACACTGCCCACTGCCACACTCAAATAGCCTTTCTGCAAAGGGGATACGACTTGGTCCCCCCCCCCCCGTTTGTTCAGATACCATACCACCGACATGTTGTCCGAGTGGATTGCAATCGTCCCAAGAGGAAGAAAGCTCTGGAGTGCTTGCAACGCTAATAAGCACTGCTCTCATCTCCAAGACATTGATATGCAAATGTATCTCGTGCTCTTGCCACGTGCCTTGGACTGTCCTGCAGAGATAATGCCCCCCCCCCCATCTGGGAGGCATCCGTGGTCACCGTGGCCACTGGAGGAGGTGGAACGAAGGGCTTTCCCACATTGAGATTGCTGGTCTGAAGCCACTAGCGCAGATCCTGCTTGCACTTGTCTGTAATCATAATAAGATGGGAAAGCGGAAGGTGTTGTAGGGACCACTGAGCAAAGAGCAGCCACTGAAGGAGCCTCATGTGTAGTCTTGCAAGAGGGACTAGCATAATTGTGGCAGCCATTGTCCCTAACAATTTGAGAACCACTTTTGCCTTTACCTTTTTCAGTGGAAGCAACGCGTAGACCTGTCGTTGCAAAACCTGAATTCTTTCTTGTGGTAAGAAAGTCCTCATGAGCACAGTGTCTAACTTGGCGCCTATAAAGGTGACACGCTGCGAGGGCAACAAGGCAGACTTTTCCCAGTTTAGTGTGATACCCAATCATTGACACAGCGCAATGGTGGTGTCCCTGGTCTGTAGTAGTAGATGCCTGGTGGTGGCAGACAGGAGCCAGTCGTCTAGGTATGGAAACACTTGGAATCCCTGACATCTCAAATCAGCCGTCACCACTGCCATACATTTGGTGAACACCCTGGGGGCTGTGGTGAGACCAAAGGGCAGGGCTTGAAACTGAAAATGACTGGTTCCCAGCCGGAAGAGTAAATGACATCTGGATGCCCTGTCCATCTTTATATGGTAGTAAGCATCCTTGAGGTCGATGGAGCACATCCATACTTCTTTCCCCAACAATGGGAGAATAGACTGTAAAGTGACCATTCGGAACTTGGACTTTTTTACATGGAGGTTCAAGCGGCTGAGATCAAAGATGGGTCTCGGGTCCCTTGTTCTTTTCGGCACCAAAAAGAATCTTGAGTAAGTCCCTAATCCGAGCTGGTCCGAGGGGACATGCTGGATGGCTCCTTTTGCTATCAGCTTTTGAACTTCTGAAGCTGCGGAATCCCTTCGACTAGGTGGAGCATCCGGGATTCTCTTGGTTGGCGTGGGAGGAGAGGAGAAGAGAAGGGAATAAAATATCCTCCGGAAATTATCTTTAATACCCACTCGTCCTGGGTGATGCCTTGCCAGGCTTCTGGGTATAGCGAAATGCGACCCCCGACTAGCTCTGGAGAAGCGCAGTTGGGCCTCCCATCAGGAGCGCTGGTAGGAGGAACCGTGAAAGGAATCGTGGTCCCCCTGGTTACGCGGGCCTCCTCTGCCTCTAGGGCGGCATCTACCTGAGTTACCACCCCCTCCCCCTGGAGGGGGAATCACTTTGTGCATCTTGAGAAAACCTCTGCAGCTTTCTGAACCACATTTTCCCACCCTTCTGGCCCTTGGGATAAGGTCTAGAAGGCATGGAAAAATGGACTCCCATGGCAGAGAGGGTTTTTCCTTCCTGCTCGCACCTAGTGAGAGTGTCCTTCACCTTGGTTCCGAACGATGAACCGTCAAAAGGGGCGTTGGTGAACATAGACTTGAAGGTTTCCGCGAAATTACAGGCGCATCCAGGAGTGCCTCCTAAGAGAGAGACTCCTGCACTCTCTGCCCTACTCGCTCCGTCGGCTGCATGCGAGATCAGCCTCATGGAGGAGTTAGCAATGGAATTTAGGGTAGACATCTGGGCATTGAGCTTCTGAGCCACTGCGTCAAACGTTACTCTGCAGAGACTCTCCAAGCTCTTTTAGGAGATCTCTTTGGAGCCGAGTAAAATGTGACAAATACTTCAGCGACCGCAGAGTAAAGGCCGCTGAAGAAAACATACGCTTCCCATACCAGTCCATGGTCCTTGACTCCTTGTTAGGGGGATGGACTGTAGATTAAGTCTCAGCTTGTTCCTTCTTGGTGGCCGTGCCACCACCATGGCACCTACTGGAACGCCCTTTGTGAGAAATTCCTTGTCAGCGGGGGTGGACAGAAACTTGTTGGGTCTTCTGGGGACTAGTTCCACAGTGTCAGGGATTTCCCACACTCTTCGACAAACAATATCCAGGAGTTCATCAAACGGTGGAGAAACCCAAGATGAGGAGGGTTGAGACCCAAAGGCCTTCAGGAACAGCGACTCCTCCTCAGAGGAAGATTTGGAGGGCCAGTCGCCTATCTGCTTCAAGATCTCCAGGATATCTGAGAAAGAGATATCTTTAGAGGACGACTTGGGAGACCTCTATGAATCCTCGAGGTCGGTGTCCGAAGTAACAGATTCATCCGGGGAGTTTATGTGCTTCCTCTTGCACACTCTTTTTCTGGGGGGCTCCTCAGGCAAACACTCTGGGGAGACCTCAGAAAGTTGGGGACCACTCGGAGGTATCCTTAGGCCTTGGGTCTCCGCTGTCAAAGGACAGAGAGTGATAAGAAAATGATACCGGTGCTGGAGGGGGTAGAGTGTCGGTGCCATCAGACATAGCTGAGGACCTGGCCAGCACGGTCTGCATGACCTCGAAAGCTGATCCCCTCGGCTCCAAAGAACGACCAACTGTGGAAGCCCTTGGAGCTGAAGGGATAAGGTCTGAAGCAGAGGCAGGGCCCAAGCTCACCCGTGTCAAAGCACCGAGCGGGAGGCTCGGAGCCGAAGATCGACCTGAGACCTCTCCCTCGGGTCCGACCGAGGAACTATGAACCCTGGACCCCGCGGACGGAGCTGACGGGGTCGGAGCGGAGACTGGAACCGAGATGCCAGGATGGACTACTGGAGCTGACGTAAAGGCATCAGACGGAACCGAAAACTCTGGCTCTGAAGGCTGAGAGAGGCTCGGAGGAGGAACATATGAGGATGGATGGGTGACAGGCTCCGGGGTCGATTGGGCTGGAGCCAAAAACAATTTGGCCAACACCGGTGATTGGAACAGTCTCTGTACCACTCTATCCACATCATTGTACGAGAGAGTCCTGGAGGACCTAGTGGATAAGGTCGGAGATATGGACCTCCCCACCAAAGGAGACTTACGAGAAGGAGAAACCGGTCTAGAAACTGGAGACCAGCTCCGAACAAGTATCTCCATCACCGGCTCCTAGAGACTGGGAGCTGATGCTGACTTGGTCAATTTACCCACTTCCTTCGGCCCCGAAGCCAATGGAGCCGAGGAAGCTGAAGTAGACTTGGCAACTTTCTCTGGCGGCTCCGATAAAACTGACAGAGCCGGAGAGCATTTTTTTGATTTAGAGGTCTTGTCTGCTTTAGAGGGTGAGGACTTAGAACTGGAAGCCCTCTCCAAGTCTTCTTCAAAGGAGGGTTTCAGTAATCCCTTCAGAATCAGTTTGTTCTTCCTCTCTTGAAGAACGCGTGGGCTAAAGGCGTGACAGAACACACAGGACTCTTGGGAGGTGGATAGCCCCCAAGCAATATATACACACACACACACACACACACACACACACACACACACACACATCCCATCAGTAATAGACATTTTATATCTACACTTATCACGTTTTGAAGCCCGAAGGCTTGTGCTCTTTTGTGACCTTAGACATAATGATATGACACTGCCCACAATATCAGCAGACAAACCAGACATCAACAACAGAAAAACGCGGGAACTATGTCTCTAAATTAAACGGTCCTAGAACAATAAACAACACAGGGAAGAAAGGACCTCTAACTTAAATGGCCCCGACTAACAACACAAGGGAGGACTAGGTCCTCTAATTTAAACGGCCCTAGCCCAAAGGGATGGGGCAACACCGGAATAAGCACACACACTGAAACTGGAACACACACAACTAGAAGGGAGGACTAGGTCCTCTAACTGAAAAGGGTCTAGCCCGTAAGAAGGGAAGAAATGCAAACAGGATACCAAGACAAAAAACCCAACAGGCTACACAGTTTTTTTATCACAAAACAGAGACTAGCTATGAAAATAGCTTTTGGAGCAACAAACTACTAAAAAGCAGAAAAAAGTTATACTTCGTCACGGCCAAGAGCGAGACCACGTCTGAGCTGTACGATCGGCAAATGAGATCTGGGGAAAGGGAGCAGTGCAGCATAGGATACCTCTTAGCCAAGAGCCAATTGAAGACTTCGAGCTAGAGTATGGCCGAGTCAGAGCCGAGGTTTGGCTCTGAACCCTCGGGTAGGAATGTAGGCGAGATTGGACTACATAACATCACTTGGATTCAAAGACGTCTCAAGTGAGCTGTCACTACTGCCATGCATTTGGTGAACACCCTGGGGGCTGTGGTGAGACCAAAGGGCAGAGCATGAAATTGGTAATAACTGACTCCCAGCCGGAAGTGTAGATGACTCCTCGATGCTCTGTTCATTTTTATGTGGTAGTATGCATCTTGGAGGTCTATGGAGCACATCCAATTGTCTTTCCCTAATAGAGGGAGTATAGACTGCAGTGTTACCATTCAGAACTTGGCCTCCTTTACGGATTTGTTTAGTTTGCTGAAGTCGAAAATGGGCCTCCAGTCCCCTGTTTGTTTTGGCACTAAAAAGAATCTAGAGAAAGTTCCGAATCTTATCTGGTCTGCGGGGACGGTTTGGATGACACTCTTTGAAAGCAACTTTTGAACTTCTATAGTTGCTTGATTCCTGTGATTGGGAGGAACAACTGGGATCTTCTTGGGGGTGTGGGGTGGAAAAAAGAAGGGTATGGAGTATCCTCTGGTGATTATTCTTTGTACCCACTTGTCTTGCGTGATTTTGAGCCAGGCTTCTGGATATAAAGATAAGCGACCCCTGAGTGGCTCCAGAGAAGCGCAGCAGGGCCCCACATCAGGAGCGCTAATAGGGACGGCCGCGAAAGGAATCATGACCACCCTGGTTTTGCGGACCCCCCTCCCTGCCTCTAGGGTGACTTCTACCATTAGCTCCTCCTCCCCTGCCTCTGAAGGAGGAATCATCCTGTGCGCCCGGGAAAAATCTCTGGGACTTCTTGAACCACATTTTCCTGCCTCTCTGACCCTTGGGATATGGTCTAGAAGGGACAGTAAAACATACTCCCACGGCAGAGAGAGTTTTCCCTTCCTGTTCACACCTGGTGAGTGTATCTTTTACCTTTGGTCCAAACAAAGAGGAACCATCAAAGGGGCATTGGTAAAAGCAGATTTGAAGGGCTCTGCAAAATTACATAATGGCATCCAGGATCGTCTCCTAAGAGAAACTCCTGAGCCCGCTGCCTTACTCGCTCTGAGTGCTGCGTAGGAGATCAGCCTCATGGAGGAGTTAACAATGGAGTTTAAGGTGGACAACTGAGCAGGAACTTTCTCAGAGACTCCTTCAGTTAATGTACCTTGGAGAGTATCTCCTAGCTCCTTTAGGAGATCTCTCTGAAGCCTAGTAAAATGTGAGAGACAGTTCAGTGATCTGACAGTAAAAGCCGCTGAAGAGAAGATACGCTTCCCGTATCTACCCATCGTTCGAGACTCCTTGTTCGGTGGATAGACAGAAGTAGAAGTCTCCGCTAGTTCCTTCTTAGTAGCCGCCGCCACCACAATGGCATTTACAAGCACACCTTTGGTCAAGAATTCTTTCTCTTTAGGGGCTGAGAGAAATTTGTTGGGTCTTCTGGGGACTGGTTCCACAGCATCAGGAGTTTCCCACACCTGCCGACAAACTAGGTCCAGGAGTTAATCAAAAGGTGGAGACACCCAAGAGGCTGAAGGTTGAGACCCGAAAGCAAAGTTCAAAGGACAAAACCACCACCGTAACAGGTACAAGCATGCAAAATCTGAAGGTAATGCTACTCAATGCTGGAAGTCTAAACCTCAAAATGCACTCTCTCGAGGCACTCCTAAAAATGGAGAACATCAATATCTGTGCAGTAACTGAGACCTGGTTCAAGGCTCCAGAAAGCACTCCTGCAATACAATGCTACAACTCTTACCACACTTTTCGGCCACCAAACCAGGATCGAAACACTAAAGGTGGAGGAGTGTCCATATTCACCAAGGATATTCACACCACCAGGTTAGTTGCCCAACACAATGCGCTTGACATTCTAAAGGTGCAACTAACACTAGGTAAGACTGCAATCCAAATTGTAGCTTGCTACAGATCCCCTACCATGCCCCAAGATTCTCACTAGACCTTTCTAAACATACTGGAAAATATTAATAAACAAGCAAACACCCTAACACTGGGTGATTTCAAAAAGAGGTCATTGTTCCGCTCTACTCGTCACTCATTAGACCCATTATCGAGTACAACGCCCCTTTTGGAATGTACCTCACAAGACATCTGCAGCAGCTGGAAAGGCCACAGAAGTACCTCACAAAGAGGATTACTGGCCTCAAACAAATGCCCTACACTGACCGCCTCAAAAAACTCCAGCTTTACTCCGTAGTACATCACCTACTCCAAGGTGATCTCTGTCTAACATATAAAGCTATGTCAAACCCAGAGCTGTTGGACATGCTACACCTAAAGAAATCCCAATCCCTCAGAGCTAAACGCTCTAGGGACCTAAATCTTGTCACCACAATAAACAGGACACACTGAAGGGAGAGATTCCTGTCTCAGAGACTTCCTATATGCTGGAACAAGCTACCCACCTATGTCAAGCAAAGTTCGTCATTAGCACTCCAAGAAAAATCTTGATGAGTGGATGAGAAATAGGAAATACACCCTGGGGATCACTTCTGTGTCTCTGCTGGACAGTGGCACAGGAAAATAACTTTCTTGGGTGGTGCAAGCTATGGAACCTTGCTGGCTAGGCTTATATAGGCCCTTGGGCCAATAGCCTAGTATCTACCTATGAACCCTGACATTAACTGGGAAAACTACTAGTGTACCAACACCTTTGCCCAACAGTTCTTGGAATTCATAAATTCCAATGCCCTGGATCAACTAATCCATAGTTCCACCAGGGGATCCAATATCCTAGACCTGGTCATTACCAACATGGGAAATCTATGCTCCACACCTATGGTCACCCCTCGTTGGTCAGATCAAACCATAAGCTAATCACCCTTAACCTATGGTATTTTTAGGGGTTGGGAGGGTGGCTTAATGGCTAAGGTGTTTGACTTACAAACACAAGGTGCAGGGTTTGAGTCTCACAAGGGAAAATTGGCTAGGCTTAAAATGGCTCACAAGGGCAGTTAGCTTACTACTAAACTATGAACTTCCACATCCCACCCCCACCCTCCAGTAAGGAAACCTCCATAAAAAAATTCTCCAAAGCCAACTTCATGCTACTCAAGTCAGAAGTTACAAACTTCATGACACCCATGCAAACGGGAACTGAAAGTTCTAATGCAGAGTCCTACACTAAGGCACTGTATGAGCGCATCCACTCATGCATGAATCGTGCCATCCCAAATAGAACCAAGATGCTCTCCTCCAAAAAAAAGGAAGCCAATCTGGTGGTCCCCTGCCATAAACAAACTTTACAACAAAAGGAAGAAACTGTTGCAGAAAAGAGGAAAATCCCAGGATGCAAAAAACTCCCTTACCAGCCTCAGTAAGGAGCTGAGATCCCTCATAAAATCCTCCAAAGCTAGTTACAAAAAGAAAATTGCCAAAGATTCCAAAGACAACCACAAGGCATTCTATAACTATGTCAAGAATCTATATGGCAATGCTCAGATCTGCTCTGAGCTACAACAGAATGGCATTAAATATACTGATCCCAAGGATATTGCCAATATCCTGGCCGATCGATTCAGTACCAACTTCACCCCTTCTCACCCCCTAAATGGCCCATCTCAATACTGGAAAATTGCCAAATTCCGGTAACGGCCACACAGGTAAAAAACACACTCTCCAAAGCTAAGAATAAAGCATCCATGGGACCAGATGACATCCCAAGCTGTGTACTACATGAACTACGAAATGAACTGGCACCTCACTTAACTGTCATGTTTAATCATACCCTCACCTCAGGCTTCATGCCCACTGAGTGGCGCACAGCTACAGTTATCCCACTCCACAAGGGGGGATCCACCTTGGATCCCGGGAAAGTACAGTTGAGTACACTTACCATAAATGTAGATGTTCGAGTGTATTCACTGTTGCAGTCATTCCATTTGGGTAATCTGCTGGCAGGTTGCCCTCAGTCGGCCTGATTAACAGTCTTGGGTCTTGCGTCGGTTGCTGTCCCTTCTTCCATGACGTCAGGTCGTCAGGGGTATAAAACATGCAGCCGACGCCATTACATCAGTTTTTCTTGCATCAGATGTCAGGTGCCCCCCAAATGGAGAACCAAATATTTAAGTAATTAAAAACACAAAAATATATACCTCCAAACAAAAGCAAATACACCGAAAAGGCTTTTAAGCATAGTAAAGGAAAGTAGAGGTATAGTAAGGGAAAAACAGGGGGGTTGGAGGGAGGGTAACCAGTACTGCAACAGTGAATACACTCTAACATCTACATTTATGGTAAGTGTACACAAATGTACTATGTTCTTCGTGTTTCACTGTTGCAGTCATTACATTTGGGTAGATTCCCAAAACTATGGTTGGGAGGATGGATTTATACAGCATTAGGATCAGCTATAAGGCCCTGCAGGACAGCAGTGGCAAAGCCAGCTCTGGATTTAGAGAAGAAAGGTAAATGGTAATGTTTGGTGAATGTATGAACTGAGCTCTAGGTAGCAGCTTCTAGAATGTCTCTGGCAGGAACACCTCTGAGAAAGGCTGTAGAAGTAGATGCAGCCCTGGTGGAATGAGATCTGATCCCCTGGGGGATAGTTTTACTATGGTGCATATAGCAGAAATGAATACAATGGCTTATCCATTTGTAAATAGTCTGCTTTGAAATAGCCTTTCCCTCTGCCCTTGAAGCAAATGCCACCAGTAGTTGTTCAGATTTTCTTAGAGATTTTGTCCTGTTTAAGTAAAATCTAAGTTGTCTGTGTACATCCAAGGAATGCAGAATCTGCTCCCCCTTACTCTGTGGATTAGGAAAGAAAGTTGGCAAATGAATGGTCTGATTAAGAGCCACACTGGATACCACCTTAGGCATGAAGGCTGGATTGGTCCTGAGAGACACAGTGTCCGCATGAAAAATAATGAAAGGCTCCACTGCCATACGAGCCTGTAATTAGGAAATATTTCTAGCTGAAGTGACTGCTAAAAGGAAAGCTGTTTTCCAGGGGAGAAATTTTAAGCCTGCAGTAGCAGCTGGCTCGAAAGGAGGGAGAGTGAGTTTTTCAAATACAAAATTGAGGTCCCAGGCAGGGGTTGGAGCTCTCCTGGGTGGTCTTAAATTTTTGGCCCCTCTGAGATACTGCTTTAGCAGAGGATGAGAAGAGGGAAGGTTCTGTGTTATAATCAGCTGAAATGGCTGAGGCATGGATTTTTATGGAAGAAAAGGACAGGCTCTTGTGAAGCATCTCAGTTAAGTACTGTAAAATCGGAGGAATATTGGGCATGGCTGTGCTTAGCCCTTGTGATTGATTCCAGGCACAGAATCTTTTCCATTTGTCAGCATAAGATTTTCTAGTACTAGGCCTTCTTGCCTCCAAAATGAAATCCATCGCAGGTTTGCTAAGGGTGAATTTAGGTGATTAGCCACGCTGCAAGATTCAAAGATTGGAGCCGAGTGTGCAGAATTTGGTTGTTCTGCTGAGACAGTAAGTAAGGTGTCTGAGGCAGGTGCCATGGTGGAAGGTGTGACACATTGCGCAGGAGTGGGCACCAGTGTTGGAGAGGCCAGTCTGGAGCAATCAGAATCATTTTTGGTTTGTCCTGTTTGACTTTTAGTAGAACTTTGGAGAGCAGAGGCAGAGGGGGGAAAAGCATATACTGATAGGTTTTTTCAGCTGAATGATGGAGCATCCACTTTCCAGGCTCTTTTGTGATGAGTTCTTGTGCAGAATTCATCCAACTGATAGTTCTGGGGTGAGGCAAAAAGATCTATGTCTGGACTCCCCCATTTGTGTGTCAACATGTTGAAAATCCGTGGTTCCAGTTTCCACATGCGTGGGTCCATGAGACATCTGCTTAGTTCGTCTGCCAGAGTATTCAGCTTTCCTGGCAGGAATTGAGCTTGTAGTTGTATTTGATAGGTCAAGGCCGTGTTCCACAATGCCATGGCTAGTCTGCAAAGGGGGTAGGAGTGTGTATCCCCGTACTTGTTTATGTACCACATAACTGTGGTGTTGTCTGTCTTTATCATTAATTGTCCTGGATGAAGGGAGTCCTTGAAGGCTGTCAGTGCATTCTGTACAGCTAACATCTCTTTTTGATTGATATGAAGGTGCATTTGATTTGGGCTCCATTTGCCCTGAATGCACTTCCCTACCAGATGAGCCCCCCATGCATAGTCTGATGCATCTGTAGTTAGGGTCTGGGCGGCAGTGGGTGGAGTGAATGTCATTCCCTTGTTTTGGTGGCAGGCCTCTGCCCACCATAGGAGCTCTAGTTGCAGGCAAGGTATGATAGGAATCATTGTTTCCAGGCTGTGACAATGTTGACTCCATAAACCTTTTAAGTACCACTGAAGTTTTCTCATATGCAGTCTTGCATATGGAATTAGAAGAATGCAGGAGGCCATGAACCCCAAGGCTTGCAGAATTTGTCTTGCTGATAGCAGGGTTTTTGTGGCCACCTGTTTGAAGTAAGTTACCAAATTAATTTGCTTTTCTATCTAAGCCATCTGGGCAGTTGTATTCAAGCTTGCACCCAGGAATGTAATTTTTTGAGAGGGTACCAGTTGTGATTTCTTTTTGTTTATGGTGTACCCTAGACAAGTAAGAATCTTTATAAACGCCAGATGATTTAGAAGAATGATCCAGTTTTCGGCCTGAATTAGACAATCGTCCAGGTATGGATATATTTGAATATTTCTTAGTCTGCAAAATGCAATTACTGGAGCCTGGCACTTTGTGTAGGCCCTGGGCACAGTAGATAAGCCAAATGGCAGTGCAGAGAACTGGTAATGCAAGTAGCCTGCTTTGAAGTGGAGGTATCTTCTGCAAGATTCCCTGATTGGGATATGCAGGTAAGCCTCTTAAGTCTAGAGTTACCAACCAAGCATCTTTGCCTAGCATAGGAAGTAACTGTTGAAGAGTCAGCATCTTGAATTTTGGAATGTCCAGAAATGTGTTCAGAGTAGATAAGTCCAGAATTGGACACCATGATTTGCTTTTTCTGGGTACCAGGAAAAGTCTTGAATAGCAACCTTGTCCCTTTTCCTCTTCTGGTACGGGTTGAATAGCCCCCATGTTCATGAGGGACAGTACTTGTTTCTGGGCCTCTGCCCACTGATTTGGGGGCAGGTCTGGCCATTCGTTTGGGATTGGCAACGTGTGGAAATGAAATCTGTATCCCTGGGATACTACATTTAAAACCCATTTGTCCTGGGTTATAAGTTGCCAGTTTCTTGCATGAAGTGCCAGTTTTCCCCCCAAAGGGGCGGCTAAAAGCTAAGTGCTTGTTAAGTGTAAAGGGAAGTCATTGAGACTGTTTACCATATTGAGGTGCCTTGTTGTTTCCAGATTTAGAGGAGGAGGCACCCAATTGTTTTGTTCTAAAAGTCCCTTGAGACTGAAACCTGGAACCTTTGGAATGTCTTGGTTTGACTTGAGCGACTCTCGAAGGAACTGGAAAGGACCAGTTCTTAGTAGGCCAGTGCCTACTAAATCTTGGGAGGTTGCACTTGTAAGAAATCTTTCACAGTTTGCATAGATTTAGCTTCATCTTCCATCTTTTTTAAAACTTCTTCAGCCTTATTACCAAAGAGACGGTCCTGTTGCAAAGGAGCATCCAACAATTTTGCTTTAACATGATCAGGCAGAGTTTGCTCTTTGAGCCAAGCATGCCTTCTTAGCACAGACCCAGTTACAGCAGCTCTGCAAGAGGCCTCCAAAGAAACAAAACTACATTGCAAAGTATGTTTTTCAACTTGTTCAGCTGAATGCAATAAATCCTGTAAATCTTTACTTTCCACACAATCAGAAATTATCATTTTCTATTTAAGCAGTCCCATGATATGCTGTTGATATTTAAGCATATGAAATTGACAGTTTAAAGCCCTGATTGCCAAGGTTGCAGAAGTGTAAACCTTCTTACCCCATCTATCCAGCGCCCTGGAATCTCTATCAGGGGTAGGATTTTTAGCAGTAGAGGCCTTAATGCCCTTGGAACCATGAGAAATGGTTTCAGGATCTGCAATAGGATTTTTGAAAATGAATTTGTGGGAGTCAGGAGCCCTGTAGTATCTCTCTGGCTTACAAGGAGCCGGAGGCAGAGAATCAGGAGCCACACTAGATTCTGAAAAATACATCGACAACAATGTCTAGAACAGGAGGTATAGCCAAAGGCCTATGCTGCAGAAGAAGAAAATCCCTAAGTCTCTTTTTAGATTCAGAGAAATCCTGACTTTCCCCGAGGAAATGTTCCCTTAAGGTATGTAAAGTTTTCCCAAAAGAAAAATCTTAAGGGGGAGAAGAACAAGGAATGGAATTTTCTGCATCAGAGTTCTCATAAGTAGGTATAGACAAATCCTGTTCATTAGTCAGAAGAAATAGAATCCTGTTCAGAAGATTCATAATCAATGTTTTGCCTAGACCTCTTAGAAGGGGGGGGGGGGTTGGCTACCCCTGATCAGAGTAATTAAATCTTCAGCAATTTTGATCATTTGTTTTTTAGGCATAGGGTACTGCACATGTGGCCCAGACATTGGCTTTTTAAACACAGATTTTGCCCTTAGTTTTGAAGATGGCGTCGGTCTAATATAAATCTGTAGGCCTGAAAACACTCTCAGAAGCCGGTGCCTGCACAGTGGCTTTGACCCATCTAAGGTAGAGACATCTGCGTGTTCCATAATCGAAGCATCTCGCAGCATACCGGACTCCGAATGGGTCTCAATAGAGGCCTGCAAATCAGAAGTAGCAGGTATCAGGGGCTGCGAAAGCGCCTCACTGAGTACCGGCAAACTGGCGACTAGCTTATGAGAAGCATTGCCATCAGTTTTGGACCTCGACGGCCTGTCTCTGTCTTTTTCCTTTGCATTTTTTAGGTATTCCGGTAGTCGGATTGCTAACCGACAACATTTCTGTATAATTAAAGTGTGAGCCAAAATATTTAGAGGCAAAAATATACCGATGTTTAATAGTGCGTTGATTAAATTTAGCACAAAACCGACAGCAAGGTACGTCGTGGTCAGGACCTAGGCAAGGAATACAGTACAAATGAAAAGCCTTATGAGGTATTTGCTTCCCACAAGTAATGCAATTATTAAATTTTACTGACATCGGTAAGGAGCAAGAAAGTTTCCCCAATGGGGTACTTAACTTTTTAGTTGAAGACTTCGGTTCTGAAACTCGAAAACGAAAATTTCAGGAGTCGGCCGACTAGCACTTGCGAACTGCTTCTGCTTCGGGCACAGCATGGCAAGAAAGACTAATGTAATGGCGTCAGCTGCACATTTTATACCCCTGACGACCTGACGTCATGGAAAAAGGGACAGCAACCGACACAGGGCCCAAGACTTTGTTAATCAGGCCGACTGAGGGCAACCTGCCAGCAGATTACCCAAATGTAATGACTGCAACAGTGAAACACGAAGAACATCTACCGCCACCCCCCCCCCATCAGTATGATGAGCCTGATCTGCAAGGCCATGGAACGTATCATGCAACTTATAAAAAAAGACATTGGCAACCGTAAAACACTGGACCCCACCCAGTTTGGGTTTGTGAAGGGCCGATCTTGTTTCCTGAACCTGATTGACTTCTTCGAATCAAGTCTCCAGAGCTGTGGACGAGGGTAAGGCAGTACACACAGCCTATCTGGACCTCGCCAAGGCCTTTGACACCACCCCCCACTCTGGAATCATAGATAAACCTACTAAGCTGGGCATTAATCCCTACGTCACTCGATGGGTTGCCAACTAGCTTACTGACAGAACCCGCACTGTAAAAGTAGCTGACTCCAAATCCAGCTCCAGACAAGTGGAGTACCTCAGGGTTCAGTCCTGGGACCTCTCTTGTTTGGCATCTACTTCTCTGAAGTACAGGCCAACACTAAGGGACTGTGGCTAACAAAGTTCGCACATGACTGCAAACTGGGAGCCATTATTGAATCCCCAAATGATGTCAATACTCTACAAAAGGGCCTTACAGAAACAGATGCTTGGTGCCAGAGCCATGGGCTCAAGCTCAATGCCAATAAATGTATAGTTATCCCCTTTGGGAAAAACATGTACCTGTGAATTACCACATAGGTGGCAGTACACTAAACACCGAAAGTGTTATAAGAGACTTAGGGACACGGGTGGACAGTGGTCTCACCTTCAATAACCACATCGCCACAACAGTCAAGAAATCCTTGTATGTGGCACACCTCATCACTAAGGGCTTTTCATCCAGAAAAAAGGAGGTCATTGTCCCACTGTACTCATCCCTTAGACCCATCATAGAATACAACTCCCCATTTGGTATTTACCTCTCAAGACATCTGCAACAACTGGAAAGGCCACAGAAATACCTCACTAAAAGAATCACAGGCCTAAAGCAGATGCCCTATGCTGACCGCCTTAAAAATCTCCAGCTATACTCTGTCGCATATCGTCTACTCCGAGGCGATCTCTGCTTAACATACAAGGCCATGTAAAAACCCAGAGCTGTTGGACATGCAACACTTAAAGAAATCACAATCCCTCAGAGCTACACGCTCCAGGGATCTAAACCTTGTCATCACAATAAACAAAACATGTTGGAGGGATAGGTTCCTGACCCAGAGACTCCCCAGACTCTGGAATACACTGCACATACATGTCAAGCAGAGCACCTCTTTGGCCCTCTTCAAAAGGAACCTTGATGACTGGATGGGAGAAAGGGAATTCACCCCAGGGATCACGTCAGTCACCCTGCTAGACAGGGGTCCAGGGAAGTAAATAGTGTAGAAGAAATAGCCAGGGAATTGTTATGGCTAGGCTTGATAGGCCCTAGGGACGATAACCTCCTACCAACCTATGAACCTATAAGCCTTCAGGTGCACTGACTCCTCATCAGAAGGGGTGACAGTGGGCCAGATGTCTCTCTGCTTCAGGATCTCTAAGATATCTACAAAGGAGATATCATCAGAGAATGACCTGGGGGACCCTTCTGACTCCTTGAGGTCAGTGTCTGAGGTGATGGACTCATCCAGGGAGTCTACATGCTTCCTCTTGCATGTCCTCTTCCGAGGGGACTCTTCAGAAGAGCATTCTGTGGAGAACTCGGAAGACTGGGGGCCACCCAACGGGGGCTCCTGAGGCTGCGGGTCTCTGCTGTTGAGAGACAAAAGGTGCTGAGACAAGAGGTCGGTGCTTGACAGGGGGGGGGGGGAGTATCGGTAACCTAGTGTGGAGCTGACGACTGAGACAGCACGCTCCTCATCATCTCGATTGCCGATCTCTCCAGCTCAGAGGACAGCCCCAGTTCCGCGGAAATGGAGGTAGCCCTCAGCTTCAAAGCGATCGGCTCCGAGATGGATGTAGGGTCTGAGCTCAACCTAGCCGAAGCACTGAGAGGTAGGCTCGGCACCGAAGAGGTTCGGGAAGTGTCCCTGTCAGGGCCGACTAATGACTTTCGGCTCCTAGACACCAAGAACGGCGCCGAAGGTGTCGGAGCGGAACTCGGCTCTGAGACAGCCACAAGGGGAGCTGGAACCGAGGGTTCCACAATAAGCAGCACCAAAATCTCCGGCTCTGAAGGTCCAACATGGCTCGGAGGAGGAACCACAACAGGGAGAATGGACTTAGATGGCTCAGAGACCAACTGGGTTGGAGCCAGCAACAATTTGGGTAAAGCAGACGACTTCAAAAGTCTAAGCACTACTCTCTCTACATCCTCTTCCAAAAGGCTCATGGAGGATCTGGATGACAGGGTAGGCGACCTAGACCTCTGTAAAATGGGAGATCATAAAGTTGGGGAGACCGGCGCCAATGCAATTTCTCAGTAGAGCAGTGTTAACATCGATAACCTCGACCGGCTCCAAGGACAGTGGAGTCGAAGAGGTTGAAGGCTTATCCAATTTTAAAGTTTTCTGAGGAGGTTCAGACAATATAGTCTGAGCAGGAGAATGTCTCTTGGCCGACCTGACCTTCTCTTTCTTTGATGAGTGAGACTTAGTGGATGAGGAGGAGCTGGCTAAATCCTCCTCGAACGAAGGCTTAAGGAGACCTTTCAGTATTCATTTGTTCTTTCTTTCTTGGAGAACTCTGGAGCTAAAAGAGTGACAGAAAGAACAAGTTTCCTGTAGGTGAACGGCTCTGAGGCAGTAAACGCAATTACTGCGCCCATCAGTAATCAACATTTTTTGGGAGCACTTAAGGCACTTTTTAAAACCCAAAGGTTTATGATCTTTGGATTCCTTCGACATGACTACAAAAAGAAGTTCTATGAAACAGAAGAAGTTCTATGAAACAGAAGAGAGGACAAGGTCCTCTAACTTAAATGGGCCTCACCCTTTAAGCAGCTACACATAAAAAACAACAGAGGACTAAGTCCTCTAACTTAAACGGGCATAGCCCCGCTAGACTAACTTGCACACAGAGGAGAAACAACAGAGGACTAGGTTCTCTAACTTAAACGGGCCTAGCCCTACTGAGGAAAAACAATCAGAAAGTTAAACAGAGGACTAGGTCCTCTAACTTAAACGGACATAGCTGTGGAAACAGGAAAGAAGCTAAGTCAGAAAATACCACAAATAGTAAATCTTAAACAGCAGGCAAAAAACTAGTTAATAATAGAAACACTGCAAACAATATATTATACTATTGAAAACTAGAAAAAAGCAAGGTCCTAACCCAAACGCAGACCTATGCCAATAGGAATTATGTCAAAAAACTAGTACACAGAAGGATACCACACAGAGAAAAACGGGCCTAGAACGGTCAACAAGTTCTCAACACTAACTATGAAAATTTAGCAAAACACACTGCTATAAACTACCTATGAAAAACTATTACTAAGACTAAGTAAACTAAGCTATCTTAGTTGAATAACTATCAATAAAACTACAATAATAATGAAAAATATGCAACTTAGCCACGGCCAAGCAAGAAGGACTTCTGAACTCGGAGACGCAGCAAACGAGATCTGGGGATTCTTACTAGTGCATCATGGGATACCTACCTTGCCATGAGCCAACTGAGACACTATGAGCTTTGTAAATAATTGAGTCAGAGCCAAGGATCGGCTCCAAACCCATATGTAAGAATGAAGGCGAGATAGGACTACAGAACATCATATGTTTCTAGTTATCTCTTTTTTCCTGATCACACCTCCAACATTTGCCATTTACCTGAGGAAAAATTCTTTGTTGAGTCTGCTCGGGATATAAAAAATACCTAAGCAAACACTTCCAAGCAAAAACTTAAATCTTCTAGACTCTGTTGCATAGTTGGGAGCCATACATATGTCCTTCCATAGTTTCCATGTGAATTTATCAAATGTCTCTTCCCCATCTTTCCTAATCTCCTCTGACTGACTTCTATAGTTATTGTGCAATATTTTACATGCTCTACTAATTATCCTTTAACAGCAGCTTCTCACTTAGGGTTCCCATATCACTTTGTTTCTGCATACACTCTGATATCAATCCATGATAAGGAAGGAAGTCACTAGCAAGCAGTCCAAATGTTTTCTTGGCCTTTTCCTATTCTATTAACTTCCAGCCTCTAGTTATTTGTTCCCAATACCTTGGTTCCTTTAGTCAGTTTTCTCCAATAAATTCCAGCCACCTCTTGCCTATTCTTTGTACCCCTAATTGCAATCATCCCTAATAGCAAAATCTCCTTTCTCCATTATCGTGTTGGGTTAGTTCTTAGAATACTTTTTGACACTTTATAATACTGTGTATAGCTGTTATTATTAAATCCCACTCTCTCATCTCTTTAATTTCCCCCATTTCATCATCATCCTCTTCCACTCTGAATTATAGCTTTCTGCTTGTGTTATGTATATGAGCCTTGACTGTACATCTCCCTTCAAATCAAGTAATCCGACACTACCTTATTGTGTTAGAAGGACACTTGACCCTTGCCCTCTTCCTTTCCCAAATAAATTCCTTCAACTCTTTTATTAATTACTGTCTACAACTTCTCCTCTGGTTGATAAAAATATGCCTGACCTGTATATAAAACTAAAAAATTTTCATTGCTTGTGTCTTGCTGTCCATATCCATAAAAAACAACTTTCAGTTTCTCAGTTTTTGTATTTTGTATAGTCTCTTCTCACATATCCTTATCTGCCACAACAGAATCCTTTTTAATCTCGACTCCTAAATACTTCGAGTGCAAATCCTTCCATTGCCCTGCTCATAAAATCTCATCTTACTCTGTTAAATGCTTTCTCTTCATCAAAACCCACGAACAGCAGCAATATTTTCTTATACTCTGCTTCCCTCTGGATGAATATTGTTCTATTAATGTTGTCAAATGTTTGCCTCCCCCACAAAACCACACTAATTCATATTTATCAATTTTGGTACCTTTTGCTATTCTTCAACTATTAGAAACAAACACTTCATAATCATGGTTTAAAATTAAAATAGGCCTGTATGAAGCTGGGTCTGGTGGGTCTTTACAGTCTTTAGTTATTACAGCCAAAGCAACAATTTCAGGATGATGGCTCTTCCCCTCCTCTTAAAACACTGTTAAACAAACCCTCCAGAACTTGACCACTTTCTTCCCCCCTAGCTTTCAAATTTCTACAGGAATACCATCTATTCCTAGAGACTTTCCTGCAGAATGAATGCAAGTCACCATTTTTATCTCGTCTCCTCTTATATTAACTGTTGAACCATATTCTACCTCTAACCTTAGCTTACATAAGTCTTCCATAAATATTTCCATTTACGCGGTTTCTTGATTTCCACATTTCTCTGCTTTATATCAATTTTCAACAAATTTCTAAAATATCTTTAATACTTCTACAGGATGTCAGGATATTTTTCTTGTTACAGGCTCCCTAAGTTTAGCAACAACCCTTTCTACTTTCTGTTCCCCAAGTCATTGTGTTAAAAGATTTTGTGCGCTGGAGACAGTATTGGAAACAGTTACCTAATAGCAGTCTTTCTAAACTCATGCATATTACTGAGATTCTCTTATTTTCTCTTTAGCACTCTTTGCCTCTTATTATGTGAGATTCCACTTTTTCTGCAGTACTTAACTTTTGTCAGCCTCTCTAAATAATTCTTGTTACTTCTTTACCATATCTCTTTCTTTTATTTCTACCCTTTTTTAAACTCCATTAAAAGAAAGGTAGAGCTGCATATGTCCAACTTACCTGTAATAGTAGATGCTCGTAGAATACACTGCCCTACTGGCATATGGGTAGTAGTGCCCTGCCACCTTCTCTCTTGCAGTCTACCAAAGCTCAGCACATCTCCCCCTGCCTTTCTGCTAGTGTGATGGACCAATCACTTGATAATGCAGGGACTACCTTTCAGACTCACAGATGGAACCTTTTCAGTTTTATGGGGGTCCAGAAGGAAGAGAAGATGAAAAAGCAAGCTTGCAAGCACCTACTGTCCCAAATAGATTCATAGGTTCATAGCTTAGTACTAGGCTAACTACATCTGTGGGCCATTTTAAGCCTACCCAATTATTCCATTTAGGAATCAAACCCTGCAACTTGTGTTTGAAAGGTGACGTGATGACCTTCCACTGTCAACCAGTAATCAAGGAGCCTCAGTCCTCACCACCTGCAACAGTGGGGGACGTTCATGGACAGGATAATAAATACACACACAGTATTTTCAGATGCAGCTCTCTGCATCAAGTGCAATTTCCCTTAAGAGCACACACAGACCACAGTCAGTCCTGGGCTGGTTTCTCCCTCTTTCTCCAGATCCCCATTAAGACTCTCCAGCGGCACAGCTATAGAGCTGAGTCCTTAGTCAGAGTTCCAAGCAAAGTCTTCCAACACTCTCTCTGTCCAACCAGTACTTTGTGTCCCTGCCCAAGTAGCTGACAAATACACTCTTGTAGATTTTTACACACACACACACACACACACCTGGGAAAGGCTGGCACAAGTTTACTGGCCCCCTTCTGCCCAGACTATAAGGTACTTACCACTGCCACCAGAACCCCTTTTCAGCTACTTTAAGGCCCTTAACAAGGGGTGTCCAATTTTACTGTGTAATACTAATACTAATGCAAATGGTAATCTGACTAAGAGCAAGGCTGTTAGGAGTGGCCTACAAAGTGTCACCAAATAAATACGTAAGCACTCTCAAAACTTAAATATCTCTACACAGATCAGCCACAATGAAAGCTTTGAATATATTTAATAATAAAAGAACAAGACAATACTAAATATATATTCACAGTGACAGTTTAAAATCACAGGAAATATTTAAAATAAACACTGCAGTACAGGCTCACACAAATAAAAAAAAAATCTAAACTAAGCTTCGCTACTATTCCTGACTGTATCCATGACAGTTACTATACCCTAAAAACTTACTATTAGAGCAAAGTAGATGTGGTGAATGGTGCTTGTTGTTGTCAGGTCCAAGACAGAATGCAGAATGCTCTGTCTCACTAACAGACTTCTCAAATTAATATATAAAATATTACTGCTGGGATAGCTTACAGAATGACAATTTCTGGTCACCTGACTTCTAGTTCCCAGGCCAAAACCCCCCACTGCTAGAAGCTGGCAGCATTTGGTATCTACCTGTAAAAATACACAGACAAGGGATTTTCCTCAGATCTTTGGCAGATTCTGGAAGTCATAAAACAATTGCATTCCTTCATGCTTCAAAAGTAGCAATTAGTTCACTCCATGGACAGAAAGCTTCCTAGCACATACTCTGTCTCTCTGGCTGCATTGAAAACTTGAGAGGTAGTCTCTTTATTACATCCTATAAAGCAATTTAATTTCAGATATTTAAGTTTACCAGACTGAGGTTATCCTCCTGTATCCTGTTTCCACTGTTAAAATATATACATTTAAACATACACCATAGTGCATGTACATTTCTGTTCTCTTCCAGTAGGACACACTGTGGATGCATTTTAAACACAGCACTTTTACAATACCTTTTCAACATACATGTCTGTACAAGCAGTTTGATATATAGATAACATACAGTTCTAATACATTTGTAACACAAGCATCTTGTATAAATCTCTTCGATATTCACCAATGACATATAATCATTTACAAAATTCCAGCTAGCTGTGCTGGCAGTACGTCCTTTCATCACAGGTGAACACCTTAACTATGAACACCAACTTCCAACTCAAGAGAATCAAACCCTGTACCTTGTATCTGTGAGGTAAACACCTTACCCATTATGCCAACTCCATACCAAATGAGGTCAATCCATGGGATTGGAGTGGTAAAGTACAGTTTTGTACCTACCATAAATGTAGATGTTCGAAGATCCACATTGCTGCAGTCCTTACACTTGGGGTAGTCCGCTGTCCTCGGTCGGCCCGAATATCAAAGTATAAGGCTGACGTCGGTCAAGGCGCATTTGACTGACATCAGGACGTCAGGGTACAAATGCGCATGACCGACGTCATATCCTCAGTCTTTTCTTGCCCCAGATGTCAGAAGACCCTAAAAAGAAAGGTCAAAACCAAAAGACAGCAAACAACCAACCAACCACCCTAGCACTAAAAATATGTACAATATATACAATATACACCATATTGACAACCCAACCCACACAACCGCCTCTAACTACAGAGGGAAGGAGGGAGGGTAAATTGGACTGCAGCAATGTGGATCTTGAACATCTACATTTATGGTAGGTACAAAACTGTACTATGTTCTTCATCTCACATTGCTGCAGTCCTTACACTTGGGTAGAATCCCAAAGCAGAGGTAAGGGAGGATGGCAAAACTATAAGGAAGCAGGAGCTGCCAAAATGCCCTGCAAAATAGCAGTGGCAAAACCAGCCCTAGATTTAGAATAAAGTGGAAGGTGATAATGCCTAGAGAAAGTATGCACTGAACTCCAAGTAGCTGCCTCCAAAATATCTTTAGTTGCCACCCCCCTCAAAAAAGCTGTTGAAGTGGCAGTAGCCCTAGTGGAATGAGGCCTAATCCCAGCTGGAATCTCCTTGCCATGATGGGAATAACAGAAAGCAATGCAAAACCCAATCCACTTAGAAATAGTTTGTTTTGACACAGGCTTGCCCTGAGAACTCAAAGCAAAAGAAACAAATAACTGCTGAGACTGCCTGAACCCTTTAGTTCTGTCCAAATAATATCGCAACTGCCTGTGTACATCTAAAGTGTGCAAAATCTTTTCCCCTTTATTTTGGGGATTTGCATAAAAAGTAGGCAAATGAATAGTTTGGTTTAAAGCCACACTAGAAACCACTTTAGGCATAAAGGAAGGATTAGTACGTAAAGATACCCTATCCTTATGGAAAATTAAGAAAGGCTCAACCGCCATAAGGGCCTGCAACTCAGAAACGCTTCTTGCAGAGGTAATGGCCAACAAAAAAGCAGTCTTCCATGATAAATATTTCAACTCGGTAGTAGCTGCAGGCTCAAAAGGTTGTAGAGTGAGTTTCTCCAACACAAAATTGAGATCCCAAGCAGGAGTAGGAGCTCTACGTGGGGGTCTTATATTCTTTGCCCCTCTAAGAAATTGCTTAAACAAAGGATGAGAAAACAATGGTGGGTCACAATCATAGTGAGCGAAATTGCTGCAGCATGAACCTTAATAGAAGAGAAGGACAAACCTTTGTCCAGTAACTCAGTAAGATATTGAAGAGCCACACTTAAATTAGGCTCAGAAACATCAAAATCCTTTGCTGCACTCCAAAATAAAAATCTCTTCCATTTATCTGCGTACACTTTCCTTGTACTAGGCCTTCTAGCTTCCAAAATAACATTCAAAACTTGCTGTGGAAGGTGAGACCCACTATGGTTCAAAACAGAATATGCCAGGCTGTTAGGTGAAGAGAGTGAAGCTTGACATTGAGCAAATGACTGTCCTCCTGAGACAACAGGTGTGGAATCGAAGGCAAAGGCCATGGAGGCTCCCGTACCAGGCTTCTCAGTAATGGGTACCAATGCTGTCGAGGCCAATCTGGAGCTATCAAAATCATCCTTGGTTTGTCCTGTCTGGCCTTGAGTAGTACCTTTGGGAGGAGAGGCAGAGGTGGAAAGGCGTACACATGAAGATTGCTCCAATTGAAAGAAAGAGCATCCACTTTCCAAGCAGTGGGATGAAACCTTTTCGTGCAAAACTTTGGCAGCTGGTGGTTTAGTGGAGAAGCGAACAGATCTATGTCTGGAGTTCCCCATGACACTGTCAATTTCTGAAATACATGAGGATCCAATTTCCACTTGTGGGGATCCATGATTTGTCTGCGTAACACATCTGCTAAGGAGTTCTGTGCTCCCGGCAGAAACCTTGCCTGAAGATTTAGTTGTAAACTGAGAGCAGTCTCCCACAAAATCATAGCTTGCCTGCATAGAGGATAAGAATGTGTTCCCCCTTGCTTGTTGATGTACCACATGACAGTTGTGTTGTCTGTTAGAATCAACACCTGCCCTGGAAGAAGTAAATCCTTGAAAGCTATTAATGCAAACTGGACTGCTAACATCTCCTTCAAGTTGATATGTAGATGTTGTAGTCTGGCAGGCCACTTGTCTTGTATCCACTTTCCATTCAGATGAGCTCCCCAAGCTTTGTCTGAGGCATCTGTCGTTAGAATCTGACTCGCCTCTGGCCGGGTCACAGAGTCCCTTGTTTAGGTGACATTCCTGAGCCCACCACAACAATTCCTTTTGAATGCAAGGTATTATTTGAATGACAGTGTCCAGATCCTGGCAGTGCTGTGTCCATACATTTTTGAGATACCATTGTAACTTCCTCATATGCAGTTTGGCATTGGGAAGCACCAGAATACAAGATGCCATGAACCCCAAGGCTTGAAGGACTGTCCTTGCAGTCAGCCTGGACTGATGAGACAATTGATGAAAGTAAAGGGAAAGATTCTTTTGTTTGTCCGGGGTCAAAAAGGCCATCTGGGATGCTGTATTCAGTCTCACACCCAGAAAGCACATGTCCGGAGAGGGTACTAGACTGGACTTTATTTCGTTCACAGAATACCCCAGGCATCTTAGCACTGCTATCACATATTCCAAATGATGAAGAAGCTCGTCCCTTCCTTGAGCCAGAATCAGGCAATCGTCCAAATAAGGATAGATCTGTATTCCTTTTAGCCTGAGGAAAGCTATCACTGGAGCCAGAACTTTCGTGAACACTCTGGGCAGTAGATAAGCCAAAGGGCAATGCAGAGAACTGATAATGAGAAGTCCCAGCCCGAAAACGCAGACACTTCCTGCAACTCAGTCTGATAGGAACATGAAGGTAAGCCTCCTTGAGATCCAAAGTTACCATCCAATGATCTTTGCCCAGCAGAGGTAAAAGCTGTTGTAACGTCAACATTTTGAACTTGGGAATGTCCAGATAAGTGTTGAGGATAGATAAATCCAAAATTGGTCTCCACGTGTTCCCTTTCTTTGGTACTAGGAACAGGCGAGAATAAAGTCCTAGGCCCACTTCTAGCATAGGGACCGGCTGTATGGCCCCTATTTGAAGCAACAGAGAAATTTGTTTGTGAGCCTCTATTCTTTGCTGAGGAGGAACGTCTGGCATGCCTTTGAAAGGAGGCAAGGTATGGAAATAAAACCTGTAACCGTGGTGTATGATGTCCAATACCCATCTGTCTTGGGTAATTAAACTCCAACTTTCCTTGAAAAGTGCCAACCTTCCTCCCAAAGGCGCTGCCAGACGAGCAGGCTCTGGCAGCTGAAAAGGTAGGTTATTGGGTCTGTTTACGAAAGGACTGACCCCTGCCCTCACCCGAAGACTGTGCAGGTGAACTCCCTGTTCTAGGCCTGAAAGAGCCCTGAGCTCTGCCCCTACCACGTCTAGACCTACCCCTAGACTGGGAATCATAAGAAGGATACGTCCACCCCTTGGTAGGCCAATTTCTACTAAACTTCGGAGGCTGATCCTGCAAAAAATCTTTAACAGTCTGCATAGACTTAGCCTTGTCTTCCATTTTCTTTAAGACTGACTCAACAGGAGTACCAAACAACACATCAGATTGTAAAGGAGCATCTAAAATCCTTGTCTTAACATGGTCAGATAAATTCTGATCCCTCAGCCAGGCGTGCCTGCGAAGAACTGACCCAGTGGCAGCCACCCTAGACGAGGCCTGTACAGCATCAAAACCACATTGCAAAGAATGCTTACCCACCTGTTCAGAAACATGTACTAAATCTTGTAACTCTTTACACTCAATACCTTCCGCCAGAGCATCTACCTTAGACTTCAATTGTGAAAGGAGATAGTTTTGGTATTTCAACATGTGAAACTGGCAATTAAAAGCCCTCATAGCTAGGGTGGAAGAAGTATAAACTTTCTTTCCCCATCTATCCAAAGCCCTGGCCTCTTTATCTGGAGGAACCGGATTTTTAACAACAGAAGCCTTAACACCTTTAGGCCCCTGACTAACAGTTTCTGGGTCTGCCCTAGGACTCTTAAAAAGATACTTATGAGCTTCAGGCACCCTGTAATACCTATCCGGTTTAACAGGAGCAGGAGGCAAAGAATCAGGATTAAGAGAAGCCTCTGCAAAAACATCTTCCACCACATCCAGAACAGGAGGTATAGCCAAAGGCCTATGCTGGGGTAAAAACAAAAATTCCCTAAGCCTTTTCCTGGAATCAGAGAAGTCCTGACCTTCCCACTTAAAATGCTCCCTCATGGAATGAAGGGTCTCTGAAAAAGAAAAATCCTCAGGAGGAGTAGAATCATCCACATCAGAATCAGAATAAGGAGAATACTCCTGCAAGTCTTCAGCCGAAGACTCTGAAACATCCAAAGCCTGCTCAAAACTCCCAAGCTCAGGTTCCACCCTAGGTCTCTTATCAGGAGGGGGCATAGAACCTCTAATCAAAGTAATCAAATCTTCTGCCATTTTAAGCATATGCTTCTTGGGCACAGTCCCTGAAGAACTAGGGGAGACACCAACTGAAGCTAAACCTGGCCTGCCCCTGGGAGAAGCCTTGGAAACAGAAGGAGAGGGCCTAACCACCCTAGGAAGGGAGGGGAGTACAGTAACCTGAGAAGCCCCTTCAGCCTGGCCTGCCTCCTGAGAGGCCACATCTTGCAATAACAAAGTCTCTCCCTGGGACTCCAAAGAAACCTCTGGCAGAACCACCGGCTCCACCGAGACCTCTAAAGAACCGGCATCCGGTACGGACGGTTCTTCTAGCCTAGGCTTAGCTGCTTTGTCCTTGCGCTTCTTCGAAGAAGCGGGCCGGAGCATCCGACAGCATTTTATAATTGCACCGCTTCGAAGACTAACCTGGCACAATCTAACCTTCTCTTTATAGTGCGCTTGTTAAATCTAGCACAAGAGCGACACCCAACAACGTCGTGCTCAGGCCCTAAACAAGGAATACACAAAGTATGATAATCTCTATGCGGTATCTGTTTCCCACAAGAAATACAGTTATTCACTTTTTCTGACATCCGGTAAACCACTGAGGCAAGAAAAAACTAAAATAGTCCCCAACGGGGTACTTAGCCAACTTTGACTCGGTCTGAAACTCCGAATTCGAAAAATTTCAGAACGCCGAACGGCACTTGCAACGCTGCTTCTGCATCGGACCATGCGGCAAAAAAGACTGAGGATATGACGTCGGTCATGCGCATTTGTACCCTGGCGTCCTGATGTCAGTCAAATGCGCCTTGACCGACGTCAGCCTTATACTTTGATATTCGGGCCGACCGAGGACAGCGGACTACCCCAAGTGTAAGGACTGCAGCAATGTGAGATGAAGAACATCTGTAGGATATAGCAATCAAAACACACACAAAACAAAAAAGGCCACTGAGCACTACTCAGTAGCAACTCCAACTCCATACACTGTACATTCACAATGAGTATGGTGGGTCAGTACTGAAAAATCAGTATGCTCTACAAACATCTACTGTTACATGTAAGTAGGATTTATGCAACTGTACTATGTTCCACAAACACTGTGCCTTACTGTAATATGGGTAGAAGTTACTGACAAGAGGACCAAGTTGCTGCCCCTAGAATACTTCTACAGTCCATTCCTTTCAAATACAGCACTGAAGAGGAAACGGCCCTGGTGGAATGTATATTTACCTTGCCTGGATTCATCCTGCCATGGTGGGTGTAACAAAAAAAACACCACCACAGGACAACCAATGTGCAATGGTTTGCTTATTGAAAGGATGACCCTTCTTTGCCCCTGTGTAGGAAATAAAAAGGTTTTCAGCCTTCCTAAAGCTTTTTTTTTTTTTCAGTTAAGGTAATATTTCAGCTGCTGATGCACACTGAAGGTATGAAGTATCCATCCTCCCTTATTCTTAGATTCTGGGAAGAATACAGGGAGAGTAACAGACTGACTGAGGGTGAATTTTGTGACCACCTTCACCATGAAAGGGGAGTTAGTGTGTAACACAACCCTATCCCTGCAGAAAATCAGAGAAGGTTGTTCCACCATGTGAGCCTGCAGCACAGAAACTCGGTTTGCAGATGTCAGAGCAATAAGCTAAACAGTTTTCCATATTAAGATGGAATAGTTGTGCAAAATCTCACCATAACCATAGATGTCCTTCTCTTCACTGCTGCTGTATTCTTTACCTGAGGGATCTCCCACCTGAAGGTGACCAGACATCGGCTAGTATACAAAAGTCTTATACTACTGTAGGGTATGTGGGATGTCATACGTAGACTGCAGTCAGATGTAGGCCATAAAAGAGACGTATGCACATACCATCCTCAGAACTGAATGCCCCATGAGGAATGCCAGACTATGGATATGCATGGTCAGTACATCCAAGCAAAATAGACCGGGGGGAAGGAGGGTGGGAAAGAATACTGCAGCACTGAAGAGAAGGACATCTATGGTTATGGCAAGATTTTACACAACTATTCTATGTTCTATTCACTTGCTGCAATATTCTTAACCTGAGGGACAGTGCCAAAACTCAAGAAGGAAGGGAGGAGGAAGGAGCAGAGGAGCTCTCAATGAAGCCATGTAGAATGGAGATGCCATCCAGTTTGTAATGTTTGGTTAAGGTATGAATAGAAGACCAAGTGGCTGCTTCAAGGATGGCGCTGTTATCTAAGCCCCTGAGGAATGCCTTGGAAGCCACAGCCCTGGTAGAATGGGCCTTCACATGTGAAGGCAGGCTCTATCCATTGAACGTGCAACAAAGGCAGAGAGTCTTTGAAATCCAAGAAGAAATAGTCTGCTTGGAAACCGGTAAACCCAGAGCCCTGGGATGAAAGATCACAAATAGCTGATCAGATTTCCAGACAGCTTTAGTCTTGTCCAGGTAAACTCTAAGTTGTCTATGTACATCTAAGGAGTGCTGTACATTCTCATTGTGGTTTTGGGGAGAAGGTAGGTAACTGAACAGACTGGTTAAGGGATAACTCATTAACCACTTTTGGCACAAAAGGATTTGTTCTCTAGAATACTGTATCCTTATGAAAGACCAAGAAGTGGGGTACAGCCATAAGAGCTTGTAGCTCTGACACCCTTCTGGCTGAAGTCACACCCACTAGGAAAACAGTTTTCCAAGAGCAATATTTAAGGGAGGTCGAAGATGCAGGCTCAAAAGGGCCAGTGTCAATTTTTCTAGAACAAAATTAAGGTCCCAAGGAAAATGAATACGTTTCCTGGGATGCCTAATGTGAAGGACACTCTTAAAAAATTGTTTCACCTCAAATCTGGGTGCGAGAGAGGGTGATAGAGGCAGACAAGCAAAAACAGCTGACAAGTGTGTGTTGACAGAAGAGTAAGTCAAGCCAACAGACAGCTTCACACAAAAGACAGAACCACTGGGATTACCACCATCAGTGGGTCTTGGTTCTTAGACAGACACCAGAGTGAAAATCTTTTCTACTTAGAAACATAAGATTTTTCTAGTAGTGTGTTTTCCGGCCTCCTGCAAAACCCTGAGCATGTCCTCTGAGAATAGGTGTCTGAAGGGAATTAGATTAGAAGACCTATTACCCACAGTGTTTGCTGTAGCATTTACAGGTTTGGATGCATAAGCGATCCTTTGTTCTGTGTGAGAAGGTCCACTCTGTGGTGTAACTTATGGTGATGACCCTTGGCTAAATGCAGGAGGAGGGAGAACCAGTGTTGTCTTGGCCAAAAGGGAGTCACCAGCAAAATTTCTGGTTGGTCCTGTTGAATCTTGAGCATGACCTTTGGTACTAGAGGAAGGGGAGGGAATGCATACAGAAATGCACACAATCACAGCCCTTAAGGCGAAATAACATACCTAACACACTAGTAATACGTGACTCAATAGTCAGGCACACTGATGCCCCACCCACTCAAGAATACTGTTAGCTGCCTGTCAGGAGCCAGAATCCACCACATAACACAAGCACTCAGGTCACTCCAGAACAAGTGCAAACATGACTCTCTCATTGTTCATTTTGGTGTGAATGAACTGAGCCGTACCTCCCTGGACTACATGAAGAGAGACATGGAAGAGCTCTCTGATCATGTAGCCCAGGCGGGTAAGACCCTGACCATAATCCTGCCCTCACCAAGAATACCTCAGTATAAAGAAAAAATGATCAATTTCAACAACTGGCTAAGCTTCTGGTGTCATTCAAAGGGAATCCAGTGTCTGTCAGCCTGGGATGACATGCTTGACAAGCTGCGTTGCTTCGCAAGAGATGGCTTGCACCTGTCACCCCCTTGGCTTTCGAATACTGACCAAGGCTCTTGCTGCCCCCATGGTGCCTTTTTTAAAGACATAACCAAAAGACAGAACCACTGGGATTACCACCGTCAGTGGGTCTTGGTTCTTAGACAGACACCAGAGTGAAAATCTTTTCTACTTAGAAACATAAGATTTTTCTAGTAGTGGGTTTTCCCTCAAAATTCAAACCCACCTCCGTAAACAGCACAAGTAAAAAAATGAGGGTTACGCTACTCAACGCCAGGAGTTTAAATCTCAAAATGCATGCGCTCGAAGCACTCCTAAGTATGGAGAACATCGACATCTGTGCAGTAACAAACCTGGTTCAAGGCTCCAGAGAGCACTCCAGCACTAGTGGGCTACAACTTATACCACACATTTCGGCCACAGAACACGGACCGAAACAAAAAAGGAGGGGGTGTATTCATATTCATCAAGGATACCCAGTGGCGCAGAATGATACCTCTGAGATCATCCATGTGCAATTAACATCGGGCAAATCTGCAATGCAAATTGTGGCCTGCTACAGATCATCCTCCATGACCCAGGACCACCACTCCACCTTTCTGGAGACACTGGAAAACATGAAGGTCCTACAGAACACCCTGATCTTGGGAGATTTCAATTACCCTACCATTAACTGGGAAAACTACTTGAGTACAAACTCCCAGGCTTAGCGCTTCCTGGAATTTATCAACTCAAATGCCCTGGATCAGTTGGTAAACTCCCCAAGCAGAGGCCACAACATATTGGACCTGGTCATCACCAACATGGGCGACAGGTGCTTCGTACCGGAGGTCAATCCATCACTGGTTAGATCAGACCATAAACTAATCGCCCTGGATGTCCACACCCCACCACCACTCCCAACCAAGGAAACCACAGTGAAAAACTTTTCTAAATCAAACTTCACCTTACTTAAGGCAGAGGTGGTAAGTTTCACAGCCCCCACGCTAAAGGATAACACTGCCCAAGATGCAGAATCCTTTACAATTGCACTCTATGAGCACCTACAAGGATGCATGGATCATGCCATCCCTTAGCAAAACCAAGACTCACTCCCCTAAGAGAAGGAAACCAGTCTGATGGATCCCTGCCTAAACAGGTTATACAACAAAAGGAGGAAACTAGTTCAGAAAAAAAGCAAATCCCAAGAAGGAAAGACATCCCTGATCAGTATCAGTAAGAAACTAAGGTCCCTCACAAAATCATCCAAGGCTAACTTTGAAAGAAAAATAGCCAAGGATTCGAAAGATAAAAAGCCTTCTTTAGCTATGTCAAGAATCTAAGTGGCAACTCGCAGACATGCTCTAAGATAGTGCAAAATAGCACAAAATATACTGAACCTACTGATATTGCCAACATACTGGCAGATAGATTCAGTGCAAACTTCACCTCCCTCTCACCTTCAAAAGGGCCCACAACAATACCGGAAAAGTGTAGTGTCCCAGAAATCACAGAAGCACAGGTGAAAACAGCCCTTTCAAAAGCCAAAAACACAGCATCAATGGGGCCAGATGGTGTCCCAGGCTGCGTCTTGCACGGACTACAGAACAAACTAACCCCCCCACCTAAACACGCTGTTCAACCTCAGCCTCTGCACAGGCTATGTGCCCATAGAATGGCGCACAGCAACGGTTATTCCGCTCCACAAAGGAGGGGCCACAACTGACCCTGGTAACTATTGCCCCATAAGCCTGACTAGCCTGGTTGGCAAGGCTATGGAGCGCATCATCATGGAACTTATTAGCAAAGACACTGGGAACCTCCAAACACTTGACCTGACCCAGTTCGGCTTTGTTAAGGGCAGATCATGCCATTCGACACCCATGTAGCTAAAGTAGTTAGGAAGACCTTCTACATTGCCCACCTTATCATGAAGGGATTCTCATCTAGATCAAGGGAGGTCATTGTCTCCCTCTACTCATCACTCATCAGACCAATGATTGAGTACAACGCCCCATTCGGAATGTATCTGACCCGACACTTGCAGCAGCTGGAGAGGCCACAAAAGTTCCTCACCAAAAGGATAAAGGGTCTCAAAAATCTGTCCTATGCTGCCCGACTGAAAGAACTTCAGCTCTATTCAGTCGCTTACCGCTTGCTCAGAGGTGACCTCTGCCTAACATACAAGGCCATGTCAAACCCAGATTTGATGAATATACTTCACCTCAAAAAATCTAGATCCATCAGAGCCACAAGGGCGGGAGACTTAAACCTCGACACGGCTATTAATAGGACGTGCTGGAGGGATAGATTCATCACCCAAAGACTCCCTATGCTGTGGAACAAAATCCCGGTATATGTGAGGCAGAGCACCTCGCTGGCCTTGTTCAAGAGAAATCTTGACCAATGGATGGGAGATCGCAGATGTACCCCAGGGATTACCTCAGTGTCACTGCTCGACAGAGGCACAGCAAAATAATGGGTATAGTTCCCCATACTAAAGGGGTGGCGTAAGCCACAAAACGATGGGCTAGGCTTGTAAATGCCCTCGGGCAGATAGCCTAGTATGAACCTATGAACTAAACCTGGTTGACTTCTTTGAGACAGTTACCAAGGCCATAGACGAGGGAAAGGTGGTTCACACAGCCTACCTTGATCTCGCCAAGGCATTCAACACCATTCCTCACTCGGGTACTATAAAAAAAACTCACCAGCCTGAACATAAACCCCTACGTCACAAGATGGGCTGCCAACTGGCTTACAGACAGAACTCTCACGGTAAGAATAGCGGGCTCCAGGTCTGACTCTAAACCAGTCACAAGTGGTGTCCTGCAAGGCTCGGTTCTGGGACCCCTACTGTTCGACATATATTTCTCAGAAGTACAGGCAAACACAGGAGGACTATGCCTAACCAAGTTCATCGATGACTGCAAACTGGGAGCCATAACTGACTCTCCGGCTGACACGGACATCCTCCAAAAAGGCCTTACTGAGACAGACACCTGGTGTCAAAGTCGTGGCCTCACGCTAAATGCCAAAAAATGCATAGTCATTCCATTTGGGAAAAACAAAACACCCATGAATTACCACAGGTGGCAGCCCCCCTTAATACAGAAGAGGTAATAAGAGATCTGGGGACCCAGGTGGATTGTAATCTCTCCTTTGACAATCATATTGCCAAAGTAGTTAGGAAATCCTATGTGGCCCATCTAATTACTAAGGGGTTCGCATCTAGAAATAAAGAGGTTATAGTGCCCCTCTACTCGTCACTCATCAGACCCACCATAGAGAACAATGCCCCATTTGGAATGTACCTCACAAGACACTTCCAACAGCTTGAAAGACCACAAAAGCACCTCACCAAGAGGAATACTGGCCTCAAACATGTGTCCTATGCAGCCCGACTGAAAAAACTCCGGCTGTACTCAGTGGCATCTCGCTTACTCAGAGGTTATCTCTGCCTGACTTACAAAGCCATGTCCAACTCAGAATTGAAGGACATGCTCCACCTAAAGAAATCCAAAGTCACTGCGAGCCACGTGCTCTAGTGAGCTAAACCTCGCCACAATAAAGAGAACAAGCTGGAGGGATAGATTCCTGTCACAGAGACTCCCCATGCTTTGGAACAAAATTCCTAACTACATTAGGCAGAGCCCCTCACTAACACTCTTCAAGAGAAGCCTTAACGAGTGGATGGGTAACAGAAAATACACCCCTGGGATCACTTCATTCGCTCTGCTTGACAGAGGCACAGTTAATTAATCAATGGGGCAGCGAAAGCCGACACACTCTGGCTAGGCTTATAAATGCCCTCGGGCAGATGGCCTACTGCCTACCTATGAACCTATGAACATCCCGTTCCAAGAAAAGGCGAGGGTGTCTATTTTCCAAACCAGAGGACTTGGGACTCTGGCACAAAATTTTGGAAGATGTCTGTTCAAGGGGGAGGCAAATAAATCTATTTGAGGAATACCCAACTGGTGGGCTATGTCCACTAACACATCCCTGCGAAGCATCCTTTTGTGAGACTAAGTCAGGGACCTACTCAGGGAGCCTGCCATTAGATTCCGGTTGGAGGGAACGTACACTGCCTGAGTCATCAAATTACCATACCAGAAGAGCTAACCTACAAAGACGACAGCATTTGTACTGTAAATTTGCCCAAGGCCACCCCCATCCCATGTCTGATGCATCTGTGCAGAGTTCTAGGACTGGGGTTAGAGGATACAGAGGTAGTCCTAGAGACTCCCCATACTCTGGAATAGACTGCCCATACATGTCAAGCAGAGCGCCTCATTGGCCCTCTTCAAAAGGAACCTTGATGATTGGATGGGAAGAAAGGAAATTCACCCCGGGGATCATGTTAGTCGCCCTGCTAGACAGGTGTCCAGAGAAGTAAATATTGTGGGAAGAAATATCCAGGGAATTGTTATGGCTAGGCTTGTACAGGCCCTAGGGCCGATAGCCTAGTATCAACCTATGAACCTATGAATCTGTTGGCTCCACCAGAGCAGTTCCCTGTTTAGACAAGGAATGAGGAGAACTTTGTACTCTTGTGGATAAGAATGCTGGGTCCACACAGATCTGAGAAACCACTGGAACCTCCTCATGCGGAGTTTTGTCACTGGTACCATGGGGATGGCTAAAGCCATTAATCCCAGCACCCTGAGAAACTTCCTGGCCATGATTAGAGTCAAGGGGAGAAGTGAGTGAAAGAAGGACTGAAGGTGCTGCACCTTCTGAAGTAGAAGTGACACTTTCATTATGTTTGATTGGATTCGACAACCCAGAAAAATGTGGTCATGTGAAGGGGTGAGGACTGACTTCCTGAAGTTGATGGCGAATCCCAGTTTTCCAAGGAGGGAAATGGTTGTCTCCAGATTTTGGAGTAGTGTGGGAAGTTGGAGCCTGTAAGAGCAGGTTGTCCAGGTATGGAAAAACCTGGATAACCAAAAGCCTGCAATATGCAATCACTGAAGCAAGGCATTTTGTGAATACACTTGGTGCTGTAAAAAGACCAAAGGGCAAGGCAGAGAACTGAAAATGCCAGGAACCCACAGAAAAATGCAAGAATTTCCTGAACATGGGGTGAATGGGGATATGAAGGTAAACATCTTTTATATCTAGAGATGCAGTGTATCCTTGTGGAAGCATGAGTGAATACAGTTTGGAGTGTCAACATTCTGAAAGAAGGAACTTTTAAAAATGTGTTGAGATGGGAAAAATCCAGTATTGGTCTCCAGGGGCCATCCTTTCGGGGGCACTAAGAACATTCTTGAATAGAAGCCTTTCCCTCTTAAGGTTTGAATTACTTTTTGAATGGAGCCCTGTTGCCAAAGCTCTCAAAGGAGCTTTGGGAAATGGGGCAGTGTCAAACTATGAAGTATCCTTTTTTTGATTATGGAAAGAACCCAGGTGTCTTGGGTGATGCTTTCCCTGACCCTGTTAGGGTTTGAAAAGCAAACAGAAAGAGGGAAAGGAAGACATCTGCAGGGTAGGCACATACTCCCTGCTTTGTCAGGAAAGGACTGCCTTTGTTGTGAGAGTCAAACACCAACGGCCAGCAATTGCAATACAAACATACTGAAATCTGAAATGAAAGTCAAATATTGTATTTATTCAATATACATTTTATAAATATCTCCAAACCGGTTTCGGCTATCCAGCCTTCATTAGTGAGTAAAATTTCCCCTCCAATGAGAGTAGTGATTATTTATACACATCCCCAACCAATAGAAAACATGGTATAGCCCAACATAAAGTACTGTGTTCCAAACATAAAAGTTTTGCTTGACTATATTACTGAATATATAGACAATAATAAAACGAAATTTCCAGATGAATATGAGACAATATATAATAAGAATTAATGAAACAATAAAGAATTATATAAAAAAACACAAATATGTAATTTTATATAAACAATAATCTAAAATAAATCATAACTGCCAAGTGTAACTCCACCTGGGGAGCATGTCCCATAAGCCTCATACAATACATAGAATATCATAACCCACAAAGTGTAGGTATTGTGATATACAAGAAAACATGTATATATCAAGCAAAGTATAAGACATTTGTTAATGTATATATATATATATATATATATATATATATATATATATATATATATATATATATATATACACATATACACATATATATATATGACATACCATATATGAACATGAAATCTGAGAGGACATGTGTCCTATCCTATTCTCCAGTTTTACATATAGTGTAAAGTTCCTGCATACCCAGTGGAATAACCTGGTATATTCAATAATTAATCAGATATGTTCCACAAAATATAGATGTACACATATGTTTATGCTGATTATGAGCATATTTAGGCCTCAGAAGAAGAAGAAGATGAACCCACAGCTACTAACAGCTAGTGGATTCACCAGATATACATGTCATCTCAAGACCTTTTACAAATGATCATTAAGACCTGGGGGGAATAATGCCCCAAGGTTAATGATCCAATATTTCTCCTGATGATTTAAAATAGTGTGCCAACCCTGTTGGTTGCTTCTGTCCCCTATGATTTTATCTATGATCATAAACATAAACTTAGCATTAGAATGTTTCATGGTATGTCTGTATAAAGCATTAGTTTCTTTTTTATTACGGATGTCACTTTTGTGTTCAGTCATTCTAATTCTATGTGAGCGAGAGGTCTGGCCCACATAAAAAGCTGAGCACTGGCAGGTGGCTAAGTAAACAATCCAACTACTACTACAGTTACCAAACACCCTTGAATTATACACTCTGTTGGTGTTGGCATTGGTAAATTCTTTAAGTTTACTTACATGTGAGCATGAACCACAATGCCCACATGGGAAGGTGCCCAAAAGTTTGTCTCCAGTCATGGTCATTTGCTGATCTATTGCGCCCCCACTCTCCTTATGCTTGTAATGAGAAAAGAGACCACCCAATGTTTTTCCACGCCTAAATGAAAACATGCATTTAGAACCTAAAAGTTTTCTTAATTCCTCATTTGCCAAAAGTATATTCCAATGGGTGTCCAATATATTCCTTATAGCATTGTGATTCCGTCCATATGTAGTCACAAATCTAAGAGTCGATTCTTCCAATGTAGTTGCTCGTTTCTTATATTGTAATAATGTGTTTGTCTCAAGTAGTGGACCATTCACTTGCTCTAAATACATCTGATTCTCTATATCCCCTGTCCATAAATCTGTGGTAAAGATCTAATCTAAAGATTTATGAATCTAAGGATGTAAATAAAGTATTTGTTTTTGAGGGTCCGTAACAGTTAGATGTTTCACAGTACCACGCAAACATGAAACCGTATGCCTTATAAACCAAAAAATGTTCTTTTCATCCCAACAGATGTATCCATAAGCTAAGCGACCGAAAATGATGCCAGTCAAAAGAGATTACAAGCCCTCAAACCTCTCGCTGTGTTTATACACACCAAAAGCTTTTCACCATAGGCCTTCTCGAACGCCAAAAAGTAGAACATCCATCAAATAAGTAATTTCGTTGAAGCGCCAAAAACAGGAATGCCCCAAGACAAATATGATGTAAATGTCCGTGTTCCAATACTCCAAAGGTTGGTTACAAGATGAACAGGGGTTAACAGAATCCCCCTATACGAACTTGATAGTATCAGTATTGCAGCCCAACAGCAAAGCCGACGAACAGTAACAGAAACTCTATGCTTTGCAAGTATGGTATGCTCGGCCAAACCATTGACAGCCAAACACCAACGGCCAGCAATTGCAATACAAAGATACTGAAATCTGAAATGAAAGCCAAATATTGTATTTATTCAATATACATTTTATAAACATCTCCAAACCAGTTTCGGCTATCCAGCCTTCATCAGTGAGTAAAATTTCCCCTCCAATGAGAGTAGTGATTATTTATACACATCCCCAACCAATAGAAAATATGGTATAGCACAACATAATAGTTAAAGTATTGTCATGTATTATGGGCCAAAACATATCCCCATCTGAAAAGGTTGCTATGGATGAATTAAGGAATAATCATAAAGTACAGTTTTGTACCTACCATAAATGTAGATGTCCGAACTGGATAGCATCTGCAGTCATAACAAGTGGGTTGTCCTGTCGTCAGGCAGCCCTGCAGTCGGCCGGATTCCAAAGTCCGGGTCCGGCTTCGGCTGATGTCGCAGTTCACCCGACGTCATCTCTGTTGGTCTTCGGGTATATAAGCATCAGCCGACGCCATTTTCCTCAGTGTTTCTTGCCCCAGATGCCAGTAGCCCTCTTGCAGGCTAAAATTTGGATAGATGCCAATGTTTCCAAATAGATAGAGGTAAACACAACCATAAGCATATATGTACATATATACAAACAAATACACCATAAAAGACTCCCCCCCAACAGCTAGCTATTAGGAGGGTAAACACCCTAGGAGTACCACAGAGGGGAAGGAGGGAGGGTAATCCTGACTGCAGATGCTATCCAGTTCGGACATCTACATTTATGGTAGGTACAAAACTGTACTATGTCCTTCATGGATGCATCTGCAGTCATAACAAGTGGGTAGAATACCATAGCCAACTAGGGAGGAGGATAAAAGTAGATTATGGTGTTTAGGATCCCTTGCAGTACAGCAGTGGCAAACCCTGCTCGGGATCTGGAATATAGAGGCAAATTATAATGCTTGGCAAATGTATGCACGGAGGTCCAAGTAGCCGCCTCAATAATGTCTTTGGTTGCCACTCCTCGTAAGAAGGCTGTGGTAGTGGCTGTTGCCCTTGTAGAATGAGGTCTTATGTTTTGTGGAATTGGTTTTCCATGGAAGGAGTAACAGTATCGTATGCAATTTCCTATCCATTTGGAGATTGTCTGTTTGGAAATAGCTTTTCCTTCCCTTCCTGTTGCATAGGCTACAAAAAGTTGGTCAGTCTTTCTGCTATTTTTGTTCTGTCCAAGTAGTAGCGTAGCTGTCTATGTACATCCAAGGTATGCAGTATTCTTTCCCTCTGTTTTGTGGGTTGGGAAAGAAGGTAGGTAGGTGGATTGCCTGGTTTAAAGACACTCTGGATACCACCTTGGGCATAAATGTAGGATTAGTCCTCATGGACACTCTATCTTGGTGGAAGATTAGGAAGGGTTGCACTGCCATTAAGGCCTGAAGTTCTGAAACCCTCCTTGCTGAAGTAATTGCTAGCAGGAAAGCAGTTTTCCATGACAGGTGTTGTAGGTCTGCTGTTGCTGCTGGTTCAAAGGGTGATAGTGTCAACTTTTCTAGCACAAAGTTTAAATCCCAAGCTGGTAATGGTGGTTTCCTTGGAGGTTTTACATTCTTGATTCCTCTGAGGAACTGCCTGAGCAAAGGGTGCGAAAAACAGGTGGATCAAAGCTGTATTCTGCTGAAATAGCTGATGCATGTATCTTGATGGAGGAGTAGGACAGGCCTGAATGAAGAAGTTCGCCAGATACTCCAGAATGTTAGGCATATCTATGTTTGACACCTCTTTTCCTCTTTCCGTACTCCAAATGACAAACCTTTTCCATTTTCCAGCATAGTTCCTTCTTGTTGAAGGTCTGCGGCTTCAAGAATAATGTCTTTAACTCTTTGTGAAAGTTCTGGATTAGCTGCTGCTATGTGATGTTCCATGCAGTCAGTTGCAGCGTTTTAGGTTTGGATGTATGATGCTGTAGTTGTTCTGAGTTAACATCAAAGGCATCAGGGTATTGGCCACATATTGTTCCCGAGACATGCTCTTCAGTAGTGGGTACCAGTGTTGTCTTGGCCAGTTTGGAGCTATCAGGATTATCTTTGGACGTTCTTCCTTGATTTTTAGTAGTACCTTGTGTATCAAAGGAAGAGGTGGGAATGCATATGCTGTTAGGCCTTTCCAGTTGATGGAGAGTGAGTCCACTTTCCATGCTAGTGGGTGGAATGTCCTTGTGCAGAATTTTTGAGCTGGTGATTGAGAGGTGATGCGAATAGGTCTATCTGTGGCATTCCCCATTTCTTTGAGATGGTCTTGAAGATGTCCGGGTGCAGCTTCCATTCGTGGGCATCGAAGTGGTTCTGCTTAATATGTCTGCTAGAGTATTGTCTTTCCCGGTACAAATATTGCCTGTAACTGAATGTTGTAGCTGAGTGCCAGGGTCCACAGCTCCAAGGTCATTCTGCATAGGGGTATGAATGAGTGCCTCCCTGTTTGTTGATGTACCACATGACTGTGGTGTTGTCTGTCCTTATCATCAACTGGCCCTCTTTGAGAAATGGTTTGAACTTTTGGATTGCCAGTTTTACTGCCAGCATTTCTTTTAGATTGATGTGCAGGTGAAGTTGATCCTGTGTCCACAATCCTTGCACGCATTTGTCCAGCATGTGGGCCCCCCATCCGAGGTCTGAAGCGTCTGTTGTGATGGTCTGGCTTGGTTGACATCTGCGAAAGGGTAGGCCTGGGTTTGACTGGCATGCCTGAGCCCACCATAGGAACTCCTGTTTTAAGCATGGAATTAGTGGGATTTCTGTTTCTAGACTGTGTCTGTGTTGGGACCATAAATTCTTTAGGTACCACTGTAGTTTCCTCATATGTAGTCTGGCAAATGGGACCAAGATTATGCATGATGCCATGAAGCTCAAGGCCTGCAGAACTTTTCTTGCTGTTAACTTGTTCAGTTTTGTTAGTGCCAAGAAGTAAAGAGGAAGTTCTTTTTGCTTTTCTGTAGTCAGGAATGCCATTTGCTGTACTGTGTCCAATTCCGCCCAAGAATGTCCTTGTTTGGGATGGTATCAGCCTTGACTTTTGTAAATTGACTGTGTATCCCAGTCCTTGTAGCAAGTAAATGACCCTTTGTAAATCCGTTGTCAGCTTGCTTTTGTTGTCCCCTTGTAGCAGGCAGTCGTCCAGGTATGGGTAAAATTGAATTCCCTGTAGTCTGCAATGGGCGATTACTGATGCCAGGCATTTTGTGAATACTCTGGGCGCAGTAGATAAGCCAAAGGGCAATGCTGAGAATTGATAGTGCTCTGATCCTGCAAGAAATCTGAGGTATCTTCTGCAGATTGGTCGAATGGGGACGTGCAGGTATGCCTCCTTGAGATCTAGAGTTACCAGCCAAGACTCCTTGCCCAGCATGGGAAGAAGTTGCTGTAGGGTCAGCATTTTGAATTTTGGGACAATGATGTATGTATTTAAGGTGGACAGGTCGAGAATTGGTCTCCAACTTTTTCCTTTCTTGGAACTAGGAATAGTCTGGAATAGAACCCCTTTCCTTGTTCTGCTGTTGGCACTCTTTCCACAGCTCTCATGTTTGCTAACTCCATTATCTGGCGTAGAGCCTCTGTTTTTGATTTGGAGGTAGATTTGGCATTCCTCTTTGACTGGTAAAGTGTGGAAGTGAAACCGGTAACCTTGATCTATGGTTTGTAAAATCCACTTGTCTTTTGTTATGTAGTGCCAGTTCTTTGAAAATAAGGTTAACTTTCCGCCTAGAGGAGCTGCTATTTGTTCCCTGGTAGGCGGATTTATGATTAAGTCACTGTGGTTGTGCTGATGTAGTGGTAGTGGCTGTGTCTGTGCCTCTGTTGTTACCTTGCCACTGTCGTCCTCTGTAGGCACCTCCTCTGGATTGGTTTCTGCCTCTGGGACGTCTATTCCTGCCCCTTTGAAATTTTGTGGAGTCAGGAAAGGACCAATTTTTGGCAGGCCAGTTCCTGCTAAACCTTGGGGGTTGAACCTGCAAGAAATCTTTAACAGTTTGAACAGATTTTGCCTTCTCTTCCATTTTCTTCATAACCTGCTGGGCAGGTGTACCAAACAAACTTGTCTTGTCCATAGGAGCATCTAGCAACTTAGCTTTAACATGATCCGGTAAAACTTGTTCCTTTAGCCATGCATGCCTTCTTATCACTATGCCTGTCATGGCTGATCTAAATGAAGCCTCCAGTGCATCATAGCCACATTTTAAGGAATGGTTGCTAACCTGTTGTATGTTATTTACCATCTCTAATACATATTTCTTATCAAGAGATTCATCTGTGGTTAGTTTTTTAGTTAACTGATCGAGCATAAACTCTTGGTATTGTATCATGTGAAACTGACAGTTTAAAGCTCTAGCTGAGAGAGTAGCTGAAGTGTAGACCTTTTTACCCCATCTGTCTAATGACCTTGCTTCCCTTTCAGAAGGAATAGGGTTTTAGCTATGGTCGCGGCTACTGCCTTGGGACCCTGGGATATAGTTTCTGGGTCTGCAAGTGGGGCCTTGTAAAGGTGGTGATGAGTATCTGGCACCCTGTAAAATCTGTCTGGTTTGGCAGGGGCTGGGGTAAAGAATCTGGAGCGAGCAAACATCATTGAAAGCATCATCCACCACAGAGAGAACAGGAGGTATAGCTAAGGGCCTGTGCTGTGGGAGGTGCAGAAAGGTCCTAAGTCTTTTCTGGAGGCTGAAAAATCCTGTTGCTGCCATTGGAACTGTTCTCGCATGGCATGCAAGGTTTCCCCAAAGGAGAATTCTTCTGGTGGGGAAGCAGCTGGAATGGATTCTTCAGCATCAGAATCTTCAAAATTGGCGAAGGGAGCCTCTGGCTGGTCAGTTATGTCTGATTCATCAGCAGAATCATCAGAAGACACTGGCTCAGGGGCTCTGCCCTAGGTCTCTTCTCTGGGGCTGAGAGGCCCTGTCTGGGTGAGATTGAGATCCCTAATTAAAGAAATTAAATCTTCTGCCAAAGAAAGCATTTGAGAGCTAGAAGAGGGCCTGCATGTGGGGGTTTAACAGGCACTGTTTTAGTAGTTTTGGCTGCTTTAGCCCTGGCGAAGGCCTTAATGGACATGGCTGCTGGAGGCCTAGCAGCACCACGTGCTGGGGTAGAGACATCCAAGGGATGGTGTCTGATAAGTCAACCACCGTAGTGGGTAAAAGTTCTGAGGTCGATTCAAGAGTTGTAGCAGGGGCCTCAGTTGTAAGAATAGGTTCAGCTGTACTTTGATCAGTTTTCTCGGTTTCGCCGAAACCGAGACACTCATGGTTTGCTTTACCGTGGTTTCGCCGAAACCGCGGACCGCGAGTGTCGGTCTTTATCTTTGCGTTTTTAGTAGATTGGGTAGTCGGAGGATCCGGCGGCATAATGTACGTAAAATCAGAACCGAAAAACTGTTCTGCAAACTCCGACCGACGCCTAAGCGTTCGTCGGTTGAAAGAGGCACAGGCGAACAGGCTGCTACGCCGTGGGCTGGGCCTAAACAAGGCAGACAGTAAGAGTGGAAATCTTTATGAGGTATTTGTTTCCCACAGGTTAAACAATTGTTAACTTTTCTGACATCGGCTGAGGCAAGAAAGAGTCCCCAACGGGTACTTAGCTTTAGAAGTCTTGGTAGTATTCGGTAGAAGTAATCTCTGGATCCGACCGACCGGCACTTGCGAACAGCTTCTGCTTGGCGCCACGGCAAGAAAGACTGAGGAAAATGGCGTCGGCTGATGCTTATATACCCGAAGACCAACAGAGATGACGTCGGGTGAAGTGCGACATCAGCGAAGCGGACCGGACTTTGGAATCCGGCCGACTGCAGGGCTGCCTGACGACAGGACAACCCACTTGTTATGACTGCAGATGCATCCATGAAGGACATCATTGTTATTCTACCAGCTGACAAAGGAGGTGCAGTAGTGGTTATGAATATGGGATATTATATGAATGAAGGCAGGGGACAACTTGCCAATACTCGATGCTACATGTACATGCCTATTGATCCCACTCCTGTATTTAAGAAGGAAATCAACACTTTTTTAAACCAAGCAGAGGAGGAAGGTATTATTACTAAGAGTACTGTGAAACATCTAACTGTTATGAACCCTCAAAAACAAATACTTTATTTACTTCCTAAGATTCATAAATCCCTTTCTAAACCCCCGGGGAGACCCATTGTGTCAGGCGTTGGTTCCTTAACTGAACCTCTATCAGCTTTTCTTACACAATATTTGAAACCCTTACTTACTTCTGTTACAGCTAGATTATGGGACACAACCCATTTTCTTCAAATCATACAGGATACACAATTGGAGCCAGGCTGGCTAATGTGTACACTGGATGTGAAATCCTTATACACAAGCATACCTCATTGGGCTGGACTACAGGCTTTACAGTATTGGCTTAAACATTCGGCCTTATATCCACCTGGATTTAATACATTAATGGTATGCATGGCAGAACACGTACTTAACAAAAATGTTTTCTATTATCAGGGAGAGTGCTATTGGCAACTACAGGGTACTGCTATGGGAGCATCCCCTTTGCTCCCATATATGCAGACCTATTCATGGCCTTTTATGAAGAATGCATGATCTATGATCCCCTCCATAACCTGTACATGGTGGAGATTGACATCTGGCGTAGGTATTTGGATGACTGCTGGATGGTGTGGCGGGCAGACCAGGCATACCTACAGGAATTTGTGGAATATCTGAATGGAAACATATGGGGCATTGAGTTTACTGTAACATCAAATCATGATACTATTGATTTTTTGGATGTCACAGTATATAGGAATGAAGATCATACTCTGAATACTAAGACCTATCGTAAATAACCACAGTACAACACTCTGCTCCATGCGTCAAGTATGCATCCGCGCCACACCATCCAGAATATACCGAAATCCCAATTCATGCGTATTAAACGTATTAGTTCATCAGAACAAGATTTTGAACAAGCCAGATTAGATCTTTACCACAGATTTATGGACAGGGGATATAGAGAATCAGATGTATTTAGAGCAAGTGAATGGTCCACTACTCAAGACAGAAACACATTATTACAATATAAGAAACGAGCAACTACATTGGAAGAATCGACTCTTAGATTTGTGACTACATATGGACGGAATCACAATGTTATAAGGAATATATTGGACACCCATTGGAATATACTTTTGGCGAATGAGGAATTAAGAAAACTTTTAGGTCCTAAATGCATGTTTTCATTTAGGCGTGGAAAAACATTGGGTGGTCCCTTTTCTCATTACAAGCATAAGGAGAGTGGGGGCGCAATATATCAGCAAATGACCATGACTGGAGACAAACTTTTGGGCACCTTCCCATGTGGACATTGTGGTTCATGCTCACATGTAAGTAAACTTAAAGAATTTACCAGTGCCAACACCAACAGACTGTATAATTCAAGGGTGTTTGGTAACTGTAGTAGTGGTTGAATTGTTTGCTTAGCCACCTGCCAATGCACAGCTTTTTATGTAGGCCAGACCTCTCGCTCACTTAGAATTAGAATGACTGAACACAAAAGTGACATCCGTAATAAAAAAGAAACTAATGCTTTATACAGACATACCATGAAACATACTAATGCTAGGTTTATGTTTATGATCATAGATAAAATCACAGGGGACAGAAGCAACCAACAGGGTTGGCACACTATTTTAAATCATAAGGAGAAATATTGGATCATTAACCTTGGGGCATTATTCCCCCCAGGTCTTAATGATCATTTGTAAAAGGTCTTGAGATGACATGTATATCTGGTGAACCCACTAGCTATTAGTAGCTGTGGGTTCATCTTCTTCTGAGGCCTAAATATGCTCATAATCAGCATAAACGTATGTGTACATCTATATTTTGTGGAACATGTTATCTGATTAATTATTGAATATACCATTGGGTATGCAGGAACTTTACACTATATGTAAAACTGGAGAATAGGATAGGACACATGTCCTCTCAGATTTCGTGTTCATATATGGTATGTCATATATATATATATATATATATATATATATATATATATATATATATATGTATATATACACATCAACAAATGTCTTACACTTTGCTTATGATATATACATGTTTTCTTATATATCACAATACCTACACTTTGTGGGTTATGATATTCTATGTATTGTATGAGGCTTGTGGGACATGCTCCCCAGGTGGAGTTACACTTGGCATTATTGCTTATATAAAATTACATATTTGTTTTTTTTATATAATTCTTTATTGTTTCATTAATTATTATTATTATATATTTTCTCAGATTCATCTGGAAATTTTGTTTTATTATTGTCTATATATTCAGCAATATAGTCAAGCAAAACTTTTATGTTTGGAACTCAACAATGTACTTTAACTATTATGTTGGGCTATACCATGTTTTCTATTGGTTGGGGATGTGTATAAATAATCACTACTCTCATTGGAGGGGAAATTTTACTCACTGATGAAGGCTAGATAGCCGAAACTGGTTTGGAGATATTTATAAAATGTATATTGAATAAATACAATATTTGACTTTCATTTCAGATTTCAGTATCTTTGTATTGCAATAGCTGGCCGTTGGTGTTTGGTTGTCAATGGTTTGGCCGAGCATACCATACTTGCAAAGCATAGAGCTTCTGTTTTTGTTGTGAGGGTGCCTGTGAACCCACAGGCTTCTGTTATCTTTTGCCTCGTCTGGAGGACTTACCGGAGGAGTGCTGCTATACATGAAAACAGCTTTAGATGGGAAATTCTTATGAAACCTGGGCACTGGAGAAACCAAGATGTGTTTCATCTCCTTGAGTTCCTTAGTTTTGTCCTGTAGGGAATTAAATAGAGAAGCTGCTACTGGACCAAATAAAGCCAAACTACTTAATGGTGGATCCATTAATTTAGATTTGACGACATCCTGGAGGGGCTGCAACCTAAGCCAGGAAAATCTTCTGAAAATTGAACCAGTAACAGCTGCTCTGGCACAAACCTCCTCATCATATTTAATGGAGTGTCCTGCCACTTGAGAGGAACCTCCCAAGACAGACACAGCCAAGGCTTTTCCTTCAGAATCTGGAAGACCTGCAACGGCACTTGATGCCCGAGACAAAAGCTCTAAGGAGTACTTAGTCATATGTGTCTAATAACTAATGGCCCTGAAAGCCAAGACGGCTGAAGTATAGGCCTTTCTTTTCCAGTCTCTCAAGGGTTCTACTCTCTTTGTCTGATGGGAGAAGCATGGTAGAAGGAAGCATCCTAGATGGCTTATCTGTACCTATGGAAATGACTGCTGGGTCTACAGCAGGACACCTAAAGAGGAATTTACAGTCCTCAGGGACCTTGTAGAAGCAGTCTGGCTTTTTGGGAGCTTGGGCCTGGGAGTCTGGGGTTTGGGAAGCATTGTGAAAGTCATCCAGAAATGAAAGATGCACTGGTGCAACTGCAAACGGGCTAGGGAAATCAACTTGTAGAAGTTGATAGTATCTTTTTTAGACATCAGAAATTTGTGAGGTGTCCCGCTTGAAGTGTTCTCCCATTTTCAGAAGAGTTTCACCCTTGGTGAATCAACACCAACTGACTCCTCTTCAGGGGAAACGTATTCCTGGGGAGAGAGAATTTTTATTGAATAACTCAAAGATTCCTGTTCATTAGAGGAGTCAATGTCCCTAATCATTTTCTGAGAAGGTTGGGGAGCAGGAGGAGCAGCAGGCTGAGAGGAAGGTGGCTTTAGTGCCATGAAGGACTGAAACAAGCTTTGAGAAAAGGCTTGTCAATCTGTAGCAGCATCTTTAACCGGGGACAAATGCTTAGTTTTTTCTTTGCAAGAGAAACAATCCCATGCAATGTCTAATGAACGGACAGAGGCCTGCATTCAAAAGTGTCTGACTCAATCTCTTCTCTCACTAGAGTTCGTAGTACCCCCTAGGACCCTCCTTACTTTCAAGCCTAGCAACATCATGATAGGAAATCTGTTCTACCTCCAATGACATGCTCACGGCTGAAGTCAAGGCAGCCTAAGAACGGGGCTTGGCCTGTGAACCCATGCCTGAAGTCGGACGTGCCTCTGAGTTAACTAGCACCTCAGGAGATGCTTCTGATGGCGGATGTGCAGCAAAAGTCACAGGCCAAGGTTTAATTGTCTTGTGCGTCACTGGCTCTGCATCGGACCCGGAGGTACCCTCCATATGCTTAGCAAACAACTTAAGCCATTGGTTCTCTAAATAAATAGCAAAGAGAAGAGAGCCTGTTTTAAGGGTCTTGGGTATGAAGGACTGGCAAATGCTACAAGACCTGTGGTCATGGCTAGACCTTAAATAAATGAGAGACTATAAATGACTGTCCCTATGTGGAATTTGTCTTCTATACTGGCACTTGCCATTCTTGGATGACATAACCAAAACAGTAGTAAAGAGAACATTTTCCCCATCAGGACACTTATCTGGAAAAGGCTGAAACCACAATCCCTAAAACGATCAGACCGATGGTTGGAATGGTGTTCTCAATGGCAACAGAAAAGTTTTGAGGGTGATATGTGCGTACGTTGCTTTTATGGCCTATGTACTACTGTGCGACATCCCACATACCCTACAGTAGTATAAAAACAGAAGTTATGTACTCACCATAACGTTCCACCCAAGTTATCTTTCATCTGTCTTCAACTCATGGGTTCGGATCAGACTAATTTTTATAGCTTGGATCCAAGAACTGAGCTCCTCCTCTACCATCATTACCTCAGATCGAGTTTGCTGAAAATAGTCAATTCCGCTATATGAAAAAAGAGCTATGTATGAGGGAACACACTTAGGAGCTCAAGCAGTCCAAGTTGTGGTCTGAGCCACATCATCCAGGCCCTCCAGAAAAGGGTGGGGGAAGGTTGAGAAAGATGAAAGGCAACTCCTCAGATGGAACGCTATGGTGAGTTGAGTACATAACTTCTTTATCTTAAGCTGTTGCTTTCATTTGCTCTTCAACCCATGGAACTGAGTCCCTAGCTACACAGACCCTGGCAGGCCCTCAGGAAGGATGTTCCGGAGTAAGGGAGAGCCAAAGGAAGCTTGGCTTCTGGATATTATGTCCAATTTGTAGTGGTTAATAAACATATGAGGAGAAGCCCAATTGGCTGTTGCACAAATGTCATCCAACAAAACATTAGACCACAAGGCAGAAGAGGTAGAAATGGACCTAGTGGAATGGGCTTTAATTTTGTTTGGTAAAGGAATACCTCTAAGTTTGTATATCAAAGCAATGTACTTAGAGATCCAATTGGAAATAGTTACCTTAGATACTGGTCTCCCCAGTCTGGACTTTAAAAAACAAACAACTGATCGGACTTGCGAAAGGATTTAGTTCTGTCTAGACAGAACCTCAATTGGCTGTGAACATCCAGAGGATGGAGTTGGTATTCACCTTTGTTTTGAAAATTTGGAAAAAAAGACTGGTAAATCGATCTCTGAATTAATATTACTCTCTGAAGAGACTTTAGGCAAAAAGGTGGAGGTTAGTATGAAGGGTGATTCTGTCTTTGTGAAAATGAAGTAAGGAGGCTTGATAGACAAAACCTCTTCTTCTCTTTTGGCTGTTCCCGTTAGGGGTTGCCACAGCGGGTCATCTGTTTCCATTTCTTCCTGTCCTCTGCATATTGCTCTGTCACACCAACCGCCTGCATGTCCTCTCTCACCACGTCCATAAACCTTACCTTAGGCCTTCCTCTTTTCCTCTTTCCTGGCAGCTCCATCCTTAGCATCCTTTTCAGAATATACCCATCATCCCTCCTCAGCACATGTCCAAACCAACGCAATCTCGCCCCTCTGACTTTGTCTCCAAACCGTCCAACCTGAGCCGACCCTCAAATATACTGATTCCTAATCCTGTCCATCCTTGTCACATCCAGTGCATATCAGAACTCTGCCACTTCCAGCTCTGACTCTTGCCTTTTTGTCAATGCCATTGTCTCCAACCCATATAACATAGCTGGTCTCACTACCCTCTTGTAGACCTTCCCTTTCACTCTTACTGGTACCAATCTGTCACAAATCACTCCTGACACACTTCTCCACCCATTCCACCCTGCCTGTACTGTCTTCTTCACCTCTCTTCCACACTCACCATTACTCTGAACTGTTGATCCCATGTACTTAAACTCATCCACCTTCGCCAACTCTACTCCCTGCATTCTCACCATTCCTCTATCCTCCCTCTCATTCACACACATATTCTGTCTTAGTCCTGGTGACCTTCATTCCTCTCCTCTCTACAGCACATCTCCACCTCTCCAGGGTCTCCTCAGTCCTTACTCTCACTACAGATCACAATGTAATCTGCAAACATCATAGTCCATGGGGCCTCCTGTCTGATCTCGTCTGTCAACCTGTCCATCACCATTGCAAATAAAAGCCTGAAGTTTTAAAAACACTTTTTGTGGAAGTAACGGCTACTAAAAGTGCTGTTTTCCAAGAAAATAGTTGTAAGTCCACTTGGGCTGCCAGTTCAAAGGAGGAAGACGTCAAAGCCTGAAGGACTAAAGAAAGATCCCAAGGGGTGATGACCTCTTTTACTGGAGGCTAAAGGAGAAAAGTGCCTTTTAGAAAAATCTTACAAAGTTTGGAAGAAGCCAGGGGAAAAAGAATTAAATCCAACATGGTAGTTAGAGATAGCTGCTAACTGGACCTTGATGGTAGAGAAGCTAGAACCTTTGTGGAAGAGGTTGGACGGGAAAACCAGAATAAATGGAATAGGAGCAGAGAAGGGATCAACATTGGATGAGCCCAGATCGAAAATCTCTTCCACTTGCTAGCATAAAATTGTGAGCTGCTAAAATGACATTCTTGACTGAGGAGGACAGCCAGGAAACTCTAGCCATGACTGGAAGTGGAGTAGCTAGGCTGTCAGCCTGAGAATGACGATGTCTGGATGAGGGTGACCAGACGGGTGAGAAAGAAGATCCTGAGATGGATGCAGAGTCCAGGAGGGACAAAACAGATGAAACCAAAGTGTGGAAAACCAGAATTGCTGAGGCCAGAAAGGGGCAATGAGGATTACTTTGCACTTCAATCTCCTGGCTTTCTGAAGGAATTTTGGGATAAGAGGCAGAGGAGGAAATGCATACAGAAGACCGGAGGGGTGGGGTTAAGTGTGAACTACAGCGTCTCTTGGGGATTCCCCTGGTGGGAGGAATTAGGGCAAAAAACTTGCTGCACTTTGCACTGGAAGGACAAGTGAATAGATTGCAGCAAGGTTGACCCCATTTCTGGAAGATCACTTCTGCCACTACTGGATTGAGAGACCACTAGTGGGGCATCAGCATGGTGCGGCTGAGCCTGTATGCTAGAACGCTGGATGTCCCCGGAATGTGTGTTGCTATCAGAAAGTGGTTAGATGAGACTGCCCATTCCCACAATCTCATGACTTCTCGACAAAGACAGTAGGACCTGGTTCCCCCTTGCTTGTCTATATACCAGACTACAGCCATGTTGTCCGTCTGGATAGCAATGGTCCCGGTCTGAAGTACTTGCAATGCTAGGAGCACTGTTCTCATCTCCAGGACATTTATATGCAAGTTGGTCTCCAGGGAGGACCAAGTGCCTTGAACTGTCTGTCCCAGATAATACCCCCCCACCCGAACTGGGAGGCATCCATAGTCACCACTGCCATCTGTGGAAGTATGAAAGGGCACTCCTTCAGGAGATTTTGAGGCGGGAACTACCACGTCAGTGATTCCTTGCAGACATTCGAATGTCAAACTGGGTGTGACAGAGGGAGATCCAAGAGAGACCATTGTACCGCTAAGGTCCACTGCAGTACTCTCATATGAAAATGAGCTGTGGGAATAATCTTAACAGTTGCAGCCATGTAACCCAGGGCTCGAAGAACTGGACTCGCTGGGGGCAATGGCATTTGTAACATTTGCCTTACATGAAGTTGTAATGACAAAATTCTTTGTGACAGTAAGAATACCTTGAACTGTAGAGTGTCGAGGTGTGCGCCTATGAAATCTAGAACTTGTACTGGCTGAAGATTTGAGTTGCTGAGATTGATACAGATTCCCAAGGAATGAGCCAGTTGAAAAAGATAATTCCAGGCTAGTAATAGTTAATGTCTGGTGGAAGCAGCAATAAGCCAGTTGTCCAGTTATGGGAAAACATGGAATCCCTGCAGCCTGAGATGAGCTGCTACTACTGCCATGACTTTGGTGAACACCCTGGGGGCTGTGGTGAGACCAAAAGGGAGTACGCAACTGGAAATAACTAGTTTCCAGTCGAAAGCAGAGAAACTTCCTGGAGGACCTCTCCATTTTTATATGGTAGTAATACATCCTGGAGGTCTATGCAGCACATCCAGTCATTCTCTTGTAACATAGGGAGAATGGATTGAATAGTGACCATCCTGAATTTTGTCTTGGCAAGTGGAGTAGCTATGCTGTCAGCCTGAGATTGACAATGTCCAGATGAGGGTGACCAGATGGGTGAGAAAGAAGATCCTGAGATGGATGCAGAGTCCAGGGAGGACAAAACAGATTAAACCAAAGCGTGGGAAACCAGAAAGTACAGTTTTGTACCTACCATAAATGTAGATGTCCGAACTGGATAGCATCTGCAGTCATAACAAGTGGGTTGTCCTGTAGTCAGGCAGCCCTGCAGTCGGCCGGATTCCAAAGTCCGGGTCCGGCTTCGGCTGATGTCGCACTCCACCCGACGTCATCTCTGTTGGTCTTCGGGTATAAAAGCATCAGCCGACGCCATTTTCCTCAGTGTTTCTTGCCCCAGATGCCAGTAGCCCTCTTGCAGGCTAAAATTTGGATAGATGCCAATGTTTCCAAATAGATAGAGGTAAACACAACAATAAGCATATATGTACATATATACAAACAAATACACCATAAAAGACTCCCCAACAGCTAGCTATTAGGAGGGTAAACACCCTAGGAGTACCACAGAGGGAAGGAGGGAGGGTAATCCTGACTGCAGATGCTATCCAGTTCGGACATCTACATTTATGGTAGGTACAAAACTGTACTATGTCCTTCATGGATGCATCTGCAGTCATAACAAGTGGGTAGAATACCATAGCCAACTAGGGAGGAGGATAAAAGTGGATTATGGTGTGTTTAGGATCCCTTGCAGTACAGCAGTGGCAAACCCTGCTCGGGATCTGGAATATAGAGGCAAATTATAATGCTTGGCAAATGTATGCACGGAGGTCCAAGTAGCCGCCTCAATAATGTCTTTGGTTGCCACTCCTCGTAAGAAGGCTGTGGTAGTGGCTGTTGCCCTTGTAGAATGAGGTCTTATGTTCTGTGGAATTGGTTTTCCATGGAAGGAGTAACAGTATCGTATGCAATTTCCTATCCATTTGGAGATTGTCTGTTTGGAAATAGCTTTTCCTTCCCTTCCTGTTGCATAGGCTACAAAAGTTGGTCAGTCTTTCTGCTATTTTTGTTCTGTCCAAGTAGTAGCGTAGCTGTCTATGTACATCCAAGGTATGCAGTATTCTTTCCCTCTGTTTTGTGGGTTGGGAAAGAAGGTAGGTAGGTGGATTGCCTGGTTTAAAGACACTCTGGATACCACCTTGGGCATAAATGTAGGATTAGTCCTCATGGACACTCTATCTTGGTGGAAGATTAGGAAGGGTTGCACTGCCATTAAGGCCTGTAGTTCTGAAACCCTCCTTGCTGAAGTAATTGCCAGTAGGAAAGCAGTTTTCCATGACAGGTGTTGTAGGTCTGCTGTTGCTGCTGGTTCAAAGGGTGATAGTGTCAACTTTTCTAGCACAAAGTTTAAATCCCAAGCTGGTAATGGTGGTTTCCTTGGAGGTTTTACATTCTTGATTCCTCTGAGGAACTGCCTGAGCAAA